>NC_041214.2:32538859-32636492 GCF_002837175.3 Physeter macrocephalus
GTCCATCTTGTTTAATGTGTCATTTAAAGCTTGTGTTTCTTTTTTTATTTTCATTTTGGATGATCTGTCCATTGGTGAAAGTGGGGTGTTAAAGTCCCCCACTATTTTAGTGTTATTGTCGATTTCCCCTTTATGGCTGTTAGCATTTACCTTATGTATTGAGGTGCTCCTACTTTGAGTGCATAAATATTAACAATTGCTATATCTTCTTCTTGGATTGATCCCTTGATCATTATGTAGTGTCCTTCGTTGTCTCTTGTAATAGTCTTTATTTTCCTATTCCCATTTTCTTAATTGTTTTGGGTTTATTATTGTAGGTCTTTTCCTTCTCTTGTGTTTCCTGTGTAGAGGAGTTCGTTTAGCATTTGTTATAAAGCTGGTTTGGTGGTGCTGAATTCTCTTAACTTTTGCTTATCTGTAAAGGTTTTAATTTCTCCATCAAATCTGCATGAGATCCTTGCTGGGTAGAGTAATCTTGGTTGTAGGTTTTTCCCTTTCATCACTTTAAATATGTCCTGCCACTCCCTTCTGGCTTGCAGAGTTTATGCTGAAAAGTCAGCTGTTAACCTTATGGGGATTCCCTTGTGTGTTTTTTGTTGCTTTTCCCTTGATGCTTTTAATTGTTTTTCTTTGTATTTAATTTTTTTAAACATCTTTATTGAAGTATAGTTGCTTTACAATGGTGTGTTAGTTTCTGCTTGTATTTAATTTTTGATAGTTTGATTAATATGTGTCTTGCTGTGCTTCTCTTTGGGTTTATCCTGTATGGTACTCTCTGTGCTTCCTGGACTTGATTGACTATTTCCTTTCCCATATTAGGGAAGTTTTCGACTATAATCTCTTCAAATATTTTCTCAGACCCTTCTTTTTTCTCTTCTTCTTCTGGGACCCCTATAATTTGAATGTTGGTGCACTTAATGTTGTCCCAGAGGTCTCTGAGATTGTGCTCAATTCTTTTCATTCTTTTTTCTTTATTCTGCTCCTTGGCAGTTATTTCTACCATTTTATCTTCCAGCTCACTTATCCATTGTTCTACCTCAGTTATTCTGTTATTGATTCCTTCTAGAGTATTTTTAATTTCAGTAATTATGTTGTCCATCACTGTTTGTTTTCTCTTTAGTTCTTCTAGATCCTTGTTAAATGTTTCTTGTTTTTTCTCCATTCTTTTTCCAAGATTTTGGATCATCTTTGCTCTCATTACTCTAAATTGTTTTTCATGTAGGTTGTCTATTTCATCTTCATTTATTTTGTCTTGTAGGTTTTTACCTTGCTCCTTCATCTGATACATAATTTTTTGTCATTTAATGCTTTTTTTTTTTGATGGGTGGTGCTGTATTCCTGTCTTCCTTGTTGTTTGGCCTGAGACCTCCAGCACTGGCATTTGCAGGCAGTTGGATAGAGCTGGGTCTTGGTGCTGAG
This sequence comes from Physeter macrocephalus, assembly GCF_002837175.3. Taxonomy (NCBI): domain Eukaryota; kingdom Metazoa; phylum Chordata; class Mammalia; order Artiodactyla; family Physeteridae; genus Physeter; species Physeter macrocephalus. The sequence goes on from NC_041214.2 coordinate 32,540,279, forward strand.
ATGAGGACCTCTGGGAGGCCTCACTCCAGTTGATATTACCTGGGTCTGAGGTTCTCTGCTAGTCCAGTTGTTTGGACTTGGAGCTCTCACCACAGGAACTTGGGCCCAACCTCCAGCCTGTGAACCAAGGTCCTGCAAGCCAGTCGCTGGGGGGTCCTCCCGTCCTCTTAGGTGTCTGTGGTCCCCCACTGGCACCTGGTAGGTGCCCTAGTTGTGAGGAGACATGAATTCTGCATCCTCCTAGTATGCCATCTTGACTCTGCCCTTCCACAGACCTCTTTGAGCTGGAAGGTTTTAAGGGATCTTGTTTCACATGTTAAAGACGGGTCTGAGAATTAAGAATTGCTTTCTTGATATTCATTTCCTCATTTGTTCATTTGTTCTGAAGGGTATCAGAATATATCATGCCAAACGATGCCACTTTGGCATAAGAATTAATTTGAGCCGGAGGCAATTGAGAAAAAGACACAGGAAGATTTCTCTGCCCTCCCTATATCTGCCTAAAAGCTGGCCATAAATTTTCCTTTGTGAAGGTGGCATAAATTCTGTACACTTACCCCTCCCTCCCCATTCCTGTACCAGAATGAGAGGGTGACTCTTATCACCAAAGACAGAGGGCCAGCACTGAGATGAGTCTGCATAAGCAAATCTTACTAAATAACACTTATCTACTGTTAGTTTCCCCTATAAATTTACTGCTTCTAGGTACTTTCATCATAAGCATCTTTGCCGTTAGGCATCTTTGCTGCAAGCATTTTTGCCACAAACATTTTCACTGCATAATTAATTGGCTGTAAGTCAATTTTGCTGTAAAAGATAAAATGATGAAAAATAAAAGAGGGACACTAAAAAGGGCATAATGAAACATGAAAAATGAATAACAAAATTAAAAAGACTTTATTGTGAAATACAAAATATTTGAATACATTTAAAATGTGTGTAGATTCATGACAATACTGCACAAATAACTAATTTTGTTTCTTGGGCTGTACCTAAGCACTTGGCTTCTGAGTCTCTCATTCATAGTGTTATGCCTTTTTTTTTTCTTGTTGATTTGTCTCCTAGTTTGGCATCACACTTTTCCTTTTCTGTTAAAGTTTCTTCCTTCATTAAAAGGGGTATCAGTTTCCAAAAACTAAAATGCCTGTTTGTAACTGAGCTTTCTATTGTGTTGGGAAAGCCTCCACACTGTTTGTCCTTGGTATATGTCTGTTGATAGATACTCCCAAGTTCTATAGGAAATGTGGGTTCAACTTTGTGACTTTGAAGCCCTTGGCCTCTTTCTTCTCCAATGTAGTGTGTTTCAAAATAAGAAACCAACTCTTGGGGCAAATTATTGTTATCTGTCAGGTCAATAATGCTATCAATAACATGGCTAATTGGAGGAAATGCTGATGTTGAAACCAAGCTGTCAAACCGACCTGTCAATCAGCTATTTTATCTTTCACTGCAAAATTGCCTTACAGCCAATTAGTCATGTAATAGAAATGTTTGTGGCAAAAATGCCTGTGGCAAAGATGTTTACAGCAAAGAAGCTAATGTGAAAATACCAGACATGATATTTACCTTCCCACAATTTACCTACCCTAGAAGCCCCAAACCCCTTTCCTTAGTCTAGTCTCTTCTCCACAATTTATCATCCTTCATTAAAGTGGCAGTCTGGGCCCTTAACTGTTTCTTTGGGGTTTTCATTTCTTTTCTGTGAAGCCCCTGTGCATATAAAAATATTAACATCAAATGAAATTTGTATGCTTTTCTTCTGTTAGTTTGTCTTTTAGCAGTTTAATTTGCAGTCTCCAGTTTCAGAACCTAATAAGGTAGAAGAAAAGTTTTTCCTCCCTTACAGTTCATTCATTCAAATATTTGTTGGTTACTAGGGACCATCATATTTAAGGATATGAAAGAGTTTTCTGAGGAGGTTGCCAAGACATATGTTTTTATTGAGCTCTTTGGAAAGCTGGACACATCTGGATTCTGGTGTTCCTGATCCCCATCCAGTGGTATGCTGGTAAATGTTTAAAAACTGTCTCTCTGGGAAAAAAAGTCTTGATTTACAGCATTCATTAATTTCTGTGATGTAAATCTTTCACCAAGGCTGTCTTCTAGCTACCGACACACCACTTCTTAATGTAGATATAGATAATAATGGATAAAATAGATAACATTAAGGGCATAGATAATAAATAGTCAAATATAGTCAAATGATTGATTAGGAAGTGAAGCTTTCAGTATTTTATATTTTTGATTTTAATATAATTTATTTCATTGTAAGCGTCATAATTTAATTTTTAATAATGGCTGTATTTAACAACTGGCTCACAAAATTCCTAAAAATTTTACAATCTTGTTCTCAGCCCCTTCTTGGCCTCAGCTTCCAAATAAAAACCCTGTGCTGTAAACACTGTGCATCTTAGGTAATGGTTTCCAAGAGAAGGAAGGAATCTCCTTGAACAAATTCTCCACTACTGCATCAGGCCCCACTCATGCTCAGCCTGTCCTCCAGTTCTTCCTATGAGGTGAGTTTTTAGTCTCAGAATTCTGATCCCTTTCAAAATTTTTATGGTGGGTGCTGGCAGAGATGTTAGAGATGATTGGTGATAGAGAAAATGAGGATGACAGTGATGCAGGTAAATAGGGTAGGGATAAGGAACTACCCGAGATGCTTCAGGCCTAGTGCCCTTTATCATCTTAACTACATTGTCTTCTGAAATTGATGAGCAATCTGAGGACCAGAGAGGGGATGGTATTTGCCTAAGGTCACACAGCTAAGAAGTTCTAGAATTTAGATACAGATCCAGTTGTCTCTGTCACCAAACTGGCCTGCTTAACAAAAATTTTATAGATATATCTGTAAGACTACTTATATATGTATAAGACTACTTATATATGTATATACCTATAGCTACAGTTTAAAAAGAAAATAAATTCTACAAGCATAGAATGAAAAAGAACGGTACAGTGCCTCATCCCTTCCCACTCCATTGCTACTCCCTAGAGTCAAGCATTTTCAATGCCTTTTACTATTCCAGTATTTGCTTCAGTACATTGAAATAAAATGGTTATACCATGATTTCTTGATTTTACAGTTTTAAATATTATCTGTTGATCTCTAAGTATGGAGGATTAGAATTTAACTTCCTTATACTCCAGTCTTTTCTGTCTCCCCTCTGACTGACATGCGCACACACACACACACACACACACACACACACACACACACTGCTTCTCCCCTAACTACCAATATACTTTATCACACTTTTGCTGTGCTCTTAATTCATTGTGTACATTAGTACTATGTAAATATTAGTAACAGCTGAGTCATGTAATGTACTATAATTAAATTTACTTTCAGAAGCAAGTATTTATTTTTCCCAGAGTTAATAATCCTTTTGCTTTACTTGTTCACTTAGTTTTCTAGTATTGATCACTAATTCATCCCACAATTCTTTTAACAATTTCTTATTTTCCTAGGGGATACCCATCCTGGATTTCTCTAACATTTTGCTCACATCTGGGCTAATTTCTTGTGAACCTATTGTACAGCTGGTGTCCTGGGACCTCCTTTCACCATTTTCCTGGGAATGCCCTTCACCTTTTTCTTACGTTGAATTTCTTGTTTCTTGGATACCATATTTTCCTTTGGTTCATTCTCATTGTATTGGAGTACATTCCCCAGTATCTTCCTGAAAATAAGCACATGGGAGATACAATTTTTGAGACCTGGCATGTCTGAAAATATTTTCATTCTACTTGCATGTATAATTGATATTTTGGCTAGGCATAGAATTCCAGGTTGGAAATCATTTCCCTGGACGATTCTGAAGACATTGCCCTCTGTTTTTCTAGCTTTGAGAAACTGGCTCCTCCCTTCCCCCTTTTTTTTCCTCTATGGACTTTCTTAGAGTATCCTTTTCCCCTCTATGATTATTTATTTTTATTTAAAAATTTTAATTCCTTGGGTGATGTTCTGAATTTATAATCCAAATACTCTACTGAATATTTTTCATTTCTGCCATCATATTTATAATTCCCAAGAGCTCATTTTCTATTCTCTGGGTGTTTCTTATTAGGGCCTCCTGCTCTTGTTTCATGGATGCAGTATCTTTTTACTCCCAGATTCTCAATTATTTCATTATCCCCTCTGAATTCTTTCTGTTTATTTCAGTTTGTTTCTTTTGGACAATGGAAGGCTTCTCAAATGCTTGATGATCTTTGGTTGTCAGTTGGTATTTAAGCATGGGCCACTAAAAAGTTGGCTTGAAGCTGTGTTTGCCTGGGCTGTATGTGTTGGTGGTGGGCTTCACTGTAGGGAGAACAGCCTCGGCCCTTTCACTGGGGACTCGACTCAGTGTCTGTTAGGCTGGTTGCTTTTTCCTGTGAGACACCTGCCAACTTCTTGCCCAGGATGCTTAAGCCAGGTTGCCTGCATTCTGGGAGGTGAGTATGGGAGTGGGGTCTGGGGGCTCATGGTTCAGTATATCAACTCTCACTTAGTTCTCCTGCTTTTGCTTGGGCACCTTGGCTCTCAACCGTTCCAGCCCCTCAGTTCAGAAGCTCTCTTGTCAGACCTCAGAGGAGGGTAAACACTCAGGTTTCTGCTACAGTGGAGGTAGGGAGATGAGTGTCAAAATGCTTCTTATAAAGATATTTAGCTCACTTACAGTATTCTGTTCCACCTGTACCCCCACTTTCAGAGGTAGCTGGTGCCTCCAACTCCTGAGACTTTCCATGATTCTCCAGGGAAATCAACTGCTCTTGAGTTTTCTTGGTCACTGGCATACATTTGCTTCTTCTCAATCTCAACTCATCCATCTCTCCCCAGCTTTCCAGCTCTGAGAGGCAGCAAGTCCTGAAGACATCCTCTCTCCATTCCTACTCTTCCTGAAGAGCGTTCTCATCTCTGGACTCCTGAGGCTTGGCTATTCTGGAGGTTCCCCAGGATCATCCATAAACTCATATTTGTTTGTTTGTTTTTTGCTTAAGCTGGTTTAGAGTTGGGTTTCTATCACAACTTGAAAAGCCCTGATACACAGGGCTAGTGAGACGGACCAGTTGATTAAATAGAGAATCTAACATCACTTTGATCTTTTCCCTTAGAGTAAATATTACAAAACTGCATTAAAGGCTGTTCTCAGAACTGGGCATTGAGGGCCCTGAGTTGACCTCTGGCTTGGGGATCATCAAAGCTTGCCTGACAAGTTCAGCTGGAGCTCCCGCCCCCACCCCACCCTGGGCTCAGCTCTCAGCCTGCATCCTTCTTCTTCCCACTTACCTAGCATTTAGCTGACTTCACTACGCCAACCCATCGCCATGTTGTTTAACTCTTAATATGAGAATATCTTACCTCCTCAATTAATTCCTCCGTGGGATCAGCTGAGTGATGCAAATGTATCTAGCCAGTTCAGGAAAAGGCATGAATGAGGTGATTATTTTGTTTGTGGTTTTTCTACCCTGGATGTGAATGAGTTAATCTAACTTCTTGTTTTTAGTATATACTTTTAGCATTTAAGCCACGTTTTAAAAAAAATTAATGTTTTTAATGGAAGTATAGTTGATTTACAATGTTTTGGGCATACAGCAAAGCGATTCAGTTTAATATATACATACTTCAGATTATTTTCCATTATAGGGTATTACAAGATGCTGAATATAGTTCCCTGTGCTATACAGTAGATCCTTGTTTATCTATTTTATACATAGTCAAGCCACTTTTATAGTAGAAAATAATAATGATTAAAAACTACTTATTGAGTGTTATTATATGCCAGATCCCTGATCTTTCAGGTAATATTTACAACAAAGCTCTGATGTAGGCAATATGATCCCCATTTTATAGATGAAAAAAGCGAAGCTCAGAGAGATTATCACGTTTCAAAGTCATACTCTTAGTGAGCAGCAGAGCTGGGATTTGAACCTGAGCTGATCAGACTCCAAAGCCCAGGCTTTGCATCTCTGCTCTGTACTGTCTTTCAGGTTCCTAATTTACCTTCTGTCGGCTGCAGTTTAACCTTTGATTTCTGATCGGTTTTACCGCAAAGCAAAACTTTATTAGAGGGGCTTCCCTGGTGGCGCAGTGGGTGGGAGTCCGCCTGCCGATGCGGGGGACACGGGTTCGTGCCCCGGTCCGGGAAGATCCCACACGCCGCGGAGCGGCTGGGCCCGTGAACCATGGCCGCTGAGCCTGCGCGTCCGGAGCCTGTGCTCCGCAACGGGAGAGGCCACAACAGTGAGAGGCCCGCGTACCGCAAAGAAACAAACAAACAAAAAAACTTTATTAGACTGTATATTTTTCAATCATACAGGCACTTAGCAAATTTCAAATATATCCATCAGCCCCTCTCCAAAATAAGAAAGGATTACAAACTACATGAAGACACGGCTGCTACAGAGAAGCGCCTCACAGAGGGAATGCAGCATGAGCTGCTGGAGTCATTTTGGATACTACGAGGAGCAGCTTATGAAGTGGAGAAATTAGGATGGATCTTGGGTACACTTCCAAAGAATAAGATCCATTAGAACGGTCTCTCCTGGGGATTCTGTGATGGAAAGCTCATTGCTGGAGTTATTTAAAAATGAACTATCAAAACGCTTCAGGGACCAATCCCATGCTGATAAGGGGTGGACAAGATACCTTAATAGGTCGTTTTAGTCTCTGATTTCTGTAAAAACTACTGTTCTTATGGTATACTGAGATTTTCGATGAATTTCAATTTCTGCCTAAGTGCCCAAGAATTTTCCCAGACGGAGCTGAAAGTGAAGTGTGTGTCAGGCTCTGCGTAACTTGAGGAGACTTCTCCTTGTGGATGTGTTCCTCTGTCCTCCTTGTCCGGATTCGGTGGGTGGTCACCTCCAGGAGCCTGAGTCCCCACTGGGGTAGCTTCTGGGTGTGCAGTACTGTGAGAGCAGCCCCAGCCCCAGCTGACTTTGAATGCTGTCCCTTGAGTACACAAGTCTGTGGTCCCCAGCCAAAGCCCCAAGGCAGCAAGGAACAGTGGCATATGCTAAATAGTCTGGTTCCTGAAAAGCAGGCCTGCTGAGAGGCCTATAAAATCCCTGCCTGCGTTTCCCTCCCTCCAAATGCTCGGAGAGAGGTGTTTGTTCAGCTTAGGGCTGGTGCGTACAGAGGGAGTTCTGCTGATGGTATTGTTTGCTGAGTTAATTGTTCTGTTTGATCTGAGGCTCTTCGAGGCTGCAGAGGGAAATGAGGTGTTTGGTCAGGGTTTTCCTCAAGCAAAGTTTACCTCACAACTTGGACAGGGGAAGAAAGGAAAAAGGAGTTGGCGAAAAGGGAAGAGAGAAAGTCCATGAGAACTTTGCTAGGCTCTGCCTGGGGCCAAGGGCTCATACGTTATGAACAAATTAGCTGAGGCAATAGGGAAAGTCTGCGGCCAGGTTAAAGCAGAGGTCTCCTCTGCCTGGAGAATACCGGAAAAATATAGCGCCACGTACTTCTATTTATTTATAATGTTTACATTATTTATGTCCAAAGAAGATTTTTATAGGTTGTAACAAAAAGTACATATCAAATAACACTATTAAAACAAAAGATCAGACCCTACACTGAGGAGGGGGAAATACAGTCACACCCAAACCCTAATTTGTCTACAAAAACCTAAGTGTTAAGTTAGCCCTGGATATTTGGAAATTAAGCTAAGGCATAAATGGAGCGACCTAGGAGATCTGATTTTCACTGACTAATAAAGGAGGAGAGTGAAATTAGTTCCTAATGCTAAATTCTGAGGAGATGTATTCAGAGGATAATTTTCCTGTCATCCTCACCTTGTGGTGTTGTAAAATAAATAAGCTTTTTTCTTTCAAGAGAAAGTATTGTCTAAACTATAACACAATGGTCACATGTATGGTGATCTTGTTATTGTGTGTGACAATGCCTTCCAAAGGGATTTGGGTTTTGGACTGACTTTCCCAGGTAAATGAGGCAGGGCAAGGCATTCCTGGAGCATCCATACCACCTGCTGAATTCCATCAGCATATCTAGTTTCATTTGTTTTCAAACTAAGTGGTTGAGGGTTGGGGCTTTTGTAGAGGCTAACATCAAAGAACATGTTTCTGGAAGAATCACACCCAGAGGGAATTCCAAGAGGGTGGGAGGAAGTGAAGACTGGGACAGGCAGCCCCTAACTCTAATAGCAATTGTTCCTACCCGATGGCTTCATTCATAACCTGTCAAACTCTCATCACTTTTCTTCTCATCCTTTGTCCAGAAGAAATGGGAGCCAATGAGTCATTTACAAACTTTGCAAATAACATGTGTGCCTTGATGCTCCTGCCAATTTTACTAAACCCTAGGCCAGGAGTTCTTGAGATAGAAATACTGAATCGGAATTTTCAGAAGGTAGGGTCTGGTGTGTGTGTGTTTATAAGCCCACCAGTGGTTCTGATGTACAGGTAGGTTGAGGATCACTCCCTTAGGCTCCACTGTTTGGATGTAGTTTTAGGTTTGAGGAACAGGGATGCTAAACGGGAAGCTAGAGACTGGAATTGCAGCTGTATTGCAGCTCTGTGTTTTATGTCTCACTACATCCATATTCTTTTTTCAGGACTATAGGAGAACCCAAAGCCAGTGTAACTTGTTACCTTACTACCCTAAATTGTGAGCTTCTAACCATTGCCAGCACCACCTGTTTGCATGAATTGTGTTCACAAAGTAAAGCTCGTTGAAGAAGGGAGATACTCTTGTCCTGGTCCTCACTGTGCCACCCAGTATCCCATTTCCTTCTGAGGAGCCACTGTCAGCTCCACTCTCCATCCATTTGTGGTAGGAGGAGTTGAGTCATCTCTCAGCTCCAGGAGTGAGCTTTTGACCCATCCTGGGCACTCAAAGCATCGTATTTCCTGGTTCAGGTATGAACAAGTGATTCAATTGGAGCCAGTGATGTACAGCAGTTGAGACTGCTGGGGTAGACATATGCTTACTGCGGGTTACTCCAGGCAGAAAGGATAACGTGAGCCTGGGGCTGTGGGGGTCATCTGTGAATGCCCCGGATGAAAGTTCTGAAGCCTCTATGGAAGGCAAAAGTGAGCAATAGAAAGAAACATCTTCACAGTGTCATTTGAGTCCCTGGATCAAGCCACTCCTGAAGCTAAACCTTCCCCTGGATTTTTCTGTTTGGGGAATGTGAACCTTTCTGATCCCTGATTTCTTCATGTGTAAAATAGCATTGCTCATAATTACTTCATCAGGTTACTGAGAAGGCTGAATGAGAAAATCTAGTACATGGCCCAGGGGGAAAAGTGGATGCTCAATAAATGGTACCCTCCTCTCGTTTTCCTCCTACCTTACCAACCGATGGGAGCTGTAACACTTCATGATTTCATAGGTGTACACAGACCAATGCTGTTTAATTTGATTTAATCAAGCCAGTGTTCTCTGTGCTCAGCCATGAGGTACTTCCCTCCTTTGTGCTCCCCTGGCAACCTGACCACATCCCGATTAGAGCTTCTAATAATCATATGACCTCCCATTACTTTTCTGCTGATTGTCTCCCCTGTGTCCCCAGGACATGGGTGGTACCCTCTTCAACTTTCTTCTCCTGAGCTCAGTACAGGGTCTGACTCAGAGTTTCTTAAGCACCTACCGTGCGACAGAGAGACTGTGTTGGCATGCACGTGGGTCATTGCATTTTACTCTCTCAATGATGCAGGGGTGCCTTGGTTTCAGTTGAGGAATGCTTGAGCTTTCAAACCTGAGCTTATGCTCTTTCGTGGTGTAAAGGTCAGAACACTTTCTGTGCAAATGTCAGAAATGCTATCAACCTGCCTTAACCAAAGGGAGAATTTGCTGGCTCGTGTAACTAAAAAGTTTAGAGGTAGAGTTGGTTTTAAGCATGGGTCAGCGCCGGTTCTCCCCCAAGTCAGGAATTTGCATTTCTAACTCTTTTCACTCTGCTTTCCTCTCGGTTGGGCTCCTCGGATACGGTGGCACAAGCTACCAGCAGCTCCAGGCTGTCTCACTTTTCTCCCTAATTTCAGCAGAAAGAGCTTTCCCTGCTACTTCCCGCAAGAGTCAGGGTCTGCTGCTTATTGGCTTAGGATGGGCCACGTGCTTGTCGCTGCACCAATCACCATAGCCAGGGCTGTGAAACACCCTGGAGAGTCCTGAGTCGAGGGCCAGCTTCTGAATGAAGGGCATCATCACTCCAACTGCAGGTGGAGGTGAGACGATGCTGTAACCCAAGGGGGAAAGGATGCTAGATTGCACACAGGACAGGGGCTCCCTTCTCTGGCCTGGCCTCCCCTCTCCTCTATTCTGCCAGCCCGAGTCTTCCCCTGGACTCATGGCTGCCAGGTGGGCTCTACCGATGTCCACCTTCTACCTCAGTACCTCTGGCAGCTTCTGGGCCTGTCATTTAGTTTTTCCTGGTGCTGCTTTATTTCTCCGCCTCACAGGGGCTCTTTGAGGTGGGATTCATACAATAACACCATGCAGAACACACAAGTGCCGCATAAAACTCCTGATTGTCCATAGACGCACTGAGGCTTGAGCCAACCGCTTAGCCTTCTGGGGTCGCTTCCCTCGTTTGTACATAAAGAAACCGGGGGTGGCAATACTCTTGGGCTGCGACTCTTCTTTCCTGTGCTCCTGTGTGGGTGGGATACCTCAGAATCCTTCTTTACTCAGGAATCCAGGGAGCCTCTACTACCAGTTAAAACATTGGGACTTAAGGAATCTTATCACATTTCTAAACCCTCCCATAAGAACCTTCTACATCTCAACATGATTTCTTTATTAAAGGTATTTGTAATGAATATATGTAATCTAAGAAAAAAAATGTCATGAAGAGATTAGTGGTAGGATGGGAATAAAACACAGACCTACTAGAGCATGGACTTGAGGACGTGGGGAGGGGGAAGGGTAAGCTGTGACGAAGTGAGAGAGTGGCAGGGACATATATGCACTACCAAATGTAAATTAGATAGCTAGTGGGAAGCTGCCGCATAGCACAGGGAGATCACCTCTGTGCTTTGTGACCATGAGAGGGGTGGGATAGGGAGGGTGGGAGACGCAAGAGGGAAGAGATATGGGAACATATGTATATGTATAACTGATTCACTTTGTTGTAAAGGAGAAACTAACACACTATTGTAAAACAGTTATACTCCAATAAAGATGTTAAAAAAAAAAAAAAAGAATCTGCTGCCAGACACCATATATAAGATGCTCCAGAAATCTCTAGTTTAGCATGAAAACCAGTTATTTCTTATTCTTATAGTGCCTCAGTATCAAGAATCTATTTGAAAAACTCCACTGAAGCAACTTACTGTGAATCAAGGGGTTTGAATACCCAGCAAATGAATCTGAATGCAAAGCTTGTTAGAGGTTCCACGGGGAAGGAGCCAGGGATACCAACCGTGTCCAGCAAGTCGAAGTACAAATCTTCCTCAACTTACCATGGGCTTACGTCCTGATAAACCCGTCATAAGCTGACAATATCCTAAGTTGAATATACATTTGCTACACCTAACCTACCATCATAGCTTAGCCTAGCCTACCTTAACCATACTCAGAACACTTACACTAACCTACAGTTGGGTAAAATCATCTAACGCGACCTATTTTATAAAAAAAAGCAAAACAAAACATTGAATATCTCATGTAATTCATTGACTCCTGTACTGAAAGTGAACCACAGAGTGGTTCTAAGTGTATCAGTTGTTTACCCTCGTGATTATTGGCTGATTGGGAGCTCTGGCTCCTGCCGGTGCCCAGCACCACCAGAGAGGAGAAAAATCAAAATTCAAAATTCGAAGTATAATTCCTACTGAATGTGTATAGCTTTTGCACTATTGTAAAGTCAAAAACTCATAAGTCGAACCATCATAAGTTGAACCGTCGTTAAGTCTGGACCATCTGTAATGTCATCTTTGGAGTCTCTTCTATCCCTTTCCCCAGGGATGCAAACCCAAAGGCATGAAAATGGGACGGCACCACCTCAGGAAGCTTAGGCAGGGTTAGCCTGCACACATGGTTACTTGAGAGCTTTGACATAGGCTGTATCTGCCAAGGGGAAACGAGTGCCTTTGCTCTCTGCTCACTTACCATTGTTTACCTGTTCGTTCCTAGTGATGAAACTGGAAAATGTGAGTAATTATAAAGGACCGTAAGGCCAACCTGAGAAGAACAAATCTCGTGCAGGAGATATATCCCACCCCCGGAGTGACAGCAGTGACCTGACCTTATACAGAGAGTAGGCAGAGTCCCCACTGTGTGTCAGGGTGGAGGGAGGGAGAATTCTAGGGCTCTCTTGGCTGTGCCTGCAGTTTCCATTGATCTTAGTGGCCCGAGGTTGTTCATAAAGCCTCTGATGTTATTGCTGTGGTGCCCCGGCCCTCATCAAAGCCCGCCTCACATGTCCCGACGCTCACTGCTTGTCCTGCAGCTCCTGCCTGAGCCGATGCAGGGCCTGAGCCCACTGCGGATGTCAGAGAGAACGCAGTCCCTCTTTGGATATGTGCCCTCTCCAGTCACAGAGGCACACGTGTGACCTGGGATCACAGGGGAGAATTACACCCCACGCCTCTGCTTCCCCTTGTTCTCTGCCCTATCTGGGCCTTTATGAAAAATATGGTCCTTCCCATGCAGGCATTTGGTAAGATGAGCATCTGCCAGTGTCTGAGCTTAGAGATGACAGAAGACAACACCAGGTCCTGGGGCCTTTCTCTCAACACGCTAGGGGCCCCTCGAGGGCTGGAGTGCGGGCTGCTAGAGAGTGAGGGCAAGGCGTGTACCAGCCATGCTGCCGCCCATGAGGAAGTCCAGGGCCCAGCCTCACACTCCGCAGGTTACAGGCTGTCCCCTGAGCTGGCACGGCAGGCTCGGACACTGCAGTGGGCCCTTTCTCCCTGACAGTTTACTTTCACTTGGCTGGTTTTGTTTTTGTATTTTTTTAAAAATGTTTTTCCAGGTATCATTGCAATGCCCCATGGCCTTTCACACCATTGGCCATCATCTTCTCCTTAATATTCTTTTCCTGTGGCTCTGAGATTTTATTCTGTCTTTTCCTCCTGGTGGCTGGGCTGGGTAACTCCAGGATCTGTCCTTGGACCTAATCTCTTCCTTCTCACCAGTGCTTTTGCGATCCCTTCCTAGTGGCAGTGTCTTGAATCCTCTGACTGAATTCTGGATCTCAACAGCCTATGGACCATCTCTGTCCCCAGATGCAGGTGTCCAAAGCCAGACCCTCACCTCTCACCCTGGACCTGCCCCTGACTCCACAGTGCTCATTTCTCTGACTTGAGACCTGGGAGTCATGGCTGGTCTTGTCCTTTCCCTTCACAGCTCACTGCCACTCTGTCCTCTGAATCTGACCTCAGCAGTGTGGCTGGAATTGCCCTCCTGTCCCTCACTCTCAGCATGACTGTCCTGCTTTGGGCCGCACTTTCCCTGGCTGCAGGCTGCTGGTTGGTCTAAGCCTTCACACCTCATTCTCTGTCTTCCTTCTCCTCCCTCTTCGTGCCCTCCTTCACCTTGCTACCAGGTCCATTTTTGTAATACCCAGCATTGAGCATTCTCACAGCCCGGTGCCAACAGGATGAGGTTGACAATTCCGTGAAGTGAGATCCCCATGAGCCAACTGCGTGGGCCTCATCTCTAGCTGTCTTTGTGCATCCTGTGTACTAACCCTGTGGTCCTCAAAGTGTGGTCCTTCACTGGCAACAGCAACATCACCTGGGAACTTGTTGGAAATGTAAATTCTTGGTCCCCACAGAAGAAGACCTACTGAGTCAGAAACTCCGGGGGCGGGGCCCGGTGATGTGTGTTTTAACAAGAGTTCTGGGTGACGCTGATGCAGCTAAAGTTTGAGACCCATTGCTCTAGCCCGGAGGTCTTTATACCCAGCTGCACATTAGTTTCACCAGGGGAACTGTGAAAATCATTCAGGCCCAGGTTTTTTTTTTTTTTGCGGTACGCGGGCCTGTCACTGCTGTGGCCTCTCCCATAACGGAGCACAGGCTCCGGACGCGCAGGCTCAGCGGCCACGGCTCACGGGCCCAGCCGCTCCGCGGCATGTGGGATCTTCCCGGATCGGGGCACGAACCTGTGTCCCCTGCGTCGGCAGGCGGACTCTCAACCACTGCGCCACCAGGGAAGCCCCTCACGCCCAGGTTTTACCCAAGACCAATGATGTAGAATCTCTCAGAGTGGGACCTGGGTATCGGTATTTTTATAAGCTCCCCCAAGTGATTCTGTTACACAATAAATATGTAGAAACTTTACAAAACCCAACCCAACTGCTGGAGGTTCCCAGAGCATGTCCTGTTGGCAGGACCCCAGCATGTCTTCATTCACATGGTTCTCTCTGCCTTTCATTCCAACAGTCCAAATCTTATTTTTCTTTCAAGGCCCAGGATAGGTGTAAACTTCCCCATTAATTTTCCTGGGGAGGTAACAATCGCTTGCTTTGAGGTCCCTTGGCACTTTCTGAAAATAAACGTGTAAATTCTCTGTAAACTCTCAAATATTAGTTGCCATAATCATATGTAATATAATGTAAGTAATACTGAAGAATGTAGTTGAAATGGACTGAATGTTTGTGTGCCCCTGCTACTCCAAATTCATAGGCAGATGTCCTCACACCCAATGTGATGGTATTTGGAGGTGGGGGGGGCCTTTGGGTGGTGATTAGATCATGAGGGTGGAGCCCTTACGAATGGGACTAGTATTTTTATAAAAGACACCCCAGATGCTTTCTGCCGTCTGCCATGTGAGGATACAGTGAGAAAATGGCTGTCTGCAACCAGGGAGAGAGCTCCCTCTAGAACCCGACCTCGTTGACATCCTGATCTTAGACAACCAGCCGCCAGCATTGTAAGAAATAAACTTCTGTTGTTTATAAGCCACCCAGTCTGTGATATTCAGTTATAGCATCCTGAATGGAGACAATAATATACTAATATTGTGACTCCTATACTAGCCATAGCTGGCACTTATGGAATGCTGACTCTGTGTCTGACACTCTTCTCTGTGTTTTAAGTAGATTAACCTATTTAATCTTCCCAAAATACTATGGATTAGCAAACTAAACTGAGGCACAGATAAGTTATTGAACTTGTCCAATGTCACACCGCTAGTAAGTGGCAAAGCTAGGATGTGAACTCTGGCCCACTGGCCCTAGAACTCATGTCTTAATCTTTGAGCTCTAACATCTCAATATGTACTATCATATGTAATAATAATAGCTATGTGAGTCTCTCAAACATGTGTACGATGGCACTGTCTATCGTTTACAAAGCACTTTTTCTCTGCGGGCAGTATCTCATTTTTCCTCAACAACTTTGTGAAGTGGGAGCTATTAATACTCCCCCTGTGTTCCAGATGAGGAGGTCCAGGCTTAGAGAGATTCTGTCACACACCAGTAGGGTCTCGACCTGGGGTGTGAGCCCAGGCAGCTGGTTCCAGATCCAGGTGTGCTGGGCTGGACGGCCTCTCTGAGGACTGTGCTCATTCTTATTCTGGGTCTTCCCTGCTTGGGCCGTGCCTTTCCCCAGCTGTGCTGAGCAGCAAAGAGGGATGGAGAGGAAAAGCAGTCTCAGTCTATGGTTGAACAAGGCTGCAGGCAGCCTGGACCCGGCAGGGCTCATGGTGGGTGGGTCTCTGTTCAGAGCTAGTCCTAGCTGGACCATCTGGTCACCAGTGAGATATCAAGAGCTGGGCGGCCTGTGATCCCCGTGGTAGAGGGCCCCCGAGGAGTGGGCGAGGACACAGGTGGGGAGGAGCACGGAGGCCTGCCAAAGGGGTTAGGGCTGCGTCCACGGCAGGCTGAGTCGGCCTGTGAGCAACCACGAGGGCCCTCACAGGACTGAGAGGGTCCCTCACGTCCAGCACGCATTTCCCCATCTTCACATGGATACCCTGGTGATAGTATTGTTTGGATGGAAGTTACTGCACAAGGTCTGTTTCTTGGGCCTGTGTGTCACGGTGTGGTTGGCGTGTCACTCTACCTCCCTCACAGGGCTGCGGTGGGGAATACATGAGTTAATAGCTGTAAAGTGTTAACCCGGATGCCTCGCACATAGGAACTGCTCAAAAAATATCCACTGTTCTTAGGGAAGCAGGGGAAGCAAGAAGAAGGAGGAAGGGAAAGAGAGAGAGAAGAAAGGAGTCTGTTTAGGTGGGGGGTGTGAGGTAGGCAAAGAAGACCACACAAGGAAGCTGACATTCGAGAGGGTTTTGCAGGGTAGGAGGGAGTTTGCTGCTGGATAAGCAGGTGAGGAGTGGGACGGTGTTCCAGGGCCAAATGTGTAAATGCTCCAGAAACTCAGATATTGGTTACTATGATCATTAGGTGGGAACATGGATGATACCACTTTCTACTTTGTGATAATTTGCCTATGTGCGGCGTTCCCTACGTTAGATCGTAAGCCCCTCACATGACATCCTGTCTCTTTCACCCCTGCAAGCTGGTCTAGCACCTTGCATGTAGTAAGTACTCAATAAATATTTATTGAAGGAATAACTTCCTTTCTTTGAAAGGCAACATCCTTGACTATGGGATGTGCTGCACATAAATAGATTGTGTAGATTCCTTCTTATGATAAACACTGACTGGTGCAAGAGAGCTTTCTCCCAGGAAAGATATGAGACTGCGTCACTCATAGTGATGCTACTTCTTTACTGCTCTCTGGATTCGGTGCCTGTCTGCTATTCCAAGCATCACAAATGTGGCTATCACAAATGCCACTCAGGCAGAGGCTAGCTGTCCACTCTAGGACGGGGACTTTGGTAACGTATTTCCTGGTAATGATGATGGGTTGTAGCATGCAGCTCAGAGGAGATAGATTTGCATTCAGCCTTCACCAATTACCAGCTGGTAAAGCCTGGATGCAAATCCATGTGTCCCTTGTCCCCATGGTCTCTTCCCAGTCAAGTTAGGCTATGCCCAGTTTATTTCCTAAAGGGAGGGGTTTCATAATGTAAAGAGAGGAAACAAGATCCACTTTTGGTTTTTAGGTTTCAAAAGCATTGTCCTCAGCAGGGCCCAGAAAGAACTCTAGGAGGCTCTGAGGTCATTCAGATAAGATTCCCCATCCCAGATGAGGAGGGGGCTGAGGGGAAGCGAAGAGCATCCAGGTGTGGCAGGCCCCTGTGGAGCCCTGAAGGCTCGCTGTTGGGCTCTCCCTTCTGGAAAAAACCTGCCATTCTGCTGGGGGGAGGGCAGTTGGCTGAGAGCCTGTAGCTGCGCGGCCTTCAGGATTCAACACAGTGACTGAGCCAAGTCCACACTCTGCCTGCCCAGCTCCAGCCATCGATGATGGGGCCGGGATTCTAGGGCCGGTGATTGGCCCCCCAATGCAAGATCCCTCTAATGAGCTCTGGAGCTCCCTGGGGAGAGGGGAGACATCATTAATCTTCAAGACAGTGCATGCCTTCCTGCCCAGTCCGGCTTCCTCCCGCTTTTTATTTCGCAAGTGTTCACACTCCCCCTACCGGGCCCTGATAAACCTCTTCTACTCCTGACTTCACCTTAGTGTCCACTTCTCAGGGGACCAACAGACACAGCCCCTGAAGCTTTGGGGAATCCAAGGCACAGGGAACTTGCACCTACCCTACATCTAGGCAGAACCCCACTGAGGCAGCGAGACCCCCGAGAGGAAGTGGCTTCCTGGTGTACCCTGGCACTTGGGGACCCAGCTTCGAGGGCTCTGGTGTAGAGGGGTTTGGCAGTAGCTGAGACAGAGCTGCACCTATAGAGGCCTTAGGGCCAGGAATGGGGAGAGGGAGACCCGAAGCAACCTGTGTGAACAAATGACCAAAGACCAGATGGCATGAGGACAGCTCAGCAGAGGATGCAGGAGGATTTCTCCCGCCTGCCGTTACCCCGGCTCTAGGTAAGGAAACCCCACAACCTGGCTAGGGTGAGGGGGAGAAGGGCCCCATTTTAGCTAAGATTATTTCTATGCTCCAGGGATCTGGGGGTTTGAAATAGTAATGAAGTTCCGTTTCCGAAAAATAAAGGAGATGAAGAGATTATATATCTTGCCCACGTGAGCATGTGGCTTGAGATTTTCACTCAGTCCAAGTAATGCCATCCAAGGGCCAGAGGCAAAACCTAAAGAGCCAGGAGGATTTTCAGGGCCAAGAGCACCCATCTTCCCTTTCTTTCCCATTCAGACACATGACACTCACCCCAATCAGCTCCACCTGCCCCCCACCCCCAGATGGCCCTTGGAGAAGGCCTCCTTCCTGCTGAGCTGGGTGGCCCATGGTAGAAACGGCTGCCGCTAGGATGCTGGTTTGTGCCACGGCAGACTGAGAGGAGGCAAGCCAAAACCCAGGCCAGCAGGAGACTCAAGGACGCGGCAGCAGGGCCCGAAGCGGTGCGACTTTATCCAGGAACCAGAGGGAGTGGCAGGCGGCCAGGAGCAGAATGTGGGCTGGGGTGGGAGGCAGCTTCTGCAGGTCTTGTCTGGTGGCCAGACCAGAGCAGAGATGCACCAGCCACTGAGGAGGTTGCGGGCCTCTGGCCGGCTCCAGGATTTCATCGGCTCTGTTGTTCCTTCTACCACAGGCAGAAAACATAGGGATACAGAAGGGATGCAGGGCATATGTTCGTCTCCTGGCCTCTGGACCAGAACAGCAGATTGGGAGCCCTCGACTTCTCTGTGAAAGGAGACAGGGTGAAAATCTGACAGGTGAATCCATGAGCAATTTGCCTTTCAATTTATCCTTCTCTTTACCACACAGATAATCCTACTAAATCCCTACTTTCACTGTCACACCGCTGTTGGAACAATTCCAATGCTTCTGTTTGCTTAAGAGATAAAATTGCAGCTCTATTTACAATAGCCAGGAGATGGAAGCAACCTAAGTGTCCATCATCGCATGAATGGATAAAGAAGATGTGGCACATATATGCAATGGAATATTACTCAGCCATAAAAAGAAACGAAATTGAGTTATTTGTAGTGAGGTGGATGGACCTAGAGTCTGTCATACAGAGTGAAGTAAGTCAGAAAGAGAAAAACAAATACCCTATGCTAACACATATATGTGGAATCCAAAAAATAAAAGGTTCTAAAGAACTTAGGGGCAGGACAGGAATAAAGATGCAGATGTGAGAGAGTGGCATGGACATATATACACTACCAAACGTAAAATCGATAGCTAGTGGGAAGCAGCCACATAGCTCAGGGAGATCAGCTCGGTGCTTTGTGACCACCTAGAGGTGTGGGATAGGGAGGGTGGGAGGGAGGGAGACGCAAGAGGGAAGAGATATGGGAACATGTGTATATGTGTAACTGATTCACTTTGTTATAAAGCAGAAACTAACACTCATTGTAAAGCAATTATACTCCAATAAAGATGTTAAAAAAAAAAAAAGAAAAAAAAAGAGATAAAATTCCAGGCTGAACTCAGGGACGTCCAGGGTCTGGCCCCTGCCTCTACTGCCTCCAGTCAGAACGATCTGAGTCAGTCCTCAAACGGGCTTGACCCATTTCTAACCCTGTGTTCTCGGTCAAGGCGCTCTCCAAAGGCTGCCTTCCTCCATCTCCACCAAAACCATTGTCTCGAATGCTCATGTTCAGCTGGCGTTTCATCTCCTCCGTGAAGCTCTGTTCCTTCATCTGCCATCCCATTCTCGTTCTCATGCCTTCTTTTTTAAAAAAAAATTTTTTTTAAAATTTTTATTAGCGTTTAATTGCTTTACAATCTTGTGTTAGTTTCTGCTGTATAACAAAGTGAATCAGCTATATGTATACATATATCCCCTCCTTTTTGGATTTCCTTCCCATTTAGGCCACCACAGAGCACTGAGCAGAGTTCCCTGTGCTATACAGTAGGTTCTCATTAGTTATCTAGTTTATACATAGTAGTGTATATATGTCAATCCCAACCTCCCAACTTCCCACCCCTTCTTCCCCGCCTTGGTATCCATGTGTTTGTTCTTCATGTCTGTGTCTCTATTTCTGCTTTGGGAATAGGTTCATCTGTACCATTTTCCTAGATTCCACATGTGTGCATTAATATATATTTGTTTTTCTCTTTCTGACTTATTCACTCTGTATGACAGTCTCTAGGTCCATCCACGTCTCTGCAAATGGCACAATTTCGTTCCATTTTATGGCTGAATAAGTAGTATTCCATTGTATATGTGTACCACATCATCTTTATCCATTCCTTGGTTGATGGCCATTTAGGTTGCTTCCATGTCTTGGCTATTGTAAATAGTGTTGCAATGAACAGTGCAGTGCATGTATCTTTTGGAATTATGGTTTTCTCTGCCCAGGAGTCCTTCTCATGTCTTCATCCCCCGCCTCCAAGCATACAGGAGCAAACTGATCTCTTCACTGATCCCAAAGGAACAGGAAGATAATTATACTCATCCCCTTATCTCCTCCACACCTCACTACACTTCCTTGGTTTTTTTGTCCCAAATTAACAACAATGTAATAACCACCAAATATCAATCTTTGATCACCATTGAAAAAAAATCCAAATTTAGAATAGTTAAGATTTTAAAGATTTTAAAAATTGAAATTCTAACCACAGGGATAAAGAAAAATCACTTTCATCAGGAATTAGTGTGCATTTGGTCATTTTTTTCCTGGTCTCATTTGCAGACACTCACTACCATGTGGGGAGAGGAGATTTTCTTTGCATTTATGCTGTACTCGCTGGCCATTTGTAACATCTGCAAAGACATCTGGATAATTTCATTTTCATAAGCACTGAGATGTTTGGGGCTCTTTAGATAAATTCAAGATGAGAGAAGAAGGCACATCACCACAAGTTCATATAAAGACAATTTGTATGAATGGCAAGGAGGGTTTTCGATAATGTTCTTTTGGAGTCCCAGGCAGGGGCTGGGCAGGGATGACCAGGTTGAGTGCAGAGCTGGGGGCTGCGGCAGGGGGTGCTAAAGAGCAAAGCTGAGCTCTGATTCTAGGGAGGAGGCACTTGTTCTGGATCCTATTTTATCCATTGTGCTGGGTGTGAAAAGCCTTAGCTGGACTTCCCTGGTGGTGCAGAGGTTAAGAATCTGCCTGCCAATGCAGGGGACGTGGGTTCGAGCCCTGGTCCGGGAAGATCCCACACGTCACAGAGCAACTAAGCCCGTGTACCACAACTACTGAGCCTGCACTCTAGAGCCCGTGAGACACAACTACTGAGCCTGTGAGCCATAACTACTGAGCCAGTGTGCCACAACTACTGAAGCTCACACTCCTAGAGCCTGTGCTCCGCAACAAGAGAAGCCACCACAATGAGAAGCCTGTGCACCGCAACAAAGTGTGGCCCCCGCTCGCCACAACTAGAGGAAGCTTATGCGCAGCAACGAAGACCCAACCCAGCCAAAAAAAAAAAAAAAAAAAAAAAAAGCCTTAGCTTACGTGTTATAGTGTGGGACCAAGCTAGAAGGGCAGGGGTCTGCAGGAGACTGCTTAACAGGGAGGCAACAGGGGGCTTCACCCATACAGAAACACTGTAGCTTCTGGAAAGGATGCTGCTTGGTGGAGGAGGAAGTGTGCAGAATTTGGAGCTGGGCAGATTTCGTGTTCAGATGAGCTTCTGCTCTGTCAGTGCTGCGGTTTGGGGCATGTCACTTCATCCTTTGGAGTACTAGTTTGGTTTCCTTGACTCTAAAATGAGAATAACAATGTTTTCCACTATGCCTAGTGCAGTACCTGATGCTTAGTGCAAACTCAATAACAGACCCAGCCTTTGGCAGCAGGACTGGGTTGCGACATGGGTTCTGGAACCCCGGTGCCCACGGCCAGCTCAGCCCATGGCTCGTGGGCTGTTCGCTGAAGGAAAGGCTGACGTGATGAGAGGAGCGAGGGAAACACGAGCGTCCATCTAGGCAGGGGCATGTTGGGCCTCTGGCTCTGACAAAACTTTGTTATTTGGAAACCAGAACCTTTCTGCCATTCTGCCAAGAGACATGCTGGGTTCCTAGGTAGAGCTGTCTAGTTCCTTGCCTATTAGTGTGTTGTTTGTCAGCATGGGGCTGAGGTAGCAGAATCCAGCGACAGCTTTCACCTCCCGACTGCCAGGAAAGGCAGTCACCTCACCTGCATGGGCTCTATAGGCAGCTCTGAGGCAGCCTGCTCACATTTGCCCCAGGAGGCCCTGGAATCTTCACCAAGAACCCGCAGACTGAGGTGATTCTCAGTGCTGGTCAGTAAAAGCTAGTTCTATTTCATCCAGGTGAGAAGAAAAAAATTACCTTGTAACGTGTCTGTATACACAGACCAGCCCTCCAAGTCTCTCAGTGGTCTCATTTTTATGGTATGACTTTGATCCAGAAAAGTTAAATCTGAAAAAATCCATCTTTTAAATTCAGAATGTTGATTCCTTTTTAAATTGTAAAACCAGAATAATTCCTATGGGGGAAATGACCCCACGGCATAATAAAAACACATTAAAAATGTAGTAAACCTAGAGAATTAATCTAATTAAAATGAAAAGTTTCAGCCTCCAATAAAATATCAATGAACTTATTCAGTGTTGCTGGAATCAGTATTGCTGAGTATGGATTCTGGTGTGTCAGACTGCTCGCTGTGTGGCTGGATGTCTGCCTTCTCCGGCCCCGAGCACAGCATGACTCATGCACCGCACTCTCAACCAGGCCTGCAAATAGCCTACGGACTCCTTCTGGGATTCCAGCCATCCCCCAGGACCCTCCTCCCCTGTTTCCAAAGCATTCCAGATATGGATTAAATCTCTTCTCAGTTATGAACCTTGGGCTCCATGACCCATCCCTGCCCCAATTTTCTTGGGCCTTTGGTTCTCCCATTTAGAGTTTGGTCCCCATCTTCCCAGTGAGACTCGGCTCCTTGCTGGGTTTCTCGTGTGCCTGTGTGGTCACCAGAGACGCTCCCTTTGGCTCTCAATGCTCACCCCCGTGATGAGCTTAAATGAGTCTTAAATGTAAGTGCTTTAAGACAACACCACATTGGAGGAATCCGGGCTTCTTGGTCACTATGTCTGGTATCAGGGCCTGGTATCAGTGGATGGTAGGGGTCAAGGGTCAAGGAAAAGACCAGCAGATGCTAAGGGACTAATGAAGGGCAGTGACTGGGAGGGATGGCTTCAATATGAGAAGCTAGTGCCTTCATCGGGCAGACAAGCAGACAGCAGGATGCCAGCAGGCCTGTGAGTCTGGGAAGGCTGTGATGCCTGTCTAAGGGGAGTGGCCAGGGCCCGGTTGTCAGTACCCCCGGAAGTGATGAGGAAGAACAGGGACAAAGGAGGCGAGAGTAGGTCCTGAGGTAGCCTTGGGCTCCTGCTTTTGGGTCTTCCAGGAATCCTCTGGGCAGAGAATTGTTCTGGAAGGCCAATCTGGGCTTGGCACTGGGACCAGCCTGCATGGTCTGGGCCACTGGTCAGCAGTTTCTTTGTGTGACGCTCAAGTTCCAAGGAATGTAACAGAAGCAAATAGACAAGCTTTGAATGCTAATAAGGTATGCGTTGCTGTTGCAGGCAAAAATGATTCTTCTAGCTCTTTTAGGTCTAAAACATAATCCTAAAAGTCTATACTATGCCAAACCCTCAGAATCCCATATGAAAAGAAACTTTTATTTAAAAAATAAACTTCATGAATGTATGCTCATATAATGCATGGAGAATTCTAATCTGAAATAAATTACTGAAGAACTAAGAGTGGAAAGAACAAGGGACTGGGTGTCAAAAAATAATTTTATTGTCCCAGGGCCTCACTCATTTCTGACTTCTAAAATTTTAATATTTATTATTTCTTGAAGATTCTCTGAAGATATATACTCTACAAGTCAGATAAGCAAAAACATGTGACGGCGTTTAAAGCAATATTTTCGGGGAGATAAGCATGGGCTTGACTCACACACTGGCAGAATTTCTTGAAAATCATTTTATTTCCCTAAAAAAGAAGTAAAGTTATTCTCAAGCACTCCCCTGGTAACCTATAAAAATCACTCTTGCTGTTCCGGTTTAGGGTCAAAACCAAGAGGGGGAAACATTTTAAATCTATGATGTCATAAAAGTGACCTGCACTGATCCCTAATTCTTTTTATTCCCATGAGGAGCCCTGGGGAGAAAAGGCCGTGTGGCAGTGACCCTTGCCCACAAATGGGAAGGTTATGGGGGGAGTGAGGAGGTCGCTCTACTTCTGGCACCCCAACATTGTTAGGAAGGAAGGGAGAAGCCAGGGGACGGCTTCAAATGTGCCCAATTCCATTTTATTGCATACCAAATGTTTGGCAGAGAAAAAGGCCAGTTTAAGAATTATCAATAGCAGCAATTGTCTAGTAGATTCTAACGTTTAAAGTAACAAAAAGGAAGGGCTGAAGCAAAAGAGAATTGATGCACATTAGCTATTTTGCTAACGTGGTTTCCAAAGGGAGGAGATGAAGCAAGGAGAATGGCTCTGATGGGGAGAAATACACTGGGAGAGACCAGGGGTGGAGGGTTCCCATGCTAGTTGCACACGGAGTGTCCTTTCTTTTCTCCTGCCAGCAGAAATGGAGTAAATGGATCATGTAAGACAGTAAGTGTAAAACGAAGAAGGCCGCTCTAATGTGAGGCCAGGGCTCCAGCTGACCTTGCCTTTGGCTCAGCCGAGCCCCCGGCTTTGCTTCAGTTTGCTGAGGTGGTCGCCTAGTTCTGAACAGACAGCAGAATCTGCTCTTCAAGCAAAATGCAGAGGGCGGGACAAGGCTTTTAAATACCCAGAAGAAGGCAAGGGAGCGACCTAGGCATCTGAAACTATCAATTCCTGCAAACCACCCCAGGTGGCATCTGACTTGGATGGGTGGGCTGGATTATTTGGATTTGGAATAGTTTTCATCCTCCTCCATTGCTTTTATCTCCAGCTTAAACCAAGAATGTCATTGCTCTCAGCAGGACAGCCTCACCTCCAGCTACCATTTTGAACTGAAGTGAAGAATTTAACGATGATATTTCTGCTTCTTTCTTCGAGTTGATAATTTAAGACCATTGAGATAGTTTTGAATCTTAATTCTATAATCCAACGATCATAAAACTCTCTTAGCTTTGTGCCATCCACAAGGAGGCCTGTTCTTGCTTCTTAGGGGTCGTTTGGTAATGAATTGATACCAAGCACACTGAAGATGTTATGGCAGGATCCATGGAGGCCTTCCTCCATGGATCTTTGAGATGCTTTCACCCAGCTGCTATTATCCAAACTTCATCTCCATATTTACAAGAGTCTTTTTTAGAGTTCTTGAAGAAAACAGTGTACACGGGTACGTTGTTTGTTGAACTTTGCTCAATTTTGGTGTTCTTGGTGAACACTAGTGACCTCTGAATTGATCACTAGGGAGAGTCATTGAGTCCCTCAGGCTGTTTCTTCTCCCTTAGAGAATGGAGACCATTCAGTCCCCTAGCCTCTGGGTTTTCTGGCTGTTGATTGTTGAGTATCAGCTATATTCTAGACAGTTTACACACCGTATCTCTAATCCACCCATCAATTCTGGAGGAAAAATACTAAGTCCCATCTACCTCCTCCTCTATCCCAACACCTAACTTTTCATACTAGGAAACGAGACTCAAAGTGGTTAAACGACTTTCCCCAAACCACACAGTTGACCAGTGGTTATACCACGATTTGAACCCAGGACCATTAGTTTCCAAATCTACATCCTAGTGCTTTCCATTTTCTGTGTTTACCCAAACGTCATGATCTCGTCTGCGTGTTCTTTCAGGGCCTTTGGGTGTGATTCTTCTGCTCCTGGATATCTGACCTCATATGATGGAGGCAGCTGCTACCTGAGCAGCTCTTTTTCTGTTTGTGACTTGAAGCCCCTCTTGACCGGTAAGCAAACATGTTACCGAAAGTGGGGTCTGGCTGCTTACTGCTCAAAAGCCAATAAAGAGGGAAGGTTAGTGGAAAGGAAATTTTGCTTTATTTCGGAGGCTGGCAAGTGGGGGATGGGGGAGGGGGGGAGGGCAGACTCAAGTCCAAAGGCCAGTTCCCGCCCCCTCACCCCACCGACAATCAGTGGACAAGAGCTTTTATAGGTGGAGGAAGGGGGCTGAATGTAGAAACAGCACAGTCAGCTCTGACAGTCATCTTGGAATTGGTCATGCAGTGGTCTGATCAGTGTCATCTTGATTGTTTTAAGTACAGTTAATCTTCAGTTCCAGGGTTGGTTCGTTCCCATTTCTTTGAGGCCAGTTCTCGGAACTGTGGCAGCTTATGTCATGGCTACAGTCTGGTCATTATGTAGTTAACATCTTCCACCTGGTGGGGGTCTCAGCATCTATAAGACAGCTCAAAGGAGATGGCTCAGAATATTATCTATAGTCCTTGAGGAGGAACTAAAAGTCCTTGACTTTGTTTAATGACTAAACTATTATTATTTAGTCTTGTTTGACTGTTTTCCTTTGCTTCTGCATTTTCTCACCTCTCTGATTAAACTTATTCTTTGACTAAAGTTTTTCTGCAGACAAAAGGCAGGTGGAGGACCTGGTGGGGAAGGACCATAGGGTCCTGCTCTGTTTCAAGCACATCCTCTGGTGCTCAGGGCGGACCAGGGCTGCCGAATGCATGCTGCTCTGGGGGCTGCAGTGCCCCCAGGGTGTTCACAGAACCTGGGGCCAAGACTGCAGCAGAGGCTCCCGTGGCCCCCCAGGAGCCTGTACCACTCTCCCCAGCTGGTGCTGTGGGCTCTGGGGGCCTTCCCATCCTTCCTTCTGCCTGGCACACCCTTCTTTTTCCTTCTATGGGGAAAGCTCATGTCAAGAGCCACTGCAGCTTAGTTAAGGCACCCTGAGGGCTTTTCCTCTGAGTCAGTGGGTGAAATGATCACAGATCACAGCTCTCCTCTAAGTGGGTGAAACCCAGTTTCAAATTTCTTAGCTGTTTCCAGAACCCCAGCATATTTTACTGCTGGGAGGACAGATGCCTGCTCAAGTGTCTGATGAAAACACTTAAGTTTTATTGTTGTTTGACATTCATTAGGGAACCATCTTCTGTAGGCAAAATACAAGACATTTCTTTAGACAGGAGGCATAAAAGGACTAACGGTGGGTCAGAGGCCAGATGGTATGGAAACAAGATGAACTGAGCCCTGGAGCCATACCAGCTCAGTCCTGCACTGCCTTGGAGAACTGAGCAAGTGTGGGGAAGAAAGAAAGAGAAGATTCCAGGGTACCAGTGAGGATGCCGCTTCACAAACATGGAGCCCCCACACATTGTTGGGGGCGCGAATCACACAACCCCTTTTCCAAGCTGAGATTCTGAAGGAATGCTTGTTGAATTCATGATCAGGAGATGAGGACCAGTGTTTACTGGAGGTCAATGCTATGTCTGCAAACTCCTTGGGTTCTCACAGTAAACCTGATGAGTGCTGCTGGTTCCAGCTCCCAGGAGAGGGAGGGGAGGATGAGAGATATTACATTTACCAAAGGCACATGGTTCATCAATGGTGCTGCTGGGATTCAAACCCAGATCTACCTGAGTCTCAAGTCCACTTTTACTTCCCTACACTTCAAGAATCCTGATTCCAATTACTCATTTTTTTTTTTTTACCTCCAAAGAAGGAGCAGAATGGGGGGAAAATCAAGAACCCAGGACAATAGGGTAGGGAAATAGAGTCTAAATCTCCCTCCCTTTGCTACAGGCATTTCAAGACTATTCTTTACCTGTTTCCTAGATGACTCCTGAGGTGTTGATGGAGGACAAATGGGAATGTGAGATGGCAGAGAGTGGGGAAAGGATCCTGCAAGCATCGGCTCCGCATCCGGGAGCAGAGGATCCTTCACAGATGCCACTTAGAGGAAGGAAGAAGAAATGAGATTGACTTGCCACAGGGTATTTTAAAATTAGATACGTGGATGGAAGGTTTTGCAGTGAGGACTTCTTTCTGACTAAATGTTGCTGGTTCCTGTAATCACACCACCTTGGAAAGTTTCTCTTGCTTTCCCCAATGAGGTGATGGAATTTAGCAAGAGGAAAGTCCCTATTAATCAACCTAATGTAACTTTGGGGTAATCTGGCTTGAAGGTGGGGCCTTCTCTGCAAGATATCTCCAGACTTGCCCGTGCAGAGATGCCAACATTTTCTGCACCAAAACAAGTATTTTCTGACCATTTCTGCTTAGGTGCTGCTGCTACTTATGTTCTTTTTACCTGAACTTTCTTTTCCTTCCCCCAACCCCAATACCTCCTGTCCCGTCAACCCAACTGTATGCCCTTGTAGGAAAGGAATCTCCGTCTTGTTTGGAAATTCATCTCAAGTTGCCGGGGCCAGGCTACTTCCATGACTGAGAAGAAGTGAAGGAAAATGTCCCCTTGGTCCCCTTCCAGAGAGAGGGCTGCTGTATTCTGACTCATTAAACTCCATCTGGTGGGTATGTCTTGGAGAGTTTTTCCTCCAGGAGAGTTTTACCTTGATGCCAGTTGCGGGTTTCCCATATTTTGGGGGTCCAGGCAATCTGAAATATGGGAATCACCTGCTGCTCTCTGTGCATAAAGTCATGCAGTCAAATTAAGGAAATAAGCAAAGCAGATACGGGTGAACCCACAACCTCAGCATGGTTTCGTTTTAATGCTAACTGTCCTATTTGGAGCAAGAGTAATTAGAAAATTATCAGCAAGTTAGGGGAAAAAAAATTGCTGAGCTTTATAATTACTTGGGGCAGGGAGAGAGAATCTGGGATCCATTTACTGAAGGTCTCATTAAATTCTCTATCAGGAGAGTCAAGCTGCAGCAGGAGAACCGTGGAAGAAGAGGAGGATGCAGCTATGAAGGAAGGAGGCCAGGGATGGGTCCTGGGGCCACCTTCACTTTTCATGAAGCCCGGGGCTCTTTGTGTTTTTCCTGTGTCCTACTAACTGTTACCTCCATGCCGTGCTTGGCCAGAGGGTCTCCAGGTCGCTGTTCTCACCTAGTCTCTCTCCTTCAGTCCACCCCTCCCCTTCCTCTCCTCATTGGTCTCTCTCCGCAGTCCCACCTCTGCCTCATTTCTCCCTCTCCCTCCTTCCAGGCTGTGGCTGGGTTTATGTGTGTGTTTTTTTTTTTTTTTTTTTTTTTGTGGTACGCGGGCCTCCCTCTGCTGCGGCCCCTCCCGCCGCGGAGCACAGGCTCCGGACGCGCAGGCTCAGCGGCCACGGCTCACGGGCCCAGCCGCTCCGCGGCACGTGGGATCCTCCCAGACCGGGGCGCGAACCCGGTTCCCCTGCATCGGCAGGCGGACGCGCAACCACTGCGCCACCAGGGAAGCCCCTATGTGTGTGTTTTTTGACTTTGGACATCTGTAACTCTCAATCAGTCCTCAGGGATGCAATGCCCTTTCCACATACATCCAGTGGTAGGTTAAACTGTGTCCCCCCCAAAAGATATGTTGAAGTCCTTACCCCAAATACCCAATGTGACCTTTTTGGACATAGTCATTGCAGAAGTAATGTTAGGATGAAGTCATAGGTCGTCAGGGTGGGCTCTAATCCAATATGACCGATGTCCATATAAGAAGAAACACAAGACACACGTGGGAGGGTGGCATGTGATGATGGAGGCAGAGGCTGTACTGCTGCAGTGCAAGCCGAGGGGCACCAAGGGTTGCCCACCTCCACCAGAGGGAAGAGGCAAGGAAGAATCCTCCCACAAGTCTCAGAGGGATCGCGGTTCTGCTGACACCTTGACTTTTGGCTTCCAGCTTCCAGAACTGTGAGACAATACATTTCTATTGTTTTGAGCCACCCTTTTCGTGGTACTTTATTACAGAGCCTTAGGACACTAGGTTACTAGTGTACTACTACTAGGCTACTACTACTAGGACACTCCTCCAACAAACATCCAGCCCAGCGGAGGACTTGTGCTCTCAGTTAGATGCTGTGGGAGGACAAGGACAAGCCAGGTAGGGTTCCTGCCCTTTCAGTGACTCTTGGTTTCATGGGCGAGACTGACAACCATAATTCATCTCATCCATTGAAGATATGAACATACAGTGTAACAGAGGGACAAATAGACTAAATGAGATGCGTCTCGGAGGGCTTTGGGGAGAAGTTAGGATCTGAGCTGGGTTTGAGGAAACATGGGCTTCATCAGGAAAGTGTGGACAGCAGGATAACATTAGGGAGTGGAATAGCTTGTGCAAAGGGCTGAAGTATGGGAGGAACAGAGTAAGTCGAGAAAACGGCGGGTGGGCTGCTGTGGTCGGTGGCTGGGCTACGTGGTGAGGACCGGAACATAGACTTAAGCAGGAAAAGTGAACAAGGCAAGGGTAGTACGGGCTTGGAGCACAGCATGGTGAGGGATCTGGGGGAGCCATTCACAGCTATAAGGATCTCTGCCATCAACTTCCCAGAGAGAAAGAGAGAAGCCTTGGGCAGCGGGGTGCTGTCCAGATCTTTGAGGCAAGTCAGGCAGAATGTACCAGAAGGTGAGCTCAAGATGTGGGCCACTGCATATCCACTGCCCCATCACTTGGCCCACTCCCAGGAAGGAAGGCAGCCTTCTTCCTAATCTGGAAGTCCCTCTTCACCCAGGTTCTTTCCCAAGCCACGATTTCCCCCTGGGTGTTGGCTTAGGGCAGGAGTCAGTGTTCTGCCATCCGCTCTCTACCAGGCACCACCCAGTCCCTTCAGAGAGAGGCCTGGCTTCTTGCTTTTCTGGTGATTCTCCCCCACCCTTCTAGCCCTGTCCTGTACCTATTTTCTGGCTGGCAACTAAGTTGTGGTCTTGACAGTGCACACCTTCCTGTTGCTTTGGAATTCCTTGCTTTGTAATCATGTCTCTCATTGCTTTGTAGCTGTCTTGCCCAGCTCTTTCATCCAAAGGGCTGCTCCACTCATCCTTAGCCCTGGATCCTATGTTTCCCTCCAAGGCCCAGTCTAACTACTGTTCATTCATTAGGTCATTTCATTTTGAGCACCTACTGTTATATAAGCACTACACCAAGAACTGGAGATACAGTAGTAAACACGACAGCTGTCCCAGCTCGTGTATAGTTTACAGTCCAGTGTGGATAGAGAAGAGTCAATTGTCACCTGGTTAATGAAGAATTGTGGTAAGTTCTGAGAAGGGAGAGAGCAGGCACTGTGAGAGGGAATGATGAGGAAGTTTGATTTAGACCAGAGCCTCAGGGAAGCAGGTGAAATATGGGAAGGAGACTGTCTCGAAAATAGTCCAGAAAGTGGGAGTGACAGCATGTGCAAAGGCCCTAGGATAGGAAAGACTCTGTCAAGTTTAAGGAACTGAAAGAGCTCAGTGTGGCTGAAGCCTAGTGAGTAGGGTGGAGAGTTACAAGAAGTAGATGCATCTATATAGGTAACGAGGAGTTTGGGGCATAAAAAAGAAAGTTAGGGATGTGCTCTAAGAACAGTGGGAAACCATTTAAAGATTTTAAATAACTGTATGGAGAATTGCCTGGTGGGGTCACAAGGGAAGCCAGGAACCAGTCAGGAAGTTCTGGCTGTGGTCTAGCCCAGAGGCAGGACATAGCTGTAGAGATGGAGCTAAATGGATGAGATGGAGGCAGGTTTGGAGGTAGAGCCAAGAGGACTTGTGTAGGGGTTGGTGGGGCAGGGTACAGACAAAGAAGGAGAAACAAAGGATTATGGCTTGAACAATAATTTAGATGGGGACTGCTAGGGGAGGAATGGGTTTGGGGATGGAAGTTTGAGTTCAGGTTTGGGCATATAGGGATTTGGAGCTTCCTGAGAGACTTCTGAGTTCAGATGTGTAGCATGCAGTTGCATTTATGAGTCTGGAACTCTTAAGGAGAGAGCTCCTTGAGAAGTGGCAACCAAAGAGGTAGAGTGTTAACCAGAAGAATGTCCTGGTGTGGAATTAGAGGGAAGAGGTTGTTGCGAGAAGGGAGCACCAAGATTGTCAAATATTGTTGGAAAGCCAAGGAAGATGAGGACTTCAAATGTCCATGGGATCTGGCAACATGGCAACCTGTGTTGACCTTCTCAAGAACTGTTTCTTCTGCTTCTGTTTCATCATCTTACTTTCCATCCTTACTCATGTTTATTGAGGTTTCCCCAACATGTATACATGCATTAGCTAATTTAATCCTTACAACAACCTTGTCAGGTTGATATTGTTATCATTTTTATTATCCCAATTGTATAGAGAAAGAAATAAGCTCATAGAGGTTAAACATTTTGCTTTAGATCTTACAACCCCATTTCACAAATCTTTCCCATAGTCTTCTGTTATGGAATCAGGGAAGTTTATAGCTGGGAGAGAACTTAAAAATGTTCTAGTCTCCTCTCATTTTTTGATCAAGAAACTGACCCTGGAGATGAGAGGAATTCATGTTTATTGTTGCCTCTTAACCCTGTGCTGGGAGCCATTGTGCACTCTCTCATGCGGTCCTCCAAGAACCTCATGAGGCTTTTTTCCAGTGAGGAAACCCCAGGGCTCTTAAAAGTGAGACCCATGTCTGAATTGTGCTGCTAATTGATAGTGGGGTCAGGTTTGAACTAGTGATTGCTGACTTCAAAGCCTCTCTCAACCTCCTGTGCCACATGACCTCCCAAGGTCATGGCAGAATTGAGACTAGAGCCAAGCTTCCTGTTCTCTACTCCCCAGCACAGACAGGACCATCAAAGCCCCACTCCACCTGCATTTCAACACCAGGAGTTTAGGGCTCTGCTACATCATTTCTTCAACACGTGCAGCCCCTCTCCAAGGTGGGAACATCGCACACACAGACAGACTTTTCTTTTTGTCTAATTTGGACCTGAATTTCCGACTCCACCTGAGCTGACTGAGCTCTCAGATGCCCCATTCCACTGCTTGGGGTCTCATGTGTAAGGTATAATCATGCCTCCTAGCTTGCCTGTCCCCCACTTCCCCTGTTTTCTGGCTTAGACTGTTCCTCATTATAGCTCATGTTTGCTTAAGAGCATCCTTAAGTTCTTTTTATCTCTACTGTGAGCTCCATAAAAAAAAAAATCTTCCTGGAACTTTGATTGGTTGTTTTTTGATGCTTTTTTTTTTGAAAGACAGCTTTACTAAGTCTTTTCTAAGCTTTTTTGGTTTTGTTCAATTAGCGCTAAGGATTCAGCCAGCTGTCTCATTTCTGATTTGAGGTCACTCAATGTGTACATTTAGACTCTTAACTCATATGTTTCTTTACTCTTGGTTTATTAAGTCTACTTGCCTCAGAAATATAGCTTTTGCTTTATTTCTGGCAGAAAAAAATGCATCTTTAACATCATATGGGTGAGCATATTTGGAGACTCACAAGGACAAGTTCTAGGCAGCCCAGGTGTCTCTGATGTCTTGACTCGTTCCAGTGTCACCTGGGCCTCCTGAGGAGGTGGTGGTGGGGTCAGGGTCCTGGGTGTGGACAGCCCTGTGACTTCACCCTTTGCACCTCTCTTTCTTGTGGATGAGGGTGTGGGAGTGCATAATAAAGTTTTATTTTATCATGCCGTATAATTAAATGAAGTTAGTGTAAATACAATGAAGTTAATTCAAATAACACATTGCGTGGGTGCCAGGCCTGAGTTAGATAAGTGAGGACTCAGAGGAAAAAGACATCCAGTCCCCGAGTTCAAGAAGCTCAGAATTTACTGAAAAACAAAGCGAAACAGCAAAACCTTCAGGAATCCCAGCTGGATCAGTGCTGAGACTCAGATGCACCAGCCGGCGGGGCTGGGGAACCTTCTACAGTCAAGCTCTCTCCTCTGATCTGCAGGTGACTCAGAAGCCCAGAACTTGAATCTCGTCCACATTATGGTTCAGACGTCTGCACACATGCTTATTTGGAACCGAGTGGTGCCCCAAGCAAGGGGAGCGGCCAGCTCAGGTGTCGGGGGCAGCAGCGGGGCCCGAGTGTGGGGAGAGGGGGACAAACTGTTCAGGTACCTGTGAGGCTGTATTTGAACCCATCCCAATCCACCTCCTGGGTGCAGAGGGGAAGACTGGGCAGCAAAACTGAAAACTGTGTTGTATTCTCATCCCAGAACTAAATTATGTTGTAAGTGATGTGAATGATGTATAAGCTACAAATTAGAAGATATCTACACAAATATCCACAATGGGCTTGGTGATCAGAGATTTCAGCCAGGTAAGGGAAGTGAAACAAATCTGTGTGAAAAGAAGAGGTGGTCCAGTGCCTGATGTGAGCATCAGGGATATATTGTGCCCCTAAAAAACCTATGGGGTTTTCCAGTTTGCATATGAAGCTGTTGTAGAAAAAGGCCGACGGAGAAGCTAATAGTATGACTTGCACCACATTTAACTAGAATATGTATGTTTGCACCTCCTAAATCCAGCGCTACAGTCGACCAACTTGAGTTCATAGAAAAAAAACTGGCATCAGAAATTTACAGTTAGCTTTTAGCGAGCATAAGAGAAAAAGAAAAAGAAATATTTGTCCATCAGCACAGAACTATTGGAGGGATATGTACATTTAAAAATGGGCAAGTGACTGCATACTTTTTAGATTGATTGCTTTTCTATTATGTAAACCTATTAAATTAATAGAAAAAGTTCCTTTAGAGAGGAAAAAGAAAAAGGAAGAAAACTGGACTTAGGGACCTAAGCAGGTATCCCCTCTGCTTGGTGCCCTTTCCCTCTAAAACCAGTGCTTGGGACTCAAAAAGAAGGAGAGTTTTCTCTAGTGGAAAAGTGTGAGCCCAGAAAATCATGAGGTCAGTAATGGGGTTTCCTAGGCAGAGTTGCTTATGCCTCGGGGATCAAGGAGGGGCCTCTAAGTGGATGGTGGACAGCGTGTGTCAGGCACACTTGGTCAGAGCGTCAGTGGGCTAAGAAAGACAGGCTGCAGATGAAGAGGTAGCAGCCTGAACTATGCATGAGACACCTACCTCCCCATGCATCAGGGCCTTCCTGAGAGATATAGGAAAAGGACTGAGGGGGCCTAAGTTTCGGTGAGTGGGACCTGTTGACTTGGTAGATCGTGGGACACAGTGTTAAAGTGACCTTGGCCAGGATCTGCAAGTGGTGGCCCTGAGGGACACTCAGGTTACAAAAAATATGTGAGAGAAATAACAGCATCACTGTCACAGCTTAATAACAATGAATAGCTTCAGACACAAGAGAGATCCAAGCCAGCTTGTGAGTAAATGTCCGAGTAGATCATAAAATAAGGGCTCAGAGGAGGGTGAAGGCCCTGTGGGTGCCATGATCAGGTTGGATGAGAGGATGGAGGAGTTGGGGCTTGCAAGTTGGGAGACTAGTAAGGTGAGAGGATGAGGAAAAGCAGCATCCTGATGAAAAGAGAGGGAATTTCCAGTTTCAACCCTGACATTTAAAAAGCTTGGAAGTCATCACTCCCATTTTTATGGGACAAGAAAAGTCTGGACAAAGATCAACAACCTTTCTTGAATTCATCAGAGAACTGTGGTTTCAGGGCAAACTGCCACTCTAAAATCTGGAGACACAAGAGCATCCAGAGAGATTTCTTTACCAGAGAAGAAGCCACTGGGGCCATAAACTAGTAGGCATATTTAATGGTAATTTGGGTGAATTGCTGGAGGCTGTGGGTGTCCTAGTGTGACAATGACAGACCTCTACAGGCCATGTCTCAGGTGGTCTCCCACAATTTTATAGACTTTCACTCCAGTAATCCCAACATATTTTCACAGTGAGGATCCTAGAAAGATCTCCTGTGGTTCTGGCAGGGGAGAGTCATCATTGCAAACCAGGCCCAGCATGGTTCTCCATAGCATCTTCTCTCTCCAGGAGGAAGGACTTAGCTGGAGCACCATACCAAAACTTTATGCAAGTCAGGGGAGGGGACTTTCCCTCCTCCTTCTATCTCACCTAAGGGAGAAAAAAGCCATCGGATCAATGGGGGACAGAGTCTCAAGGAAATATACTCACAGTGCTGCACCAGGAAGGGTGTAGGGGAAAAGATGCTGACCTGAGTAACCTTGGAAATGAATGAACTCTCTAAAGACAAGAGGAGCTGTACATAAACACAGGACCATAGTTGGTGAAGGTGTTTCCCATCGGGGTGCAGGTTAACAATTCTGAAACCACTCTACGTGTACACTGGAACCGAAGAATGGAATAAATGGATGGCGGATGGTGGGAGTCAGGCTTTTCACTGATGGAGTGGTAGGTCATAGTCAAGCAAGGGGAGGAGGCCAGAATGATCCTTGTGGTCCTGGATTAGCATTGGAGATATTGATCTATGATCTCGTGTTTAGCTTAATATTCATACAGATGAATATATAAAGAAATGTTTTTAGATAGGTACACATATTACTGGGTTAGTATACACACACATATTTCCTTTTTCTATCAGCTGAGAGGGCCAAGACACAACGATACTCTGGGAGCAATGAGCATACCCAGAGCCCAATCTTAGTTTCTAATACCATTCTCTGATAAAAGGAACCAGGCTTCTGGAGAAATGGTTTATTCTAGGGCTGGGGCAGGGAATAGACAGGATGAGCCCAGAGAATGACATAGTTCCCGAAAGTAAGGAAGTGTTAAAAAATACACAATGATGGGGTATGTCATAGGGACACAGGAGCCAGCTGGAAGAACTCCCCATGGTGAAAGCAGGAACAAATTGAGCAAGAAAATAAAGAAATATTGGATTATAACCTACAATATAAAATAAATATCCACAAGTCCATACTGATATAAGTGATTGAATAAATAAATAAATGGTGAAGAACAGATAAAGCGTCTATGCAGAAGATTTCCAAATAATTCACGTGGATACTCCTCTCTCAAGGAGGTGAAAACTAAGCCCCCACTCCTCGGGAGTGGGCTGTGCACAGTCACTTCCTAAAATCTGGAGACACAAGAGCATCCAGAGAGATTTCTTTACCAGAGAAGAAGCCACTGGGGCCATAAACTAGTAGGCATATTTAATGGTAATTTGGGTGAATTGCTGGAGGCTGTGGGTGTCCTAGTGTGACAATGACAGACCTCTACAGGCCATGTCTCAGGTGGTCTCCCACAATTTTATAGACTTTCACTCCAGTAATCCCAGATGGAAAGGGGGAGAGAGAGTCAGCTTACACTGGACACCCCTGACCACAATGCCGCAGCCAAGTGATCAAGGTCAGTATCAGCAATGACAGCTGATAGCTTGGACTCTTGACCTGAAGTGCCAAAATGGCCCTTTACCTCTGAAAAGACCTTCTTCCCCCAAACACCAGAACCCAAGTCAATCATGAGAAAAATATCAGACAAACCTAAATTGAAGGACAGTCTACAAAATACCTCAAGTTTTGATGTTAGACTCATCAGAAGTGAGAAGCTGTCACATTCTAGAGGAGCCTAAGGGGACGGGATGACTAAACATAATGTTGTATCCTTGATGATGTCCTGGGACAGAGAAGTGACGTTAAGGAAAACTTGAGGTTTCCGAGTAAAGAATGGGCTTTAGTTCATATAAACGTATTAATATTGGCTCATTAGCTGTGACCAGTGGGTCGTATTAAGGTAGGATGTTAATAGTGGAGACAGCGTGGGGTAGATGAGGACTCTGTGCTATCTGTGCAACTTTGCCGTAAATCTAAAGCTATTCTAAACTGAAAAGTTAATGGAAAAGAGAAACTTAAAAAATAATTTTTATTTTTACATTCTATTTTATCCATTTCTCATTAAAATCTGATTTTTTTCCCCAACCCACATACCTGATCTTTAAAATAAATGAAATATTTCAACCATACAGAGAAAATAAGACAACATAAGGAGCGTCGAGCTTTATCAAATCATAATATTTGGCATATGTGCTTTTCGTCATTTTAAAAGAAATAAAACATAGACACAGTTAAACGCCCTCTCTAATCCCATTCCTCTGCTCCCATCCCATGTAGTTTTTTATACTATTACAACAAAATGCATCTATAAATAATCTATATACAACAGTATTTGAAGCGAAACTTTTTCTTTAAAGGAGGGAGAGGGAAAAGGAAGGGAAGATTGAGGGAAGGAGCCCCACCCTAGAGGAGAAGCTGGTCAGAGGTGGATATGGAAGCTCCTCAAAGAGGCAGATCTGGCTGTTGGAAACCAGCCACTACCAAGGATTCCCTGTAAAACAGGGCCCTAACGCGCAGGCGCAGCCGGGTGCAGTTTTTTTACACTCCGTTCAATGAGTGTCAACCTAATGCCAAATGCTTTCTAAACATTATCTCATTGAATCCTCCAACAACTCTGCGAAGCAATGATTCCTCTCTTGTTTGTGCAGATGAGGACATTAAGAGTCAGAGAAGCTGTGTGATGGGGGCTTTGGCAGAGAGAGTATGGCTGGAATTGGAGCCCAGCTCTGTACAAATCTGCGCTCTTCATCCTACTTAACTGTTCCCATTTCCAGAGTGTACAAACCGCCGGCAAGGCCTGTGACAAGTGCTTTAAATGCATCGTCACATACATTCTCAGTTTGAATACCAGGTTCTATCATGATCCCAATTTTATAGATGAAGGAACAATCTTAGAGGGTTTAACAGGGAGGTTTGTAAGTCCCACAGATAGGAAATGGTGGTACAGATATTTAAACACAGGTCCATGATTTTGAAAACCCAAATGTTAAAGCGCTAGCCTGTCTCACTTTCCATGGTAATGACTGGAGTGGTTGTCACTGTACAGCACGTGGCCTAGGAGGCCTCTCCCTGCCCTACTTCCCCTAAATCCGGGATCAGCTGAAGTGACTGAATGACCACTGAGGCACTGCTCACCATCCTCAGCTCTCATTGCCCAGAGATCTGCATTTCACACAGGAAGGCCAGGCTGCTGAGGACATTGCCACCATTGACACCAAGGCACTGTTGCCTCAGCTCAGCAAAGGAGCAGCAACACCTCTCCTGCCAGCTGTAGGCCTCTGTAGTGGATCCTATAATAAAGTTTTTTAGCAGCATCTCAACTCAATCAAAGTACCCCAGGGCTCTTAAAAGTGAGACCCATGTCTGAATTGTGCTGCTAATTGATAGTGGGGTCAGGTTTGAACTAGTGATTGCTGACTTCAAAGCCTCTCTCAACCTCCTGTGCCACATGACCTCCCAAGGTCATGGCAGAATTGAGACTAGAGCCAAGCTTCCTGTTCTCTACTCCCCAGCACAGACAGGACCATCAAAGCCCCACTCCACCTGCATTTCAACACCAGGAGTTTAGGGCTCTGCTACATCATTTCTTCAACACGTGCAGCCCCTCTCCAAGGTGGGAACATCGCACACACAGACAGACTTTTCTTTTTGTCTAATTTGGACCTGAATTTCCGACTCCACCTGAGCTGACTGAGCTCTCAGATGCCCCATTCCACTGCTTGGGGTCTCATGTGTAAGGTATAATCATGCCTCCTAGCTTGCCTGTCCCCCACTTCCCCTGTTTTCTGGCTTAGACTGTTCCTCATTATAGCTCATGTTTGCTTAAGAGCATCCTTAAGTTCTTTTTATCTCTACTGTGAGCTCCATAAAAAAAAAATCTTCCTGGAACTTTGATTGGTTGTTTTTTGATGCTTTTTTTTTTGAAAGACAGCTTTACTAAGTCTTTTCTAAGCTTTTTTGGTTTTGTTCAATTAGCGCTAAGGATTCAGCCAGCTGTCTCATTTCTGATTTGAGGTCACTCAATGTGTACATTTAGACTCTTAACTCATATGTTTCTTTACTCTTGGTTTATTAAGTCTACTTGCCTCAGAAATATAGCTTTTGCTTTATTTCTGGCAGAAAAAAATGCATCTTTAACATCATATGGGTGAGCATATTTGGAGACTCACAAGGACAAGTTCTAGGCAGCCCAGGTGTCTCTGATGTCTTGACTCGTTCCAGTGTCACCTGGGCCTCCTGAGGAGGTGGTGGTGGGGTCAGGGTCCTGGGTGTGGACAGCCCTGTGACTTCACCCTTTGCACCTCTCTTTCTTGTGGATGAGGGTGTGGGAGTGCATAATAAAGTTTTATTTTATCATGCCGTATAATTAAATGAAGTTAGTGTAAATACAATGAAGTTAATTCAAATAACACATTGCGTGGGTGCCAGGCCTGAGTTAGATAAGTGAGGACTCAGAGGAAAAAGACATCCAGTCCCCGAGTTCAAGAAGCTCAGAATTTACTGAAAAACAAAGCGAAACAGCAAAACCTTCAGGAATCCCAGCTGGATCAGTGCTGAGACTCAGATGCACCAGCCGGCGGGGCTGGGGAACCTTCTACAGTCAAGCTCTCTCCTCTGATCTGCAGGTGACTCAGAAGCCCAGAACTTGAATCTCGTCCACATTATGGTTCAGACGTCTGCACACATGCTTATTTGGAACCGAGTGGTGCCCCAAGCAAGGGGAGCGGCCAGCTCAGGTGTCGGGGGCAGCAGCGGGGCCCGAGTGTGGGGAGAGGGGGACAAACTGTTCAGGTACCTGTGAGGCTGTATTTGAACCCATCCCAATCCACCTCCTGGGTGCAGAGGGGAAGACTGGGCAGCAAAACTGAAAACTGTGTTGTATTCTCATCCCAGAACTAAATTATGTTGTAAGTGATGTGAATGATGTATAAGCTACAAATTAGAAGATATCTACACAAATATCCACAATGGGCTTGGTGATCAGAGATTTCAGCCAGGTAAGGGAAGTGAAACAAATCTGTGTGAAAAGAAGAGGTGGTCCAGTGCCTGATGTGAGCATCAGGGATATATTGTGCCCCTAAAAAACCTATGGGGTTTTCCAGTTTGCATATGAAGCTGTTGTAGAAAAAGGCCGACGGAGAAGCTAATAGTATGACTTGCACCACATTTAACTAGAATATGTATGTTTGCACCTCCTAAATCCAGCGCTACAGTCGACCAACTTGAGTTCATAGAAAAAAAACTGGCATCAGAAATTTACAGTTAGCTTTTAGCGAGCATAAGAGAAAAAGAAAAAGAAATATTTGTCCATCAGCACAGAACTATTGGAGGGATATGTACATTTAAAAATGGGCAAGTGACTGCATACTTTTTAGATTGATTGCTTTTCTATTATGTAAACCTATTAAATTAATAGAAAAAGTTCCTTTAGAGAGGAAAAAGAAAAAGGAAGAAAACTGGACTTAGGGACCTAAGCAGGTATCCCCTCTGCTTGGTGCCCTTTCCCTCTAAAACCAGTGCTTGGGACTCAAAAAGAAGGAGAGTTTTCTCTAGTGGAAAAGTGTGAGCCCAGAAAATCATGAGGTCAGTAATGGGGTTTCCTAGGCAGAGTTGCTTATGCCTCGGGGATCAAGGAGGGGCCTCTAAGTGGATGGTGGACAGCGTGTGTCAGGCACACTTGGTCAGAGCGTCAGTGGGCTAAGAAAGACAGGCTGCAGATGAAGAGGTAGCAGCCTGAACTATGCATGAGACACCTACCTCCCCATGCATCAGGGCCTTCCTGAGAGATATAGGAAAAGGACTGAGGGGGCCTAAGTTTCGGTGAGTGGGACCTGTTGACTTGGTAGATCGTGGGACACAGTGTTAAAGTGACCTTGGCCAGGATCTGCAAGTGGTGGCCCTGAGGGACACTCAGGTTACAAAAAATATGTGAGAGAAATAACAGCATCACTGTCACAGCTTAATAACAATGAATAGCTTCAGACACAAGAGAGATCCAAGCCAGCTTGTGAGTAAATGTCCGAGTAGATCATAAAATAAGGGCTCAGAGGAGGGTGAAGGCCCTGTGGGTGCCATGATCAGGTTGGATGAGAGGATGGAGGAGTTGGGGCTTGCAAGTTGGGAGACTAGTAAGGTGAGAGGATGAGGAAAAGCAGCATCCTGATGAAAAGAGAGGGAATTTCCAGTTTCAACCCTGACATTTAAAAAGCTTGGAAGTCATCACTCCCATTTTTATGGGACAAGAAAAGTCTGGACAAAGATCAACAACCTTTCTTGAATTCATCAGAGAACTGTGGTTTCAGGGCAAACTGCCACTCTAAAATCTGGAGACACAAGAGCATCCAGAGAGATTTCTTTACCAGAGAAGAAGCCACTGGGGCCATAAACTAGTAGGCATATTTAATGGTAATTTGGGTGAATTGCTGGAGGCTGTGGGTGTCCTAGTGTGACAATGACAGACCTCTACAGGCCATGTCTCAGGTGGTCTCCCACAATTTTATAGACTTTCACTCCAGTAATCCCAACATATTTTCACAGTGAGGATCCTAGAAAGATCTCCTGTGGTTCTGGCAGGGGAGAGTCATCATTGCAAACCAGGCCCAGCATGGTTCTCCATAGCATCTTCTCTCTCCAGGAGGAAGGACTTAGCTGGAGCACCATACCAAAACTTTATGCAAGTCAGGGGAGGGGACTTTCCCTCCTCCTTCTATCTCACCTAAGGGAGAAAAAAGCCATCGGATCAATGGGGGACAGAGTCTCAAGGAAATATACTCACAGTGCTGCACCAGGAAGGGTGTAGGGGAAAAGATGCTGACCTGAGTAACCTTGGAAATGAAT
Source organism: Physeter macrocephalus (assembly GCF_002837175.3). Lineage (NCBI taxonomy): Eukaryota > Metazoa > Chordata > Mammalia > Artiodactyla > Physeteridae > Physeter > Physeter macrocephalus. The sequence continues at coordinate 32,582,559 of NC_041214.2, forward strand.
GAACTCTCTAAAGACAAGAGGAGCTGTACATAAACACAGGACCATAGTTGGTGAAGGTGTTTCCCATCGGGGTGCAGGTTAACAATTCTGAAACCACTCTACGTGTACACTGGAACCGAAGAATGGAATAAATGGATGGCGGATGGTGGGAGTCAGGCTTTTCACTGATGGAGTGGTAGGTCATAGTCAAGCAAGGGGAGGAGGCCAGAATGATCCTTGTGGTCCTGGATTAGCATTGGAGATATTGATCTATGATCTCGTGTTTAGCTTAATATTCATACAGATGAATATATAAAGAAATGTTTTTAGATAGGTACACATATTACTGGGTTAGTATACACACACATATTTCCTTTTTCTATCAGCTGAGAGGGCCAAGACACAACGATACTCTGGGAGCAATGAGCGTACCCAGAGCCCAATCTTAGTTTCTAATACCATTCTCTGATAAAAGGAACCAGGCTTCTGGAGAAATGGTTTATTCTAGGGCTGGGGCAGGGAATAGACAGGATGAGCCCAGAGAATGACATAGTTCCCAAAAGTAAGGAAGTGTTAAAAAATACACAATGATGGGGTATGTCATAGGGACACAGGAGCCAGCTGGAAGAACTCCCCATGGTGAAAGCAGGAACAAATTGAGCAAGAAAATAAAGAAATATTGGATTATAACCTACAATATAAAATAAATATCCACAAGTCCATACTGATATAAGTGATTGAATAAATAAATAAATGGTGAAGAACAGATAAAGCGTCTATGCAGAAGATTTCCAAATAATTCACGTGGATACTCCTCTCTCAAGGAGGTGAAAACTAAGCCCCCACTCCTCGGGAGTGGGCTGTGCACAGTCACTTCCTAAAATCTGGAGACACAAGAGCATCCAGAGAGATTTCTTTACCAGAGAAGAAGCCACTGGGGCCATAAACTAGTAGGCATATTTAATGGTAATTTGGGTGAATTGCTGGAGGCTGTGGGTGTCCTAGTGTGACAATGACAGACCTCTACAGGCCATGTCTCAGGTGGTCTCCCACAATTTTATAGACTTTCACTCCAGTAATCCCAGATGGAAAGGGGGAGAGAGAGTCAGCTTACACTGGAGACCCCTGACCACAATGCCGCAGCCAAGTGATCAAGGTCAGTATCAGCAATGACAGCTGATAGCTTGGACTCTTGACCTGAAGTGCCAAAATGGCCCTTTACCTCTGAAAAGACCTTCTTCCCCCAAACACCAGAACCCAAGTCAATCATGAGAAAAATATCAGACAAACCTAAATTGAAGGACAGTCTACAAAATACCTCAAGTTTTGATGTTAGACTCATCAGAAGTGAGAAGCTGTCACATTCTAGAGGAGCCTAAGGGGACGGGATGACTAAACATAATGTTGTATCCTTGATGATGTCCTGGGACAGAGAAGTGACGTTAAGGAAAACTTGAGGTTTCCGAGTAAAGAATGGGCTTTAGTTCATATAAACGTATTAATATTGGCTCATTAGCTGTGACCAGTGGGTCGTATTAAGGTAGGATGTTAATAGTGGAGACAGCGTGGGGTAGATGAGGACTCTGTGCTATCTGTGCAACTTTGCCGTAAATCTAAAGCTATTCTAAACTGAAAAGTTAACGGAAAAGAGAAACTTAAAAAATAATTTTTATTTTTACATTCTATTTTATCCATTTCTCATTAAAATCTGATTTTTTTCCCCAACCCACATACCTGATCTTTAAAATAAATGAAATATTTCAACCATACAGAGAAAATAAGACAACATAAGGAGCGTCGAGCTTTATCAAATCATAATATTTGGCATATGTGCTTTTCGTCATTTTAAAAGAAATAAAACATAGACACAGTTAAACGCCCTCTCTAATCCCATTCCTCTGCTCCCATCCCATGTAGTTTTTTATACTATTACAACAAAATGCATCTATAAATAATCTATATACAACAGTATTTGAAGCGAAACTTTTTCTTTAAAGGAGGGAGAGGGAAAAGGAAGGGAAGATTGAGGGAAGGAGCCCCACCCTAGAGGAGAAGCTGGTCAGAGGTGGATATGGAAGCTCCTCAAAGAGGCAGATCTGGCTGTTGGAAACCAGCCACTACCAAGGATTCCCTGTAAAACAGGGCCCTAACGCGCAGGCGCAGCCGGGTGCAGTTTTTTTACACTCCGTTCAATGAGTGTCAACCTAATGCCAAATGCTTTCTAAACATTATCTCATTGAATCCTCCAACAACTCTGCGAAGCAATGATTCCTCTCTTGTTTGTGCAGATGAGGACATTAAGAGTCAGAGAAGCTGTGTGATGGGGGCTTTGGCAGAGAGAGTATGGCTGGAATTGGAGCCCAGCTCTGTACAAATCTGCGCTCTTCATCCTACTTAACTGTTCCCATTTCCAGAGTGTACAAACCGCCGGCAAGGCCTGTGACAAGTGCTTTAAATGCATCGTCACATACATTCTCAGTTTGAATACCAGGTTCTATCATGATCCCAATTTTATAGATGAAGGAACAATCTTAGAGGGTTTAACAGGGAGGTTTGTAAGTCTCACAGATAGGAAATGGTGGTACAGATATTTAAACACAGGCCCATGATTTTGAAAACCCAAATGTTAAAGCGCTAGCCTGTCTCACTTTCCATGGTAATGACTGGAGTGGTTGTCACTGTACAGCACGTGGCCTAGGAGGCCTCTCCCTGCCCTACTTCCCCTAAATCCGGGATCAGCTGAAGTGACTGAATGACCACTGAGGCACTGCTCACCATCCTCAGCTCTCATTGCCCAGAGATCTGCATTTCACACAGGAAGGCCAGGCTGCTGAGGACATTGCCACCACTGACACCAAGGCACTGTTGCCTCAGCTCAGCAAAGGAGCAGCAACGCCTCTCCTGCCAGCTGTAGGCCTCTGTAGTGGATCCTATAATAAAGTTTTTTAGCAGCATCTCAACTCAATCAAAGTGCACATTTCATGGTGGCTTCAGGTGCTCAGAGTCTGGCCTGCAGTACAGATACAGTCTGTGACACACAGGGTGATAGCTACTAGCGGTGGCCTCTGATAAACAGGGGAGCCAGTAGCTACACAAACTGCAGGCCAGTTAGACATGCCAATAGGGTTTGGGCTGCAGAGGCCCCACCGCTTGCATTGCCTGGCAATGCATGATGCAGGGAGTAGATTCATTAGCAGAAGGGACATAGCAAGAGACAAAGACTCAAAGCCCCTGAGAATTACGTCCAGAATCTTTTGTGCGCATGTACCTCAGCAAGCTTCAGAAGACAACTGGGACTTGCTAGAGGGCCCAGGGGAAGATGCTTCTGGAAACGCCGCCACCCACAACATGGCCAGAGCGCCAGGGTGCAGTTAACTCTGGCAATGGTCCACCAGGATGCTTTCCACTGCCTTTGTTCAAAGAGTCGCTGGCCCACCTCCATGACTTCGATGAGCGGAGGTTTAGCCCTGTGTTGTGACCCTGCGTGTGGTAGCGGCGTGTAATTCTAGGTTGCGTCAGACGCATTATATCCCAGAGACATTAATAGGATTTCTTGGGAAATGCTATTGCATAACAGTTTGGGGGATTAAGTTGTGAGCTGTGGCAGCAACCATATTTAATATGAGGATTTGCTTATGTTATTACAGTTTGGTGGGGTGGGACTGGCAAAGTGGTATTCTTACGTATCCTGTTCATCTTCTGGATTTTTGAGGAAATAGAACAGTCGAGAGGCTGAGTGGGAAGGCGGGGAAGGAAGTATCCTCACTTCCAGGGGAAGGTGGAGCAGGTCACAGCTGATGAACAAGGGACCAGAGATGCTTCTGCCTTGAGTGTGACACCACCCGCCTAGCTGGCTGGGGTGAGCTGAGAGGAAAGCAAGCAGTGGAAAAAAGGTGTTTGCATAGAGTTTAGAATTGGACCTATGACCACCGGGAATAAGAAATTGATTTCTTGACAATTTGGTTTTTTCTGCATCAACCAGGGATGGACTTGGAAGAAAGAGAAGGAAAACAACGTTAAATTTTATGGGCCAGTTTGGGGCATTTTATTTTGCAGGCATTGTGCTCTTATTATCTGCTGCATATTGTTTAATGCTGTCTGGTAAGCTTGGTTGGATGACATCATTGGGCATTATCTAAGATGGGAACTTTAAAATGAAAGGATCAAACAATTTCTTAGTAACTTAATTGTATCTAAAGCAAATCTCAGGAATATTTACAGGAACACAAAAACATCCAGCACCCAGCAAGGTAAAATCACTCTGTCTGGCATCAAATAAAAATACAAACACTAATGAGGAGAAAAATTTATGAACTGCAACCAATTCAGAACTAACACAGGCAAGGATAAAAAGTTAAGTAGAGACAGAAAATATTTAGAAGCTTGAAATTGAACTAAAGACAAAAACTATAGTGTGTGAGATGGAAAAATACACTGATGGGATTAAGGGCAGAGTGGACTTTGCAGGAGAAAACATCAGTGAACTTGAACACTAGAAGTGATCTAAAATGAAACACAGAGGCTCTTGGAGCATGACACTATTGACACACACTGCATTATGATGAATCTCGAAATGATTACACTGAGTGAAAGAAATCACACACACACACACGTACACACACACATACTAGTACATACTGTATGATGCCATTCATATACAATTCTGGACAATGCAAATACTCTATAGGAACAGAAGGCAGAACACCAGTTACCTGGGGATGAGGAGGGCAGTTAAGGGTGGGAGAGAAAGGGGGAGAGGAAACTTTTGGAAGTAATGTATATGTTCATTATCTTGATTTGGGTGATAGCTTCTTGTATACATTCATCAAAACTTAAACTGTACACAAATATTTGAAGTTTATTGTATGTTAGTTATATCTCAATAAAGCTGTCCAAAAAAACCACATTAGAAAGTTTGCCCACCTATGTTAAAGATGAGAAAACTGTTAGGGAAATTAAGGAACTTGCCTAAGATCAAACAGTTCATAAGTGACCCAGGGTTCTGAATTCTGTAGCCCTTTTAGTGGCATCAGATGGCAACATCATAGTTAATATCCCTTAAACCTGCTTTTTGAAAGGATTATATTTTCAAAAATCTCTACAATAAATGATGAGCATTTGCTGATGGACCCTCTTTAACAGACACAGTACTTTTCACCATGTTACATGTTATGAGTATATTAATTTAGTTGTAAAATGTCAGTCTTCCCCCCCCTCCCAGGCTCTCAAGGGCAGGGATTTAGTTTTGTATACTATGTGTGTAGAATATCTTTTCTATACACCCCCTGGCCTCTTTGTCTCTTGTTCTAGCTGTCACTTTGGTGACTGAATGTGCAGGCACTCCATTGGATTTTAGAGACATAACCCGTCAGGGCCCTGCCTCGTGCCTGCCTCTGGTACCTCTGGTCTCATGTCCCAGGGTTTAACTATGGGTGCTGCAGCAAAATCCCACTCAAGAGCATGTGTTACTTGGAAGCGTGGGTTTCCCTCATGGGATGAAACTTTTCTAATAGAAGGAGGGATCCAGTAGATCAGTTCTGCCTCCTTTCACCTCCTGATGGACGGTCCTTACGTGACTTCTCAGGGATGGTGCTGCAGGATCAAGCAGTCAGACTCAGTGCTGGCAGGTATGATGCTCCCATACTCACCCGTCCTCCTTCCCCATTTTACTTCCTTTGACCGTCACTCCTACCTCCTTGGATCAAATTCCCTTTAAGTAAAACACATAAGCCCCTTTCCTCGGGCTCTGTTTTCCGCTTTAAGAGTCGGTAAGAGCAGTGGTCTCAGAAATCAGACCCCTGAATGGAGTTTGGAGCTGTGCCATTCATCGGTCGGATGGGAATAAGAACCCCTGCAACAACGATGAGTGGGGTAATAATAACTTCTGGGAGACAGTGGCATTCTAATGATTAACATTTTCACCCAGGTTTACTTGGGATGAAGCACAGGTAGAAGATGAGCTGTTGAGATACGTGGTGACTGCAGCTTTTGAATCGTATGGGGACAATGATAATTATAGGGCTGGCTCTTTAAAAACTTCACTAAAACCTTACAAAAATGACAAGCTCAGAACTGCCAACTCACAAATTATGTTGTGAAAACTAGACCTTTCTAAGGCAGCTTTCAAGAAGATGCTCATCTCTGCAGCCACAGGGCAGGCGGTGCTGAAGATCAGTCCCAGCATCTAGCTGAAAGGGTATCAGAGCTGCAAAGAGACACATGCACAGCAAGACAAGTGTCCCATATCGTGGTCATGTCTTGAATAGGAAAATAGTGAAACCCTGAGACTCAAGCTGTAGTAATTTGGGTAGATGAGCCAGAGGACCTTGAATCCCCTGCTGCTTTTGAACTCTCCAGACTGGCAGAGGATCCCCATCTGTGTGTCAGAGGAGAGCAGCGTCCTCTTGCTTGGAGACTGCAATGACCTCCCCTAAGGGAGGTGGCTCATGAGGCTCTGCTTGTTTCCCACAAGCCTTTCCCTCACTTCCGCTCATTCATCCAGGCCAATAACAAAAGCTGGATTTCAACAAAACCTGAGTAGAGAAGTACAGCCCTGCTATGGGAGAAAATAGCTTAAAATAGGAAAGAACCAAAGGACCCATTTAATATATTACCAGCAGAGACCAGAACACATGTGTGTGTAGATCTTGTGCGTGTTTAACCAGAGAGGAATATAAGGCTAGAAAGGAGAGAATTTATTATTGAGGCACCTGCCCATGAATTAGGTTTCAGTGGTCTGGCAGGGACATTTGTGTTTGAAGTTGACCCTAGCAGTTTTCTGGGGTGGCTATTTGAAGCTTGTGCCTGACAATGGGTTACGGTCACAGTGTTTTTCTTTTCAAAGTGTGGTCCGCAGAACAAAAGAATCAGCATCACCTGGGGAAATGAAAACTCTCTACTGAATCAAAAACTGTGGGGTGGGCTCTAGCAATCTGTGTTTATAATAAGTCTTCCAAGTGACGCTGTGGTTTGAGAACCACTGGCCTACAACAATGAGGTGGAGAAGCCAGAATTTCTTTGGTGTAGTATTTAAGGAAGGGGTCAGGGGGCTCAGAGAGATGGGAATGTTAGAATGGATTTGTTATGTAAGACATGAGGGCCACTTTGAGTATGGTCCCTCTGAGGATCCTATGGGCACACCTTCATTAAAGCAATAATGAAGACACAGATGATGGGGACACTGGCACCTTTAAGAAACGTGGTGATGGTCACCCTCTGGAGGATGGGGTTAACCATGGGAGATGCTGCTCTGAACGTGGGCTCCCTAATATCAACGAAATGATGGGATTCTAGAATGACAGTGGTCAGGTGGCAGCACTTAGGGACAGAGGCAAGGTGGTGTCATGACTATAACAGGCAGTGAGGCTGAAGTGGCAACTGAGGTGCATTGATCTCCAGGGATTTGTGGAAATGGCTAAAGAGTTCCAGGCAATTGGGAGGGTATGTGGTGATAGATAGATGACTGATGAGAGCGTTGCTTGGCTTGTAAAATAACACAAAAGGCTCATCTCAGCTGCCGCAGTGGAAAGCACAGCCCCTCATCTGGTTTTACTTGGTCTCAGAGTCTACCCTTTCAATAGATGGCAACATCCCCTCAGGAAGGACCTTGTGATGTGATTGCATAAATGTATGGTCAGTATTCCACAGACCCTTCCCCACAATGACTGGGGCTACTGGCCAGGTTAACTGTGTGCTGGGAAAAGAAGGATACCCAGGTTTGGGGGGACTGTTAGCTCTGGGGTCTGGGAACCAATATACCATCACGATCTTTGAACCTGAGAAGCCTTTGCCACACCAGCCCCAGTCCTGATAAGTTTTGGCTTCCTTACACTTAGAGCTCCCTCCATTTCGTGGCCCACGTTCCCAAGACTGTTACAATAAAAAGGGACACAAAATTTCTACTAGCTTGTTTCTTCCTTATACCTAGTCAGAGAGGGTCTAAAATAATTATTGAGTCACGTGCTTTATCTTACTTGGAGAAACAGTGTTCCGAAGTGTTAGAAATTGAAGTCTCTCTTTGACAAGGTTGGGCTGACCGGCGCAAAGTGATCTTTTTCTCAAGATCACTTAGGTGTGACCTCAGATTCTCTTTTATCTAAGTGTAGGAAATCATAACTGCCCATATTCTGCTCTTCTTTCCCTCTGGGCAGGTCACAGAGATTAGGGCAAGGAGAGATATTCAAGCAACAGGCTTCCTTGGAGGGCACAGGTCCACGCACACCCACAGCCCCTGAATTAGGAGAGGGAACTCTCTCTTCTGCCAGCCCATGGCTTCTTGCATGCAGCCATGAGGACTGGTTGACAGAAAGCCAAAGCAGTATGGCTAGGCCCATGACTGTTACCTACACTGAGCTCGCTGGGATCAGCAGGGGAATTGGCAGATCTGCAGAACCCCAGCAGCTCCCAGTCACGCAACACAAAATCAAACATCTCCCCTCCAGGGTCTCCCTCCTAGGCCTGCTCTGCTTTCCTGTCATCACTTCGGCGGGGGGGGGTCTACTGCCCTCAGCATCCTTGTTTGCATACTCCTTCTATGGTGATGAGCCTGGCTGGTTTTCTTGGAGATGTGTATAGGCCATGATAGGCCTCTGTGATCGAAAAAGCCCCTCCTCGGGCCCGCTCTCTCAGCGCAGTTGATGTTAAACCAACCTGTGTTGTTTTCCACTGTCTTCATACTTTTCGTTCCATGGCAGAAGCCTGTTTTCTTGGTTTAGGTCTGCTTATAGCTAAAGTGCTTTTAATATACTTTTAGATTTCCTTTTCTTCCCCAACGATAAAAGTTTTATGAAGGACAAGTCCTCCACACAGAGAGACCCTGCTGCATATTTCCTCATCCTCCAAGTTGGGATGATCATAAGTGGAGTTTTCAGAGGTCTCCTGTACAGATGGGATGGAGGATTTACATGCCACAGAAAAGAGCAGTGCAGATAATGGACCGTGAAGATGTCTTTGACCAGTTCTCTTGGTTAAGTACAGAAATACAAGCATTGGTTGGGCATCTCTTGGCTATTGGGGGCAGCGAGGCCAAGGGTATGAATCTAGCCTTCAAGGATCTCATAGTCCAGCTAGGGAGGGATTGAGGGATATATAAAAACAGAAAGATAATAGACCTGTATATAAGGCACCTGATAGGGAGACAAATGAAGACCTCACTGGTGACATCACTGAGGCAGTGATACTGAAACAAGGTTTTGAAGGCAGATAAGGTGGGAAAGCAAATTGCTAGCAAGAAGAATGGGATATAACAGCCACAGGAAACAGCATTATGTCTGCTGGAAAATACAAGTAGACGATGGTTCTGCTGGAGTTTAATCAGTGGGAAAAGTGAAAGGAAACAAAACTGGAGAAGTAGGCAGGGCCGGACCACAGATTGTCCGGCATTCTACAAGTGCAGGCTCTATCCTCTAGGCCCGTGCTTGTCTATGTATGACTCCAGGGCCAGCCGCATCATCACCGGAGAACTGGTTAGAAATGTAGGTTCTCAGGTCCCACCCTAGCAACCGAATGAGGAACACAGGGGCCAGGCTGGCATTCTCAATATTAACAAGCTTTCCAAGTGATCCTGATGCACACAGAGGTTAAAACATCTGCTTTTGGGGGTCAGGAGCCATGGTAGGTTCTGAGCATTGAGAAGTTGAGGATTTTAAAAGATCCTCTTACAGCTGTGTGTGTGGAAGCAGCCTTGGAAAGGACAGGCCTCATGGCAGAGTCACCAACTGAGAGACTATTCCAACCATCCAGATGAGAAACAAAGAGGAGAACAAAGACCCAAGCAGTACAGAAATGGAAGAACTGGAGAGAAGAGGAGAGAGGGGAGAGGTGAGAAGGGAGACTTGGAGTCCAGCTGGACATGGGAGGTGAGGGCTGGATCTGGGCCAGGGGAGCTTCCGCTGCTGAGCCTGAAGTTGCCGGAGGATGGCCAGCGCGGTCATGCCAGCTACCCCAGAGTGAGGCATTCTCGGTGTACCTCAGCATCTACAGCAATGCTTCGTAGCTGCATTTTCCCTTGACTTTCATGGTGAAGAAGCAAAGCTCTTTTTGAGCCTTCAGAACTATTGACATGAGGATGGCCGATTAGTCTACGTAAAGAAAATTTCTCAGAACCAGTCTTGCTAACGGAAAGAATGTGTACAGCGTGCACATGTGCACCAGTGTGTGTGCTATGTTACTCTTTTGACTTCTGGTATTTTGTATCTCCCAGGTGCCTGCAGTTGTGTGCAACAGGAGGTAGAATGAGGTGAGTTCCATACCTATCAGTACTTCATTACATCTACGTCAATATCGTCTCAGCCTCTGGGTATTTGGACTCCAGCAAACTGTACACATAGGAAAGCTTGGGAACGTTTTGGGGGAGTTGAAGGGTGGGGGGGTCACTTTCAAACTTAAGCATATAAGAATGGTCTAAAATTGAGGCTATAAGCTACAGAGTGTGATTGTGTTGCTTTACTGTCCTAGAACAGGGCACTCACGAGTCACACTCACTGATTGTCTTATTTCCACCAGATGCCCTATTGTGGGTTGAATTGTGTCCCCTTACAAGACATGTCCAAGTCCTAGCCCCAGTACCTGTGAATGTGACCTTATTTGGAAGTGGGTCTTTGTAGATATAATCAGGTTAATATGCAGTCATACTCTTAAGGTTGGCCCTAATCCAATGACTGTGTCTTTATAAGAAGAGGGAATCTGGACACAGACATAGACACAGGGAGAACGTCATGTGACTGTGGAGGCAAAGATTGGAGTTATGCATCTATACGCCAAGGATTACAACCACCAGAATCCAGGAGGAGGTAGGAAGGATCCTCCCTTAGAAACTCTGGAGAGAGCCTTGATTCTGGACTCCTGGAGTCCAGAACTGGAGACCAAAAAATGTCTATTGCTTTAAGCCATCCAAGTTTGTGGTCATTTATTACGGCAGCCCAAGAAACTAATACATGCTCCAAGTTTTAGCAAGTTTAAGATCTAAAATTCCAACACAAAAATGGAAATGTAAAGCAGAAAACAAAAATCAACAAAAAATATAAACAATCAGAGATGATTTGAAACTTATACATTTCAGACTTTGTAATCAGAGAGGTTGGGGAGATGGAAGGAGAGCCTCCTGTGTGTGAAATATGAAGAAAAAATATAGCGCACTTTTTATCAGACTGTCTGAAAGCGCAACAGACTGCCTTCTAAGATGGAAGGGAAAATTCTCCACAACTTGCAGGGAAAATAAGGACAGCCAGAAAACCTCCCTATTCTGTGACAGCCTATCACCAAATGAGAGATGGAGAATAATAGGAAAGACAGAGGTGATATAAAACGGTCCCTAGACATGGAGCACTGCTGGATTAACTCCAGCAGCATTTGTGTATGTTGTCATGTCAATAAAATTACGGAAATTGAAACTTGAAATTGAACAGAGTGTGACAGAAAGAAGATATTACCCAAGGGACGTAGGCAGTAACTATTCACATTAAGGGGAGGTGATATCATGGAAAGTTTCTGTGGTTTGTGATGCTACAGAAGTCCAAACAAAGGCATCTAATTTCATTGTTTCCCTTCGTGGCATTTCTGCAGAATTGAGCACTTGGTTATAATGAAACTGGGCTCCTGAGAAGCGAAATCAAAGCTCAAAGATGTGTCAGTAGGTTGGAGTGGACATCCGTTTATTCACAAGTCTTGTGGGGCTGTTTTCTCTCAATTAGGAGCTGTGAGCTTGCTTTATTCACCAGCAAGGATTTGATACGAAGAATAGGCTGTAGGTTTCCCGTTCTTGGACAAAGGTGAAAGCTGAAACTGAATGACTCAGGCCAGCCTGGCAGTGTAGCTGGAAATCTACCTCTCCTCTGTCTCTCCTTGCTTAACTGTGGAATGTTTCCTTTTTACTCCCCCGCCCCAACACCACCACCACCGAATGACTCAGGCCAGCCTGGCAGTGTAGCTGGAAATCTACCTCTCCTCTGTCTCTCCTTGCTTAACTGTGGAATGTTTCCTTTTTACTCCCCCGCCCCAACACCGCCACCACCACACGCACACAGTCCACGGAGTCCTCCCTACACACCCCTTGCAACCTCTCTCTTCTTCTGCCATCTTAGGCAAAGGTCAGAGTACACTATTTCCTTGGCTGAGTCTGAGAACTGCTGCAGACCAGTTTGTTCCCCTACTCTAGCCAAGAAAGCCCTTCTGCCGGCTGTTTTCATCCCCAGCAATCTGAGTGTCCAACGGGAAGTTTGACATTCCCACGCCCTGAGTGGCGGGGCATTGGGAATTCTGTCGATGATCTGCCCACAGAGCAAGCTCCTGACCCAAAATATACAGACAGGTTTTTCCTGACACCCAAACAACTGCCAATATTTCCTCTTGGGGATTACTTTCGACTGAAAGGGTTTGGGTTTGCAGCTGCTTTAAGTTCTTCTGCTCTTTTAAAAACAAATCAAAATGAGATAAGACAGCATCTGATCCATCACTGCATACATCTATGAAAGGTCCAGAATTGTTGAATTGGTAAGAAAGACCTGTTTCTATCTTTCCTGGGGATGTTATTAATATGCTGAGCTCAAGATGATTTGACTGGATTTTTACAAAGCAGTAGAAGATCCTTATCTTGTAAATGGAAACCGAGTCTTAGAGGTGTTAGAAATTTTGACCAAGTTTACAGAGTTACGGTTGGAATCTAGGTGTACATCTCTCCCAAACCATGCTCTTGACTGCTACGGCACACTACCACTCCTGAGCTGCAATTTCCAGGGAAGCACAGAATGTCAGAACTGGGTGACCTTAGAGGTCATCCAAGCACCCCTCTAGCCAATACATAAATCTTCTTTGTTTCACTGCTGAAAAGTGGTTGTCTGGATGCTGCCTGCATACCTTTAGTGTCAGAGAAGTTACTACCTCTCCAGGTAGTCCATACTATATTTTGGATCATATCTAAGCATTAAAGAATATATTTTTGTTGTTGTGATTTGAGGTGTTCCCATGTGTAACCTTAACCCATTCATCCTAGCTCTTTCCTCTGGGACCACACAAAAGAATCCCAGTTCTTTGGCAGCCTGCGGATCATATAAGGACAGGTTTTGCCTCTCAATAAATTTTTACTTTTCATTCTTTCAAGAAGACCTCATCCGTGATGATTTCTAGACATTTTGCTTTCCTTGGAACATACTATAGTTTGTTAAAGTTCCTTTGTAATTGTAGGAAACAGAATTCAGAAACAATAATCTAAACAGAAGTTAGAAATAAACCGCCAGAAAATAGCAAGGTGAGACTCTTTCCTCCTGATCTTTTACCACCTTTGGGTCCTGGGAAGCAGCCTGGTATTGACCAAGTTTCTCACAAGATTAACTTGGACTCTGCTCTGAGTTATAATTTGAGATGACCCAGGCATACCTTTACACTATTAACAAATAGAGCAATTTTATGAACACAGGCTGTGGTGAAAATTCTTAGCCCTTTGTGTATTCCATTGACCAACCTTTGTAAAGTCATAAACATACTCCTTGGTCCAAACTGAACTCATTAAAATCTAACATTCCAATTGATGTTATAAATATTGCTGTCTAGATATCTCCCCCATGGCTATTTGCCAAAGACCTTCATATAAATCTGTAGATGAAACAATCTTATCAGTTCCAATACATTGGTTAGGGCAAACGTTCCAGGTAAGAATATGCATTTTGGACGCAGCCTGCAATTTTCTATAAGTCATCCAATTTTAGGAGCAAGAACTCTTGAGAAGCTCAGAAACTTGCAAGAAATGTGTTAAGTCTCTATCTTAGTTCACTTGGGCTGCTATAGCAAAATACAATAGATGGGTGGCTTAACAGACATTTATTTCTCACAATTCTGGAGGCTGGGAAGTACAAGATCAAGGTCCTGGTTGATTTAATTCCTAGTGAGGACCCTCTTTGTTTGTAGATGGACATCTTCTGGCTGCATTTTCACAGGGAGAGATATTCTCTCTCCCTGTCTCTTCTCGTAAGGGCACCAATCCCAGCATGAGAGCTTCACTCTCATGACCTAATTACCTCCCAAAGGACCCGCCTCCCTGCCCAAATACCATCACATTGGACATTAAGGTTTCAATATATCCATTTTGGGTGAGGGGCACAATATAGTCTATAGCAGTCTCCAATTCAGCATTGCCTTCATCTTCTGCTAAGTGGAGAATAACCCTTTCCTCTGAGTCAGCAAGACAGTATCTTTTCAGAGTCATTCTCTCCTCTCTCTATGCTGTATCTTGCTGGGTAATATCTACTCAGTTTTCTCTAACATATATCTGTGAATTCTGAAAGCACATGCCAGTTTCCTTTTGTGGCTCAGATATGGTCTCGGCTGGCTTTCATATAACAAAGCGGAAGCAATAGTTGACCATCTGCTATTTGCCAGGCACTCTCTCACATACATGATCTTATTTAATCCTCCAATAGTGCTATAAAGTAGAAAAAAAATTATTCCCACCTCATAGAGCAATCTGAGAAACCGAGGTTCAGAGAGGGGAAATGACATGCCCAAGGCAAGAAACTGGCAGAGTCAATCTTCAAACTCTTGGAAGCTCATTCTAGGCCTAGCTCATTCCGCTACCCCCAGATTGCTTTACTGTTCCAAACTGTAGTCCTCCAAGGCGATTTGAAAGCATGTCAATCATTTTCTCCTCAGAGGCAGGGTTTCCCTATAGAATGATCCTATTGTGATATCCCTGAACTAATTCCAGTTTCATTTTAAAGCTAATCAAGGAGGGCTAACACAAAGTTACTTGTTCTACTGCAATTACTTTATCTAAATGAGATAGGCTACTTTGGCTTGACTTTTCTCACCAGATCAAATCAAATCAATGATTTTTAAGCATCCAAATGTGTTTTTGCTTAGAAAACAGGAGAAAGCAAAGTAAAAGATTTTCTGAGCTACAGGAAGAAATTTTTGTCAATCAATTCATATTACTAGAAATCTTTGGGGTTCAAGATTTAAAGGTAGAGGCAGAATGGGTGAAAAGGTGGGTACTGAATTTGACTGAATTGCAAACTAACAGCATCCAAAGGGCTTTGTGGTGAAGGTGTTTTCAAATGCTACAGAATAATGCAAATCTCTAAATCTGTGAGCCAGAATTCCCTTAGAATTTAGAGTATGGGTTAGGGCTTCCCAGGCTACCAGGGCCAGACAGGTAGTGTCAGTGTGTGACAGAGCTGAGTACAGGTTTATAGAGAATAAAGTACACACTTTGACCAAACACATTGAAACAAAAATTAAATGCTCCAGTGGCCAAACAAGCAAGACTCTTCGTTCCTGGAGTTCTAATTAATGACCCCTAGGCCATTAATGACCCACTCTTTTTGCTACTTCGTGACCAACTCTTTATAAGGTACAGAATTCAACTCCTCCTGAAGGCACTGGTTTCAGATTCTTTGGTCAGCTCTGGAGGCCTGAGAGGACCACTCTGTACATGTAAGCATACTACAAGGGAAAATAAATGTACTTATGAGAGGAGAAGAGATCTGAGATTGTATTCATAATACAACCCAAGTGGAATGATGATAAAAATGAAGAGATTCTCCTTTTAGCTGCTTCAGTCTCAAGGTCGACAGCTTTTTGGGGTGATCCCATTGATGACTTTTTAAATGATTCAAGTACTTCTCTTATGTCCAATGGAACCAGCATCTTCTTCTCTTTGCTCTTTCTTTTTATTAAAAAATTTTTATTATGGGAAAATTTTGAACATACAAAAGGAGAGAGAATAGTATAATGAAGCCCTAGGTATTCATCACCCAGCTTCAATATTAGTAAGCTCACAGCCAATCTTGTTTCCTCTATATTCCTACTCGCTGACCTTGCCCTCTCCACCACCCCCATGTTTTGAAGCAAATTTCAGCCATCATGTCAACTTATATGTAAATATGTATGTATCTCTAAAAGTTAGGTATTCTTTTTTAGAATTCCTAACCATAACTACAATACCATTCATTATTACAAAAAAAATCCCTTAATATCATTAAATATCCAATCAGTGTTCACATTTCCTTGATTGTCACACTCTTTTTATTTTTTATAGTTTGGTTCAACCCAGTTACAAATAAGGTCCATACACTGCAATTGTTATGTCTATCATAAGTCTCTCTTTTTTTTTTTTTTTTTTTTGCGTTATGCGGGCCTTTCGCTGCTATGGCCTCTCCCGTTGCGGAGCACAGGCTCCGGACGCGCAGGCTCAGCAGCCATGGCTCACGGGCCCAGCCGCTCCACTGCATGTGGGATCCTCCGGGACCGGGGCACGAACCCGCGTCCCCTGCATCGGCAGGCGGACTCTCAACCACTGCGCCACCAGGGAAGCCCCATAAGTCTCTTTTAACCTAAATGTTCCTTTCCATCTCATTTTGCTCTCTTTTTCTTTTAATTTAGTTGTTAGGGAAACTGAATTGTCTGTCTTAAAGGGTTTTCCACTGTCTGGATTTTACGAATTGGATCGCATGGCGTGATTTAATGAGTTCCTCTGTTCCTCTAAATTGCTAGTTAGATCTAGGCTTGATTCAGTTTTGATTTTTTTTTTTTTAGCAAGACCGTTTCATTGGAGGAGTTCTGTACTTTCATCAGGAGATCCGTGAAGTCCAGGTATCTCTCTTTTTAATGTAAACAGCATTGATAATAATTGTTTAGATCCATCAATTTATTTGTAGTTACCAAATATTGATTTCCTCATTCCATCATTTCTTCTTCACTTGGTATCTGGAATACTTCTATAAAGAAAAACTTTCCCCTCTACATCAGTTTGTTTACTCTGAGGTATATCTTTTTGTAGGAAAAGAAAGTTAATTGCTTGATGCTTTCTTTGAATTTACCAGTCTTCAGAATAATGAACCGGTTTCCTAATTTTCCAAAAGTTACTACTGAATTTCTTTTTTGCTGTTGTTATTTTTTTAGCATCATTTAAGCTTATGGATTCAAACATGTTTATGTGATATCAAGCTATCAAAATTTATCCTTATCAATGGCCAAATTATCCCAATTTTGGATAGTGGGAGATTTTTCAATTTGGATCCTAATTCTTTTTGACAAAATCCTAACAGTTCTTAATTGCCTCTTTGCTTTATAGTATAATAAGCTGTTTTAAGTTCACTTTATTCATTTACTGTCCCAGATCTGGAGTCAGCCATTTCTTCAAGGAGAGTCCTTTTTGGAGAAACATTTAGAAACCATAGTCTGGATACTAGGGGTGCTCACTGCTACTGGATTGGTCATTGTTTCTATACTTTTCAGCAGATTGAGCCAGGAAATATTTACATTTTCAAAAGATAAAATTCATCATGACTGCATTCTGGTACTTACAATTCAGATTCAGGATTATGGGGTTTTTATTTGACCTCACTGTTTTTATGCCTGTAACCCTCTCCTATACTGAAAATCCCAGTTCTCAAAAATGTCAACATAAGCATTCATCTATTTATTCAAGTAAATATTCATTTATTCCCACAATACACACAAAACCATCTAATAATAATAAAACCAACAATGCAAATAACAATATGATAACTGGATACACATAGTTTACAATATTTTTGCAGTTCTTTTATCTTTAGGGCGTATCTTACTTAGGAGGTAAAGTCAACCGATGTGTTTTAAAATATCTTAGAATAATTCCTCTGTATGTGGTTATGCCACCAACTTAGGTTCATTTACTTCACTTTTCTTTAGAATTTTTGAGAATTCTTTTTTCAAATTTAATTGTGGTTTATACTAGTATCTCCTCTTTATATTGAAGTTTATCTGGAAGGTGTTTTTTCTCCTACTTAAATTTTGATTTAATATTTTACTTTCCTGAATTCTGGATTCTGCTCTTTGTCTTGCTTTCTTTGACCACCATTAATTTTCTACACGTTTGCTTCAAGTTGAAGACCTCCCCAGTTAAATCTACCCCAGATTATCACTAATACACTTTACATGCACAGGAGACTTTTAATTAAGGATTATCTCTGGGTAATGTGTAGGGCTGATAGGTAACCACTTAAAACTGAGTGTAAGCATTATACTCTAAAATTAGACAAAATCCCCCCCAGACCTTGGCTTGCTGCCATCTTTTTTCCTCCTGAGCCCCGTCTTCCATTATCTGGCTTACACCACAAGCTCACAGCTATTCATTTATACCCTCTGCCCTCACCCCCAGGAGAAATAGCTTTATTGGGATTAGGATCTGGAGAAAGAAAGTAGTATTATGATACATCCTAACAGGTTGAGGAATGCATATAGGCAGACATATCCTTGTTAGCAGACCCTGAAGTAAGGATAGGCAATGCAAGCCTGCTGGGAAAATAGTTTCCCCACCCCCAAAACCCTCTACTAAGCCACTATTAGTAAAAATGGAATAATGTTCTTAATATACTTTTGTCACCTCAATTACTACCAATTACCAAAATGTGATATATCACATTTTATTAATTTTAAATTTGTCTTCCACATATACCTCAAAGGTTCACCATTTTCAAAAGTTGCTGATCTTCTGAACCTGGCAGCTACAAATTCAAATGAGAAGAGAGAGGGTAATCTCACTGGCCCAGTGGCCTTTTTCCATTTTTCCTCATCAGTTAGGGCCAGGTAATAGGCAGTGTCTCAGGCTTGGGGAGTAGGGTCATCTCCCCCAGCACAATAGCACAATAAAGCATCAGAAGAATGATGGAGAGCCAGCCTGGTGAGACAAGTGGGCAGGAAGGCACAGCCCCATAGTTGGTGCAGGAAAAAAAGGAATGCTTGTGGGCTTGGGTGCCTTGGGTGTCTATGAACTTTCTCCGTCTTCTTCTTCATCTTCTCTTCCAATCCTGGCCCTGATTCCAGGTATCTAGGAATTGACAGAAGGCTTGCCAGGGCAGCTGGTGTGTATGGAGAGGAGTAGGGAGT
Organism: Physeter macrocephalus; assembly: GCF_002837175.3. Classification (NCBI taxonomy): domain Eukaryota; kingdom Metazoa; phylum Chordata; class Mammalia; order Artiodactyla; family Physeteridae; genus Physeter; species Physeter macrocephalus. The sequence goes on from NC_041214.2 coordinate 32,601,396, forward strand.
AGTGGGTGTTTAGGGTGGGGGATTAGTAGCCTGGATACCCTGGCTGCAGCCCAGAGCAAGGAGGACACTTGGGGGAAAACAGGATTTCCATGGGGGCGGACTCTGGGGAGTATGTGTATGGGGGGAGACAGGATTAAAAGAATTGTGGCCTTCAGGAAATGCAGAGTTGGGGGAATACAGAGGACCCCACATGGCATGGCCCCATGGGATTCAGTGCCTCAGTATTCCTGCTAAATCTGTGCCTGTAATCAATCCATCCTTATCTTCAGATCACTTTCTTAAACAGAGCAGTTCAGCTCCCCTCTCCAACCCAAACCAAGCTCTAGACCCAGGTTCCTATATCCAAACACCCACTGAAGTGTCCTAAAGCACAGGGCCATATATTAGGTCTCTATACTTTCATAGTTCAAAACACTGACAGGAGTTTAAAAATCACATATTTCCTGGTTACCTGATCATGATCTAGTCTGTCTCTTCCTGCCCCTCCTTCCAGAGCCAGAACCCAGGGCTTGTGGGATTTTTTTCTTTCTCTGCTATTCAAGTTATAGAAGTATCAGTAAAAGTAGAAACCAATGTATAACCCAGAAAGTGTGACAATACCCCATATGACAAAAGTTGGACTCAGTGAATTTGTCCTCTTTCATTTCCTCTCTTAGTTCCTTCTCTGAAAAAGATGAGCTTTCTATGTCTGCCTGAAACAATGGGTCACATAATAGCTGTCTTATTCCTACTATAGTCTTTTCTCCTGCTCCCAAGGTATTGCTGCTTCCTGCAAACCCTCAAGAACAAAGAGATCTCAGAGCCTTTAAGACTGGCAGTTTATCTCTCAGTTTGTAATCAAAAGGACATCACCACCAGTAAAATCACCCCAAAATTAAATACAATGAAAATATGTGTATTGGTAATCTGGATGCACTGTATTTAAATAGATAATTAAAACAATCAGATTTGTTCTCCTCTATGAAAAGTGTTTATATGTCTCTGAGGATCACATGGCTGAGCCCCACGGAGGAAGGCCTGCTTCAGTCCAGGATGTTGGATAGGCAGAGGCTCCAGCCTGGACCCACTCTGTGCAGCCGTTGACCCGTCTTGCTATCCCTCCCATCATCTCTCAGCAGCCTGCAATCCCAGGCCAATGAACACTCAGCCATGCCTTGGAACTGTTGGCATCAGAGAGACAGATGACCACGAGACAGATCCACAAACACCAACTGATGAACCCTGCATGGCCCATGACTTCTCCCAACAGCCCATCGGGGTCCCAGGGCACTGGGCATTGTGGTCACAGTTCCTGCTCCCTGCATCCTTTGAGTCTTCCTGGATGGGAATCATTGCCTGACTGCAGGGGGAGGACTTTTGCCCACTTGAATCTCTTGAGATTCAGATCCTCATTGTACCATGCTTTCTCTAACCATCCTCCCCTCCCCTTCCCCCAGTTCCAGAAGAGGGCAGTTCCAAGAGGGCAGAGGAGGCACTGTTTGGTGGTGGGAGGGAGAGCATATGGAGAAGCCATCACCTGCAGTCCATCTTCTTTAGATATCTCACGGTCTGGCCAGTGATAGTCAATCCGATATTGCACACCTGTTTTCCTCCCATCACTGTCATAACCTGTTATCTCAAAAACTGTTGAGAAATGCCACTTTTGGAGACTGTGCTCAGGGATTGTGACCTTTGTTTTTCCTCCCAGCTGATTGGGGACCACCCAGACATTTCAGTTCCCATGGTTTCTAGACTGATAATGATGACTGCCACCTTCATCTTGAGCACTTCTGTGCCTTTTCCTTCTTTCCTCAGAGCTCGCACCTGTCTAGAGCACTTTCAGGCCTGGGTTCACCACACTCTGATCTCTAAGTCCTGATCAGAGTCTGGGCTCTGGGCTCCTGGGATTCCCGGCAAGACCTCATATTTTACCTCTATAAGTTTTGTGCAATTCTAGTGACTATACTTTGGGAAGCCCAAATCAGAGTCAATATCTGATGTGTTTCAGTAGATATATGGGATCTATAGAGTAGAATATTTCAAATGAGCGCAGACCAGGAGAATCTGTGCCCTGTGATGACTCTGAGGTCACTGGCAAGCTGGATGATAATCACAAACTCAGCAACGGGGGCTCTGCCACCACGACCACTCCCTGATGTTTCTGAGAACCTAAAGTAGGCTGCCATTTCTGGACTTTGCACAGCTGCACATGGGCCATATGTCCCCAGGCAGGCCTTACTCTTTCTGTGACAACATACCTCACCCATAAAACAAAAGAGAGAGTTTTAGTAGAAAATCCCTAAGATATTTCCCAATTTTAACAACTGTTATGGTCTCTACTTTTGATTTATCTTTCCTCTCTCCTATATAGCCTTGAGAAATCCCAAGAATGAAGAAACTGGACCCTAGCTGATCACTGCAACTTACCAGAATATAAAGTATTCCCCTCTCTTCTCTCCTAAGCCAAATGCAGGAGATTTGCAAAAGCTCCGTTGGGGCAAACTGTCTCTGAATCGCTCATGCTGTTTATTTATTTGCATTAAAAATTAGTACTGCACTGCATTTATAGAAATGATATTTATAGGTTTAGCATGGATCCTGACCATTAATGGAAAAATAAATTAAAATCCCTCTATCCTCAAGCTGAAGAATCTTGGCACATGTACAGGAAGACTAATGTTATTAATCAAGGTTTTAGAGGAGATACAGGAGACTGTGTCCTTGACATAACTGAGCTGAATGTATTTTATCGTGAAATTCCCAGGGAATTGACTTGCAAATCAGAGCTCAGAAGCCCACAATGGTGGACAACAGAGCTGTCTGGTGAGAAATTCTGGAGGATGATAAGAAGTGGGGGATGAGCGTTCTCCAGACATCAGTGCCCCAGGAGTTTCTATGCGCCATTTCTTCCATGAGATGTTCTTACAGACCTTCACTTGGTGGTGTCCTTCTGAGAGGGTATCCTAAGCAGCCTCCCATTCTACCAGGTTTTCTGCTCTGGGAATACATGCGGGGCAGTGTAGAGTGAGGACCAGAGAGAAATCAACACTCCTGCCAGTGTAAAAAACTCTGAAGATTTGGCCCTGATTAAAAGCAGTGCACAGTTTTCCTTCCAGGCTGCTTCCTCTAGCAAAGAGGGGTAGTCCATACACACTTTCTTTCAACCCACATTTATTGAGCTCCTACTCAGAACTGCCCTTGTTGTCACAGCCTGACGGGGCCACAGACCCATCAACAGAGAACTATAATAATGTCATGTGGTTCGGGCGATAGCCAGTTAAACACACGGGGCTATGGGAGCACAGAGTGGGGGCCTTGACCTTGCCTGACCATTAGGAGAAATCTGGGCAGCCTCTTTTAGGGCAAACACTGGCTCAGTCTCTAAGGACAGTGTCTGTTTGAGAGAGAAAGAGCAAGACGAAGTGAGCAAGAGGTCATTTAAAATTCTATAGTTCATAAATTTGTCCGAAGCTTTTGGAAGGCATTTCTATTTCCTGCCAGCACCACCTCTTGGGGGTGATGAATTCCAATAAGTTCCAATCCGTTTATTACTCAGTGTGAGAGAAATTGCTTCCTTTTATGTCTGGAACTAAACCTGGATCACATTTCATAGGACATCTCCTAGTCACAGAGGTTTGGAATTTGGTGAGTCCCACAGCCCTCAAGGTTCCTGGTTCTCTGGATCCAAATCCCTTCCTTTCTCAACCTTCAGACAGAAGACCCTAACTTTTCAGCCTGTCTGATATTTTCATTTTATTTGTCTTTCCAGAAATTCTAATTGTCATACTTTTCTGATTGGTGGTGGCCGGAATATCTCCCAACCATTCTGTTTTACGGTAAAACAAAAATCGGCCTTGTGTAAAGAAAGAAAATTATTTTTGCTTTGTGTTTCTGATAATGCAATATGGTAACACAGGACACTGACTGAGAAACCTTCCCGGTGCAGGGCTGCCTGCATCTGAAGCATCTTTATATCCCCAGGGTCTCACCCAGAGCCCATTGTATGATCAGGGCTGGATGGGTGTTTGCAGAGGAACCAAGTGATCTGAATGCTGGTAGGTCCCCGCTGTCCATCATTACTGAGAACCCAGAACCCCTTACATGACACTTAGAGTTCTGATTTTTTTATTATAAATTTTTTTTCTAAGCTTCCTAACCTCTCACCAGAATCGTAGGTCCTTCCTCAGTGTCACCACTTTTTACTGCCTGGTAGAGTTATTTATTTATAATGCTTTCTTTAACAAATTATTGTGTTCTTATGATTATAAAGTGGAAAGCATTCATGTAGAGCATCTGGAAAATACTGAAAGGATAAAGTAGAAATGTGAAACCATCCTCAATTTAAACAGCTCTCAATACATTTCTTTCCAGTTTTTTCTATGATACATATATATTTTTTTTCTTTTTACAAAACTGGAATCTTCCTGAGTATTATGGACTGATTGTTCTCATGTAACACCACATCATGACCATTTTTACAAGTTGGGGAATATTCTTTGAAAACATCGTTTTAAACAGTTGCTTAGTAGTCTGTCAAATGCATATAAATTTGACTAGTTATTCTCCTTTGGCTAGGCCAATCTCTTCCAACGTTTTGCTGTCACAAATATTTCTATTTTTCTTAATATCATCACAGTCTATCACATCTGATTATTCCGTGTCCACTAGACATGACTAGAATGCTTCATCTAACTCAGTGGTCTTGTAAGGGAGGTGTGTTCCCCTGCTACGCAAGATGATCTGGAATGTGGAATACACTATTATAACTCTGATTTTTGTTTCTATCTTTTACTTTTTATATTTCTACTACTTAAAACCCATTTAAAAATCAACATAGGGCACACACACACACACACAAAATCAACATAATATATCAGTAGAGGAGTACATGTCTGTAATCTACTAGGAAGTATCCCTAAGCAGAAGAAACAGCTCAGACTTTTTCTTTCCTGGAGGGTATTGCAATCAAAATCATTTGGAGATAATGATCTCAACCACCCAGAAAATATGTAAAGCTCTGTTTCTCCTGGAGTTTTCCTGAAGATTAGGAAGATCTGTATCATCTACTAAACTCCTAGTATCTTTTCTCTGTCACTGTCCACCATGGGGTCTCTCAGATTGTGAGAGGTGATGGCAGGGTTTCCTTGGTTGATCTTGCTCCCTTTCTGAACAGCCATCTGATTGCACCCACTCCTTTTGACTTCTTATGCCATCTCTTGCCTCCAGATGAACCTGAGGAAGTTAGGTTTCATGCATGAAGCCTAGGCCTTATTTCCTCCAACCCCTTGTTCCCTCCCACCTAGCTCTGAAACACATACTTGTTTTTATACCATTCTCTGAAAATTCTTTCATAATTCCTTCACTCTTTTAAATAATATCTTAAAAAAAATTCCTAACATAACAACTAAACGCAAAAGTACACTGTTCCTGGCCCTAGAACTTTTTTTTTTTTTGTGGTATGCGGGCCTCCCTCTGTTGTGGCCTCTCCCGTTGCGGAGCACAGGCTCCGGACGCGCAGGCTCAGCGGCCATGGCTCACGGGCCCAGCCGCTCCGCGGCATGTGGGATCTTCCCGGACCGGGGTGCGAACCCGGTTCCCCAGCATCGGCAGGCGGACGCGCAACCACTGCGCCACCAGGGAAGCCCTGACCCTAGAACTTTTATAACTTTTGTTTTCATTTCTAGCAGCTTTACTGAGCTACCCTTGATGCACATTTTTAACAAGTAGAATTTGATAAGTTTTGATATATGTATACTCCTGTGAAATCATTACCATGAAAAAAAATAATGAACATATCCATCATCCCCAAAACTTTCCCGAAAGGATTGTAAATCTATTCCTCTACCCACCCTTACCTACTCCTATTGTCCCCAGGCAACAACTGATGTGCTTGATATTGTTATAGATTAATTTGCAGTTTCTAAAATTTATGTGAATAGAATCATAGAGCATGTGTTCCTTTTTGACTCTTTAACTCAGCTTTATTATTTTGAAATTCATCCATATTGTGAGTATCAATAGTTTGTTCCTTCTCATTGTTGAGTAGTATTTTATGGATGTCCCACAATTTGTTTATCCATTTGCCTATTGATGGACATTTGGATTATTTCCAATTTCTGGCTTTTACAAATAAAATTGCTATGAACATTTGGTTACAGGTCTGTGTATGGACACATGTTTCATATGTTTTCATTTTTCTTGGGTAAGTACCTAGGAAAAGAATGACTAGATAGTATATGTTTAAATTTTGAAATCCTAAACTGTTTTCCGAAGTGGTTGTACCATATTACATTCCCATCTGCAATGTAAGAGAGTTCTATGTGCTCCAGATCCTCATCACCACTTGGTATGGTCAGTGTTCCTAACTTCAGCCATTCCAATAAGTGTGTAGAAGTATCTCATTGTAGTTTACATATACATTTTTCTAATGACAGATGATGTTGAGCATCTTTTCAGTTGCTTACTTGTTATCTGTATATCTTCATTGTTGAAGTGTCTTTTCAAACCTTTTGGACATTAAAAAAATTTTTTTTCTTATTATTGAGTTTTGAGAGCTCTTTATATATTCTGGGTGTACTTTGCAAAGATTTTCTACCAGTCTGTCCCTTGCCTTTTGATTCTCTTAACAGTGTACTTTGAAGAATAAGTATCAATTTTGATGAAATAAAATTTATCAGTTTTTTCTTTTATGGATTGGGCTTTTGTTGTCATGTTTAAGAAAACATTGACCAATCCAAAGTCACAAAGATTTTCTCCTTTGTTTTATTACAAAAAATTTATAGTTTTATGTTTTAAATTTAAGTCTATGATCCATTTTGAGTTCATTTTTGTATATGGTGCTTTTTTTTTGCATATAGATGTCCAATTGTTCTAATACCATTTTGGAAAGACTATTCTCTCCCATTGAATTGCTCTTGTACCTTGGTTGAAAATCAATTGTCCATATATATGATATATGGGTGGGTCTATTTTTGGACTCTATATTGTGTTACATTGATATTGCCTACCTTGAGGCCAATATCACACTGTCTTTATTACTGTAGCTTTAATAAGTGTTGAAATGAGGTAGTTTTAGTTCTCTATTCTTTTACAAAGTTGTTTTAGTTATTTTTCATCATTTGTGTTTTCATATGATTTTTTCCCACCTTATCTAGGTATAGTTGACAAACAAAAATTACATGTATTTAGGGTATACAACATGATGATTAAATGTACATGTACACTATGAAATGATTACCTCAATAAGTTTAATTAACACATCCAACACCTCACTTTTTTGTGGTGACAACACTTAAGATCTACAGTCTTATCAAAATTAAAGTATAAGATACAGTATTATTAACTGTATTAATCATAGTCACCATGGTATACATTAGATTCCAAGACCTTATTCATCTTATAACTGAAAATTTGTACTCTTTGATGAATATCTCCACATTTCCCCCACCCTCCAGCCCCTGGCAAACATTGTCCTACTCTCAGTTCTATGAATTTGACTTTCAAATTCCACATTTGAGTCATACAGTAATTGTCTTTCTGTATCAGGTTTATTTCACTTAGCGTAGTGTCCTCCAGGCTCATCCATGTTGTTGCAAATGGCAGGATTTCCTTCTTTTTTATGGCTGAATGATACTCTGTTATGTATGTACTATATATTCATTTATGTATATATATAAGCATATATATGACATTTCATTTATATGTATTTTATTTATATATAATTGTTCATACATAATACATATCTCTGAAATATTGATTTCATTTCCTCTGGGTATATATTCAGAAGTAGAATTGCTATATTATATGGTAGACCTATTTTTAATTTTCTAAGGGTCCACCATGCTGTTTGCTATAATAGATGTACCAATTTGCATTCCCACCAACAGTATTCAAGAGTTCCCTTTTCTCCACACCTTCAACAACACTTGATATCTCTTGTCATTTTGATAATAGCCATTCTAATAGGTGTAATGTAATGTTTCATTGTGGTTTTTATTTGTGGTTCCCTGATGATTTTAGTGCTGTTGAGCATCTTTTCATATATCTGTTGGCTATTTGTAAATCTTCTTTGCAAAAATGTCTGTTCAGATCCTTTGCCCATTTTAATTAGATTTTGTTCGTTTTGGCTATTTTTCACAGAGATAGAAAAAAATCCCTAAAATTCTTATGGAACCACAAAAGACCCTGAATAGCCAAAGCAATCCTGAGAAAGAAGAACAAAGCTGGAGTCATCACACATCCTGATTTCAAGCTATATTACAAAGTTATATTAATCAAAACAGTATGGTACTGGCATAAAAACAGACACATAGACCAATGGAACAGAATCAAGAGTCCAGAAATAAACCCATGCATATGCACTCAACTAATCTTTGATTAGGATGCCAAGAATACACAATGGGGAAAAGACAGTCTCTTCAATGAGTGGTGTTGAGAAAACTGTATATACATGTGCAAAAGAATGAAATTGGACCCTAATCTTACACCACACACAACAATTTATTTGAAATGGATTAAAAACTTAAATATAAGACATGAAACCATTAAACTCCTTTAAGAAAACATAGGGAAAAAGCTCCTTGACAATGATTTTTTGGATATGACACCAAAACACAGGCAGTAAAAGCAAAAATAAACAAGTGGGACTACATCAAACTAAAAAGCTTCTGTAGATCAAAGGAAACAATCAACAAAATGAAAAGGCAATTTCCAGAATGGGAGAAAAATATTTGCAAGCTATTTATCTGATAAGGGGCTAATATCATATGATAATCAGCTTGTCAATTTTTATAATTATGTTGAATCTTTAGATCAATTTGGGAGATTTAACAGCCTAACAATATTGAATCTTCTGATTCATGAACACAGAATCACCCTATTTATTTAGTCAGCTTTAATTTCTCTCAGCAATGCTTTTTAGTTTTAATGGTATAGGTTTTTCACATCTTTTGTGAGATGTATCCCTAAGTAGTTAATTTTTTGCTATCCTAAATTGTATTGATTTTTAAATTTCAATTTCCAGTTGTTTGTTGCTAGTATATAGAAATACAATTGATTTTTTATATTAGTCATATCCTGAAACCTTTCTAAATTCACTCATTAGTTCTAATAGCTTTTTCTGTAGATTTCATTGGATTTTCTACATAGTTGATTATTTTATCTGTGAATAAATACACTCAATTCTTCTTTTCCCATCCAGATGACTTGTTTCTTCTTCTTGCCTTATTCAACTGCCTAGAATTATAGGAAAATTTTAAACAGATGAGGTGAGACTGGATAGATTGTATTATTCTTGGTATTAGTCAACAAGTATTCAGTCTTTCACAATTAAGTATGATATTAGTTGTAGATTTTTCAAATTTGCCATTTATCATATTGAAGAAGTCCTTTTCTATTCTTAGTTTGCTGAGAATTTTTAATCAAAAAAGGATGTGTTGATTTGGTCAAATGCTTTTTCTGAATCAATTGAAATTGATCACATAGGTTTTTTTAAATTTTCTTTTTGATTTGATTTCTCTCTCTCCCTCTTTTTTACTGATTAGTCTGCCTAGGCCTTGTAGGTCTTCTCAAAGTATCAGCTTTTAGTTTCATTGATATTTTCTATGCTGTTTGTTTTGTTTCCTTTTACACTGATATGTACTCTGATCATTATTATATCTTTCTTCTGTTTACATTGGGTTTTATGTCTTTATCATTTTCTTTTTTTTAGCTTCTCATAGCAGAAGCTGAGGTCACTGACTGAGACATTTCTTTTCTAGTATAGGCATTTGGTGCTGTAAATTACCCCTGAAGTACAACTTCAGCAGCATCCTGCAAATTTTGGTATGTTGTATTTTCATTTACTTTCAGTTCAAAATACTTTCTAATTGCACTTTTGAAGTATTTTTTGACCCATAGGTTATTTGGAGATATGTTGTTTATTTTTCAAATATTTGGTAATTTTTCAGAGATCTTTCTGTTATTGACTTATAATTTAATTCAATTTTGGCCAGAAAATGTACATTGTATGAATTAATTTTTTAAATTTTGAGATATTTAAAAATTTAAGACACTTTATACTTCAGACATAATTTGAGACTTGTTTTATTTATAGGGTTCATGTACACTTGAAAAGAATGTGTATTCTGTCTGCTGTTGAATAGGGAGTATTCCACAAATGCCAGTTAGGTCAAGTTGGTTGAGAGTGTTGTTCAAGTTTTGTATACCTTACTGATTTTTGGTCTCCTTGTTCTATCAGTTATTGAGAGAGGGATATTAAAATCTGCAACCATAAATTGTGACTTTTTCTCCCGCATTTCTATCAGTTTTTGCTTCCTGTTTTTTGATGTTCTGTTGCTTGGAACATGAAAATTCAGGATTGTTATGCCCTGTTGATGAATTGAGCTGTTTATCACTATGAAATAAACTTCTTTATCCTTTGTTGGGTGCTGAATATTTTTGTATTTCTATAAACTTTCCTGAATATTCTTCTGGGATGCAATTATGTAACTGGAAAACAGTTGGCTCCTTTAGGTTCTTGTTTTTCATATTTGTTAAGTGAGACCAAAGCTGCATTTAGTCTAGGGCTAACTATTCCCGACGACCAAGGTAAGCTTTTTGCGAGAACTCTATCTCACACTCTGTGAATCAGGAGGTTTTCCAGTTTTGTTGGTGAAAACAGGCACTGTCCCTAGCCCTGTGTGAACACCAGACACTGTTATCTCTAATCCTTTCTGGTGGTTCTCTTCCCAGGTTTGGGCAGGTGCTGTGTTGAATACTTAACCAGGATCCTTGTCCACCCCCTGGGTTTTCTCTCTTTTCAGCCTTCTTCTCTCTGTCCTGTGAACTCTAGCTGCCAACATCCCCCCCGGGCTCTCAGCTCTGCCCCCTAAACTCAGGAAGCTAACTGGGCTCTGCCTGGTTCTCTCTTCTTACTCTATGGTCTGGAAACATTTTCCAGGCAGTAAGCTGGGGCAATTGTAAAACTCATCTCATCTCTTTCCTGTCTCTCAAGCATCCTATCTTGATATCCAATGTCTTGAAAACTGTTCTCACTTTCTAAAAAAATTTGGTTATTTCAGACAGGAGGTTTAATCCAGCCCGTTATTCCATCTTGCCAGAAGTGGAAGAACTATAAATATATATATTTTTTCTTTTCCTTTGTGGTACGCGGGCCTCTCACTGTTGTGGCCTCTCCTGTTGCGGAGCACAGGCTCCGGACGCGCAGGCTCAGTGGCCATGGCTCACGGACCCAGCCACTCCGTGGCATGTGGGATCTTCCCGGACTGGGGAACGAACCCGTGTCCCCTGCATCAGCAGGCGGACTCTCAACCACTGCGCCACCAGGGAAGCCCTATAAATATTTTTTGATACAACTTAATTTTGCCAGCCTGTTACCAGATAAAATCAGTTTTCTAGAATAAAAATTTAAAAAATATTAGTAAGATGATTCTCAACAAGGTTTTATTTTTTCATCAACTTCATTGAGGAATAAGTCACATATTATAAAATGCACATATTTTAAGTGACCATTTTAATGAGTTTTGACAGATGTACTTACCTGTTTGACCCCATTCAAGATATAGAACATTTCTCTCACTCCATAAAATTTCTTTCAATGAGGTTTTAATTGCATTTAGGAGATGTCAGTTGAACTGTATGCATTGCCCTTTGAGCTAAGAAAAGGAGCCCATCAGCTGGACTGCCGCCCTCTCTTGTTTTTTTTTTTAAACATCTTTATTGGAGTATAATTGATTTACAATGGTGTGTTAGTTTCTTTTTCTTTTTTAGCATCTTTATTGGAGTATAATTGTTTTACAATGATGTGTTAGTTTCTGCTTTATAACAAAGTGAATCAGTTATACATATACATATGTCCCCATATCTCTTCCCTCTTGTGTCTCCCTCACTCCCACCCTCCTTATCCCACCCCTTTAGGTGGTCACAAAACACCAAGCTGATCTCCCTGTGTTATGCGGCTGCTTTCCACTAGCTATCTATTTTACATTTGGTACTATATATATGTCCATGCCACTCTCTCACTTTGTCCCAGTTTGCCGTTCCCCCTACCCGTATCCTCAAGTCCAAACTCTGGTAGGTCTGTGTCTTTATTCCCGTCTTGCCCCTAGGTTCTTCATGACCATTTTTTTTTTTTTAGATTCCATATATATGTGTTAGCATATGGTATTTACTTAGGTTGCTTCCATGTCCTGGCTATTGTAAATAGAGCTGCAATGAACATTTTGGTACATGACTCTTTTTGAATTATGGTTTTCTCAGGGTATATGCCCAGTAGTGGGATTGTTGGGTCGTATGGTAGTTCTATTTTTAGTTTTTTGAGGAACCTCCATTCTGTTCTCCATAGTGGCTGTATCAATTTACATTCCCACCAACAGTGCAAGAGGTTTCCCTTTTCTCCACACCCTCTCCAGCATTTATTGTTTGTAGATTTTTTGATGATGGCCATTCTGACCTGTGTGAGATGATATTGCATTGTAGTTTTGATTTGCATTTCCCTAATGATTAGTCATGTTGAGCATTCTTTAATTTGTTTGTTGGCAATCTGTGTATCTTCTTTGGAGAAATGTCTATTTAGGTCTTCTGCCCATTTTTGGATTGGATTGTTTGTTTTTTTGATATTGAGCTTCATGAGCTGCTTGTAAATTTTGGAGATGAATCCTCTGTCAGTTGCTTCATTTGCAAATATTTTCACCCATTCTGAGGGTTGTCTTTTCGTCTTGTTTATGCTTTCCTTTGCTGTACAAAAGCTTTTAAGTTTCATTAGGTCCCATTTGTTCATTTTTGTTTTTACTTCCACTTCTCTAGGAGATGGGTTAAAAAGGATCTTGCTGTGGTTTATGTCATAGAGTAATCTTTGTTTTAAAGTCTATTTTGTCTGATATGAGTATTGCTATAGCAGCTGTCTTTTGATTTCCATTTGCATGGCATATCTTTTTCCATACCCTCACTTTCAGTCTGTATGTGTCCCTAGGTCTGAAGTGGGTCTCTTGTAGACAGCATATATATGGGTCTTGTTTTTGTGTCCATTCAGCCAGTCTATGTCTTTTGCTTGGAATATTTAATCCATTTACTTTTAAGGTAATTATCGATATGTATGTTTCTATTACCATTTTCTTAATTGTTTTGGGTTTGTTATTGTAGGTCTTTTCCTTCTCTTGGGTTTCCTGCCTAGAGAAGTTCCTTTAGCATTTGTTGTAAAGCTGGTTTGGTGGTGCTGAATTCTCTTATCCTTTGCTTTTCTGTAAAGGTTTTAATTTCTCCGTCAAATCTGAATGAGACCCTTCCTGGGTAAAGTAATCTTGGTTGTAGGTTTTTCTCCTTCATCACTTTAAATATGTCCTGCCACTCCCTTCTGGCTTGCAGAGTTTCTGCTGAAAGTTCAGCTGTTAACCTTATGGGGATTCCCTTGTGTGTTATTTGTTGTTTTACCCTTGCTGCTTTTAATATGTTTTCTTTGTATTTAATTTTTGATAGTTTGATTAATATGTGTCTTGACGTAGTTCTCCTTGGATTTATCCTCTATGGGACTCTCTATGCTTCCTGGACTTGATTAACTATTTCCTTTCCCATATTAGGGAAGTTTTCAGCTATTATCTCTTCAAATATTTTCTCAGTCCCTTTCTTTTTCTCTTCTTCTTCTGAGACTCCTATAATTCGAATGTTGGTATGTTTAATGTTGTCCCAGAGGTCTCTGAGACTGTCCTCAATTCTTTTCATTCTTTTTTCTTTATTATGCTCTGCAGTAGTTATTTCCACACTTCTATCTTCCAGGTCACTTATCCGTTCTTCTGCCTCAGTTATTCTGCTGTTGATCCCTTCTAGAGAATTTTAAATTTCATTTATTGTGTTCATCACTGTTTGTTTGTCCTTTAGTTCTTCTAGGTTGTTGTTAAACGTTTCTTGTATTTTCTCTCTTTTATTGCCAAGATTTTGGGTCATCTTTACTCTCATTATTCTGAATTTTTTTTCAGGTAGACTGCCTGCTTCCTCTTCATTTGTTAGGTCTGGTGGGTTTTTGCCTTGCTCCTTCATCTGTTGTGTGTTTTTCTGTCTTCTCATTTTGCTTAACTTACTGAGTTTGGGGTCTCCTTTTCGCAGGCTGCAGGTTCGTAGTTCCCGTTGTTTTTTGTGTCTGTCCCCAGTGGCTAAGGTTGGTTCAGTGGGTTGTGTAGGCTTCCTGGTGGAGGGGACTAGTGCCTGTGTTCTGGTGGATGAGGCTGGATCTTGTCTTTCTGGTGGGCAGGTCCACGTCTGGTGGTGTGTTTTGGGGTGTCTGTGGCCTTATTATGATTTAGGCAGCCTCTCTGCTAATGGATGGGCTTGTGTTCCTGTCTTGCTAGTTGTTTGGCATAGGGTGTCCAGCACTGTAGCTTGCTGGGTTTTGACTGGAGCTGGGTCTTGGTGTTGAAATGGAGATCTCTGGGAGATTTTCACCGTTTGATATTACATGGAGCTGGGAGTTCTCTTGTGGACCAGTGTCCTCAACTTGGCTCTCCTACCTCAAAGGCACAGCCCTGAAGCCTGGCTGGAGCACCAAGAGCCTGTCATCCACATGGCTCAGAATAAAAGGGAGAAAAAAAAAGAAAGAAAGGAAGAATAATTTAAAATAAAATAAAATAAAATGAAGTTATTAAAATAAAAAATAATTATTAAAAAAAATTTTTTTAAATCCCCTCTTGTTTTGACTCTAGATCCTACTCCACTGTGTTACCTGTTTTGCCCAGGTAGACAGACCCACATGTGCTGCTTCATAAAATGAATCATTGGACTTAAGACCTGGGTGATTTTGCAATCAGGGGCATTCACCCATCAATGAGATGAGGAATTATTTTGGGAACTCAGTGCTTCCCCTTGACAGTCATGGGATACCTTAGGTTATAATGCAGTTTCCATCTTGGACCCTTGGGAAACTTCATTTCTGAGATTTTTGAGGTAATTCTTTACACAGCATTATTGCCACAATAACTAATTGATACACGAGGCTTGATAAATATTGCTGAACTGCTTTCCAAAAATGTTGTACTTATACTGTACCAAGCTTGACAAACTGAATATTATTTTTATTTAAGTAATTTTTTCCTATTTTGCTGAGATGTAATTGCTATACATCACTGTATAAGTTTACAGTGTACAGCATAATGTATTTCTATTTTTAACTTCTGAAATTTTAATAGGCTTAATCATATTTTTGTTACTGTTTTGTTTTTAAGAAACATTCCTCAGCTTCCCAGGCACCTGTGAGCTATGCTGGCATGTAGCATTAATAGGTCTCATTTCCCTTCTGGTGGGTGCACCAGGGGAAACCCTGCATGGCAGCTGGTTGTAGAAGAAGCCAAAAATTGAAGTTGACAGCAAATCATAAAACCTCTGGGATGGTGTCCTATTTAAATAGATCACCTTGTTTCCAAACATTCATTTATTTCCTTTCTGCCTCTTAATCCTCCATGTACAATCTTGTATTTTCAGTTTCAGTTTTCTCCAGTTTACCATGTGCTGGGCACCGTGCTAGCCATATTAGGCACTGAATCCCATAAGAAGCAGAGTTGCCTCTTCTCACTGTTGCAGCCCTCTTCTCATTATTGTCTGGCTGCCATCTGCCCCATTGTCAGCCAGCTCAGAATCCATGTCCTGGCACTGGGCACTGTGTTGCTCCCTGCATCTTTCCTAGCCTACTAGGGACCTGAGGGCTCTTATTCAAACTCACCTCACCTGGCATATTGAAACACAGGAGCAGCAGCAAGTAAGTCTTGCCGCGAGTGAGTGAGGCTGGCTGAAGGGGGTAACTGACCTTTCCTCATCTCTGGACTCAGAGCCTACCCCTTAATTTGTATTAATTGGTAAGGCTGGCTATTTTTCTATATTTTTATTTACTAGCTAAGTTTCTCCTTATAGGCATTTTCTGTTCCTATCCTTTGTCTACTTATCTATTGAGGTCTTGATTTAAAAAGATCAATTTATATGCATTCTTTATGGAGAAGAGGTATTAAACCATTTCTGTAATGTTTGCAGCAAAATTCTTTCTCTGCCCAATATTTGTTTCCTTGGCTTTTGCTATACAGAAGATGTGATTTCTGAGTGTAAATGGTATACCCATAAATAAGAAGGGGCCTATTTAAGTGTGTGTACCTTTCTCTTAACTTTACATAGCCTGTACTATGTTTTCTCAGGCAGTTTAAGTCTGATTCTGGAATGCTCAGATTAGTGGTCAGGGATGTTTTCAGAAGGAGGGAGAAATTGCATCCTTCTGTGACAGGAATGGCTAATGACACTTTCTCCCTGATGAGGCTCATGAGCCACTCTTCATTTATGCATTCTAAAATATTTATTGAGCTTCTACTCTATGCCAGGCACCACCACTTGGGACATTCTGGGCCCTGGTTTAATGGTCACTGAGATTTAATTGAGGTTTGATGAGATGGATGAACTATACACCATATCAATAAAGTTGAGTATTACCTTAATCACATTCTTAAGAGTTATTGACTTTAGGGTCTAGGGAGACAGTTTTTAGTGAGCAAGGCAGGTATAGTCCCTGCTCTCCAGAGGGTCACAGAAGATTGGAGAAGGCAGAGAAGTAAAAGACACTTACAGTGAAATGCAGCGGGAACCGTGATGGAGGACATGGGGTGGGGGCTAGGGGCTTGGCAAATATACAGCAGGGCGCCTAGCCCAGATTTGAGGGACCAGGGGAAACTTCTTGGAGATGGTGATGCCTCACCTGAGATGTGGAGGATGAGTAAGAACGGCTTACAGAAGAAGGTTGGAGGTGAAAGTATTTTTGCAAAGGCAACTCAAAGCAGTCCTGGGGTGAGAGAGGAAACGTGCCTTTGAGCATCCAAGGTGCTGAAGACTGTCTCCTACAGGTAGTGTTTGAGAATGGGTCAGATAGTATCATTGTTATTCCCTGCAGTATTTGACCCCCTTTCTTTTAATCCCTACCCCTTTGTAAAATATACCACCATGATCACTTAGCACTGCAAAGGGGGTTGGCTTGAAAATCAAGATGCTTGGTTTCCACTTCTAGCTCTACTATGAGAGAGTGAGGTGACATTGGTGAGTTTAAGGTCCCACCCTGGATCTCTGTCTCCTGTCCCATGAAATCAGGGACCAGACAGAATTACGTCCCAGCAAAACATACTGTGGGCGCCTCTACTGTCTTTGAGGTATGGCCGCTGAGTGGCCTTCGGTCCTCTCTTCTTTGCATCCATCATATCTGTGTCTAATGCTCAAGGGAGGCTCCTAACCCTGAGAACACTCTCAAGGAGCTAGAGTCCAAGAAGAGGTTTTTTTCCTAAACCCAGTGAATCAAATGCCCCGGCTGGAATCAGACCAGCAGTCTCTACGCCCAACTCCATCAAGTATTGTCCTGTGGGCTATCGGTTTCCACAGACAGGAGTCAGGATGATGAGGAAGAGCTCCTGGGAGGGGACAGGACTGCTTTGGGGATTTTCCAGGCAGGGCCTAGTACATTATGGGTCCTTGGTTAATATTCATTGAAGTTTCATTGAGGTTTGATGAGATGGATGAATCATACAATATGTCAATAAAGTTAAGTATTACCCTAACCACATTCTTAAAGTTATTAAAAATGTCAAGAGCAGGTGATTTATTTCCTCATTCTATGGAAATACTGCAAAGACAGTATGTATAAAAATGTTCAGGGCTTAAATGATAATGATTTATCTCTTTGGCTCCACCTCAAACTTACTGTCAGTGACTATTTCTGATGTTGCCCGCCTCTTCAAGGTCTTTGGCCTTTTGGACACCATTTTTGGCCCTAAGAGTGATGGGAGATTGCAGTATGTGCTGGAGGTTCAGGAGCTGATGCAAATTCCTTCCCCAGCTGTCTCCCGTCTGGATGATGCCAAGAAGCTGCCTCAGTGTGACCTTTCACATTTGACGTCTTGGCCCCCGAGTGCATACTAGGTGCTTCAGCAGGGGGATAACAAAGCTTGGGCCTGGAGCCGAGACCTGAAAATTGTGGTTCCTGCTTTGACATAGTGTGTCTCCTGAGAGAATTGTAAGTGATTGCAACTGTGGGAGCTCAGGAAGGAGTGGGAATTAGAGTTATTTGCTTTGGGAGTATGTGTTCACGTTGCATCACTTGCACCCGACTTGCAGCATAGCCTGCTGTGGAGTAAGGCTGGCTTTAGGATTTTGCTTCCTGGGTCTCAGCCGTAGCTTCTCCAGGGCGTGGGGGGGACCAGGAGCCTCAGGGTGTGTGCTCTCGCTTTTAAGACTGCACATTCCACAGGGCAGGTCTGCACAAACAGCTCTGCACAGCCACGTCCAAGCACCCTGCACAGAGACGTGCTTGGTAAAAAATGATCTTGAAGCTTTGTAATAACTATGTGATTAAAAACCACGTGAAAAATGATAACAGCACAAAAGCCAGCCCTGCAAGCTAACGTGCTGCTTTGGCAAAGCCCCTATCCCCCAACCCCCTCCCAAGCTGCTCTCAGGTGCCCACCCTCTCAGGAGCTCCCCTCTAGACACGCTGCAGCGGGGGGGCTTTGTGTGGGAGAACCCCCTCTGCGCCTTCCTCCAGCCCTGCTTCCCCAGGACCATCCCAGCACTCCGTACCGTTCTCAGCCTCTAGGGGGCACCAGAGCTTGCACATAGCAAGGTGGATGCTTCTTGAGACAAAAGAGGAGGATTTTGGCTGCCAATTTGTCTCAGCATCGTGTAAGGTCTGTGTTGAGGCAGAGGAGGCCATATACCCGAATCAGGGCGCGCATTGTTCTGGCTGTTGTGATACTGCGGGCTGGGGCCTGATAAGTGGTCCACGCCCCGAGGTGATGGGAAGCCAGATTCTGGTGCCTGAGCCAGATTCTGCATGAGTCCAGCCTGTGGGGGCTGGTGGCTGGGAGAAGAGATCCCTGGAGTAAGGCCTTGCAGGACAGGAGGCTTCCTTCACCCCTGCTCCACATGCCGCAGGGGAGCGGCATTCATCAGAGAAACAAAAGGTGCCAGAGACACAAGGCAAGTGAGGCTGACAGGGGGAAATGGCAGGAGGAAAGGGACAGGAAGAGAGAAAGAGAGAGAACAAGAGCTGGGGACAAAATCGAGAAGGAGATGGAGGAAAGCTAACATATGGTGATTGCTCTAACCAGTGTTATGGGCTTTGGAGCAAAACAATTTGTAAGAAGCAAACTTCCCAAATGTGAGTACTTAATAAAGAAGAAAACAGAAGGATTGATAATGGGAATTAGGCTAATGAATAAACAAGCTGCTTAAAAAATGGGCTCCTCTCGCAGTCCGTTATTTTTAACTTAGTGGAAATTTGCATACTAGTTAATTTGCATATATTAAATACTGTTCCCCTTCTCCTCCGTCCCACCTCCTCCACTTCAGACTAACGTTTCATTATGGTGCTGCTGGGCCCGAGGACTCGGAGGCTATGGAGAGTTTATTAATTTATCCAACACATGCTGTGTACATTTTTATCACTTGCTGCACAGTGGACCTGGTATCTTTGAAGTCATTAACAACATGAGGGGTATTCTGCTCGAGGTATTCAAAAGGGAGTGAGAAAAGCCAGCCTGCAAAAATGTACCCCAAACCAGGGAGAGATCATGTTTGGATTATGTTGTGTCTAGGAAGACAAAAATGAGCAATGGATGACTCTCTCATCTGCATCAGAGAACCTCTGCTTTGTTTAATTTTTTTTTTGGATTTCAAAGTGAAATAGAACTTGTTCCCAGTGGGGCACAGGTGCCCAAAGAGAACTAGCCACACGTGACCTTTCTTCTGCTGCTGCCCACCATGGTGGAAGGCAGAGGAGAGCATGGCTCCTTGGGAGCCTCTGTTACTGCTGATGGGAATGATGAACCAGGAGGCAATGACCGCGGGCCCCTCCTCTGTGCTCCCTGGACTCACCTCCTCTGCCTCACCCTCTCCCAGGGAGCCCTCCCTCCACTGCCCCATCCCCCTGTGACTTCTAACAGGTGGGAACTTCTAGCTCGAGCTTCTGGTGGCTTAGTTAGTTGCTCTGTAGTGGGTCGTGGCACCACCCATGGGACTAGAAGAAAGCCACCATGCGTACAAGGGGGCTTTTAAAAAGTGTCTGGATCTGACCACCTGCGTTAATCTTATTGTCATTTTCCAATGCCATCCTATCAGTTTGGCTGTTAGACCCCCTTTCTATTGTCCCAGATGCTTAAGCCGAAGAGAAGCCTGTGTATTTGCTGAGAGCTTGTAGAGTTTTCCCCAGGTGCCGACGCAAATTTAAATTAAATTAACTAATTTGTTTGATCATTCATTCATCAAATATTTATTGAATGCCTACTATGTGCCAGACATTCTAGGCACTGGGGGCAGAGACAGGCAATAGACGTATAAATGACAAGTAAATGATACTAGCCAAGAGTTATAAATACTAAAAAGAAGGATAAGGGGAATGATGGGTTAGCAAGTGGCATGAGGGAGGGGCATTAGCTAGGGTCATCAGGGGTGCCCTCCTTAAAGGGGTGGTCTTTGTGGAGACTTTTTATGTGAGGTACTAAACATATAGAGAATAGAAAATCATCCCAGAGGAGTCTCTAAGGCCCTTATAGATTGTAGTTTCTAAGCCCTTATGGCTTGAGTCAAGGAATTAGGCAGACTTGGGTATGAAACCCAGTTCTACTAACTTACTAACAAAATTATCCCTAAGCAAGTTACTTAATCTGATTATGACTCATTTTGCTCATTTATAATATGGGGATAATAATAATGTCTACCTTATAGGCCTGTTATAAGGATTAATGAGACAATGTCTATAAAGTGTGTAACATATAAATGTTAGCTGCTATATCTAATATTATTTCACTGACCTGGTCTGTGGCAATAAGTAGTTTGATCCTCTTAATTAACCAGATATTGTTACATTCTTCACATACTGTATTGACTTTTTTTTTGGCCAAATTATTCTCAAACTGACTGCCCCACTGCCACTTCAGTGTAATTTTCTCCATCACCAATGCCTTTATCCCAGTCGAAGTCACCATCATTTCTCCCTGGGACAACTGTAATGGCCCTGACTTGTCTGCATACTTTTACTTCTGCCCTCTTCTAAGCCTTTCATCACATGGCAGGTGGATCTGTAGAATAGATATCAGCTATCAACTGGTTTCCATTCACCCTGAAAATAAAATTCAAATTCCTTACTTGGGCCTGTGAGGCTTTAATTGACCTGTCTCTTGCTTCTGTTTCCAACCTTAGCTGCCCTCACTTTCCTCTGTGTCTGCTATACTCCAGCCACACTGGCCTTCTCTCTGTTCCTAAACCTGCCAAGCTCATTCCTGCCTTAAGGTCTTCGGGCATGTCATTTCTTCTGCCTGAAATGCCCCTTCCTCTGTGCTTTGCTTGGCTGGTATATCAGTGAAGGATTTCATTTGACCCTGCATAACAGAAGATTCTGATATAGTGACTTCAGTACATACAAGGGTTTTTGTTTAGTTGTTTGTTTGTCTTGTCATTCAATTAGAAGTCCAAAAAAAGGTAGCATTGGTCATGGCTCAGCAACATCATAGACAAGGTTCCTGAGGTTCTCTGTTTTGGCTTTTTCCTCATGGTTGCAAGATGGCTGCCATAGCACCAGGCATCCTATCCATATTTCAGATAAGAAGAAGGAGCTGAAAGGAAGCCAAATAGGCAGTACTTATATTAGAGGAGAAACACTTTCTTCTAAACCCCAGCTTATATCTCATTGGCCAGAACACAGTCACACTGGCTATCCCTTTCTATCAAGACGGCTGGGATAGAGTGTTTTAGCTAGGTACCCTGTGCTGAGGTCCTCCATAAAGTTGTGGCTGGGTACTTTTAGCTGGGTACATTGTGGCCCTAAACCATACAAAGAAGAAGTGGGAAAGTGTTGGGTAGGCAGCCAGTGGTGCCTGTCACAGCTGACCTCTAAATTTTTAGGTCTGATTTTACCCATTTTCTCCTCAAAGAGGCCTTCTCTGAACACCTTGTCTAAGTATCACCTCTCCACCACCATTATTCTCTGTCGTAAGCTCTTCCTGTTTGCTTCATGGCACTTTTTATGATATAATTGTTTAATTCCTTGTTTACTTGTTTGTCGTATATCTTGCTAGAAGCACCGTAAGGGCAGGGAGGCTGTCTTCTAATCTAGCCACTGAATTCCTTGAACTCAGCTCAGAGCTGGGCATGTCATGGTTTCTCAAGAAATTCTACTTCCGGTGAATGAGTGAATCAGCTCGTAAATGAAATATAGAATACTTCCAGGATGCTGGAAAAGTTCTCCGTTCTTTTCCTAGGCTTCCCCAATCAAGAGGAGCCCCCCGCAAAGCGACTGCTAAATAGAAGTGAACACAGTAAGCTAATGTTAATCGTGGCTTTGTCAAATTTACAAACAACTGAATGTCCAGAAGATGAATTGCTGGGTTCTTATTCTCACATGTTGTCACCAGCACTGAGCTGTCATTGGTTGAGAGTTTCAGTAGTTGCAGGTGAGTCGGGTGTAGCAAGTTGTAGAGAGAGTCTGAATAATGTAGAAGACGGGAGTCTAAGCTCAGAGCTGTCCTTTGAGGGTGTTAACTGATTCATTTACCAACGTTTGGGTTGGGAATATGCTGCACAATGACCATATTTTCCCTTCTCTTTAAAAAACCAAACCAAAGCACAAGAAACCACTTACTCTGTGTTATATGTATTAACTAATCAAATCCTCAAAACAATCCAAAGAAAGAAGCTGCAGCCCAGGGAAGTTCGTGGTTAGGGAGAGGTGATGGAGCAGCCAGGCTCTAGAACCCACACTGTCAGCCAATATTACGTTACAGTGCTTTACTGTCTTAATTTAATGCAGGATTTCTTTCAGGCAAATTGGTAATACCAAATGGAAACCCATATTGTAGTATACCTACGACCCTTCTATAAATGTCAGCAATTGGGCAAAAGTAAAGAAAATGACTTTTTGGTGTATCACAGCAGAGACAAGGGGCACACTGGACCACAGGGAGTGGGGATGGGTCTGCAGGAGCCTGTACCAACTCCTCCGTCCTCTTCCAGCCCTCATATCTGTAATTGGAGTGTTATCACCTTGAATTTAATTTCAGGGCCAGCTTCCCTGCATTGTTCTAATCTGTCTTTTCTAAAGAAATGTTCATATTGCTAATCAAAGCCCTGTGGAGTGACATTTTCTTCCTGAGTGTTGCTGCAAAGCAAACTTTTTGGAAGAATGGAAATTCTGCAATTAATTTAAGAACGGTTGCAGGATGTAAGCCTGGTGGATTCCAACTTTTTGAATCAAAAAGCCCTCGGGTGAGGTCAGAACGGGCTGTAAGGTCCTGCAGACCTGAGTTCAAATCCTGACTCAGCGAGTTCAACTTGCTGGCTGTGTCGCCTTGAGCAGGTGACTTAAACCTGTGAATCTCAGTTTCCTCCCATTTAAAAAGGATTAGTAGACCTAAGCAGACCTTGCTAATTGCAAAGAATGCATGAGATAATGTGTCTCAAGAGCACTGACACAGTGACAATCACAGAGTGGGTTCAACCTGGGCTGGTTCCTCTCCCCTCCCCTCTCAGATGGTTCACTCACTGCCCCTCTCTGATAAATCTTTACGAAGGAGACTCCTGTTTCGGAACAGATTCAGGGAGGAGGTTTGCCGAGCACACTCGTGGTCACCCATCCCATTGTCATTAGCACCCCTAATTTTCTAGCTTTCAATAAAGCACTGGACTCAGTGGGAGCCTCACAGCTGAATGAACGTGGAGAGGTGGGGAGGGGAGGGGAGCAGAGACAGCCAGGGAGAAGCCAAAAAGTTGGTTAAGAAGGCCCTTGAGAAAAACTGGAGATACTGAAACCACTCAGCCTGAACCTTCAGGACCGGCTTAAAGGATTTATTAACAGTACTAGGGCCATATGTTTAGCGCAGACACTGATCAGGGGCCAGAAGGGTCAAGGATGAGTGGACCAACCACAAAGACAGCACTCAGTGCAAGAGAGAGCTGGTCAGCTCCGCCCGCCACCACTGCGGTGATGGGCCACCCTCAGGGGAAGAGCCTTCCGTCCCAGCTCTGTCTTGGCTCAGAGCACTCAGCTCCTAGAAGCCCATCCTCGTGGCAGCTTCTCTTAATTGTGGGCCTGTCTCATCCTTGGTTCTGCGCTTCTTTGGGCCAGGGAGCCTTATCTGGAAAATTGCAATTCTTAGAGTCCTCCTCCTAAACTTGAACAAAAATCTGCTTCCTTTCAACTTCTACTCACTGCCTCCCACTCTGACCCTACAGTTCACATAGTAAGAATATTCTTCCTTCCAAGAGATGATCTTTCAGACAGTCAAAGGCAATCATCATCAGGCTAAACAGCTCTAGTGCCTTCATTTGTGATTTTCCAGCGTCTTTTCCGCAGTGACCCTCTTAACCACACATCTCAGGGTCACTGGGAGAAGCAGACTGGACCTTGAAAACTACTCTGCAAGCTCCTATTAGCTTCCTGGGCCAGAGCCCCACAGGACAAAGTGAAGCTGCGCCTGCATCTAAAATCAATCCCGAGGTCTTTTCCTTGTGAGTTGCTATCAAGGTATATATATCTCTTCATCCTCTATTTGTGCGCTTGATTCTTTGAATAAAACCCCAAGGCTTTTGAAATAGTTGAAATATCATCTCGTTGGATTTGAACCGATATATTGGCCTGTCAAGACTGCTTTTGTCTGGCCAGTCCTGCCACCCCACCCCTCAGCTTCTCCTGTCAGCCTTAAGCCATGCAGATGTCCCCGAGAGCCTGCCTAGGCTCTTTTTAATAACACCTGCTAAAAGTTTGGGACTGGAAAAGGCAGGGGTCAACTTTCTTCATTATATCATTCAGAGCATCCTGTAGGATCACATCACCCATTAATCATCATCTCCGAATTCATTCAACCGGTTGTAAATCCACTGAATGGTATTATCATGAGGTCCATATCTCTATAATTTGTTCACGACAATATTATAGGAAACTCCATCAAACACATTGCTAAAATCAATAGGCACTCTATCTACTGCATGTATTTAATTCTCTATTGTGCTGGTCCCACCAACAAGCCTGTCTAACGTGGCTTGTTCTTAGCGAGTCTAAGTTGGTCCCAGGAAAGAGCATGCTCCCCCTTCTAGGAGTTCACGTTCCCCCTATTACGCAGTCTGCCCAAGGGTCTGATAGGGACCACCACCTTACTCCTTTGAAAATCAGGACTTGCTCTCCTTCCAAAGAATATTAAACAGATGAGAATGGGACAAAGGAGACTGAGATTGAACTTTGTAGAAGTAATTTCAATTAGGCATTAAGAATAATTCCCTGACCGGACATTGTGCTAAAATTCTAAAACAATGGCTATGATGTCACTTGTACAAGTTATTGATAATTTGGCTGTGCATTTGATCATTTTCCTTTGTAGACCTAGAGACAAAGGTATGGGTGAGGTCATGCAACAGCAAGGGGACTGCTGCTGAGAAGGGGTCAAAGCCAAGGTTTTGCTTGTGGCCCTGCTGCTACCCACTAGCTTTATTGACATGTTATTCTGAGATAGTCTTTTATCTCTGAGGCCCTGTTGCCCGGGCTTCAAAAGGGGATGGGAATACTTTCCGTTCCTGTCTCATAGAGTCGTTGCGAGAACTGAGATGAAATACAGCATCACACAAGAGGAAGTGGTTATTATTATGGTTTCTGGAGGAGTTTGTGTCTCCAAGCAGGACCCATGGCTGTCAGATCCATGATTGCAGTGGTAAATACTGTGGGATGTGGAAGCACACACTGTTTGGGGTTGATCATATTCTCTAATTGGGTGTCACCTTTCATGAGCCAAGCAGCTGCCAAAGCTGATTGCCTCTGATTTAGTTTCTTGGAACTGATCAGCATATTGTTTTGTTAACAACTATCTGAGGTTCAAGAAGTCTTCTGAGTGACACCGCTTGAAGTGTAACAGCTGGCTAAGGGGCTGTCTTGTGGCACACTCAAAGGGGATTTATTAGCCATTCTCTTCTTATGAGCAAATGTGGTAACAAGAGGTGGTTCAGTGATTCCCCACTGCCTTTGGTACTCACTAAGTAATTTTCATATTTTGATACAGAAGATACATCTTCAGTTCTTTTTAGACCAGTCTGCCTCTTGTCATAAACTAAATGGGATACACAGAGCCAAGAAAGAGAGTAAACACAAGATTCAGCATCACCTCAATAGTAAGACATCTATCCAGGGCCTGTCATTCTGCTAGTTATACTCCTGTCCACCCATCCATCTTTCCATCCATCCATCCATCCACCCATCCATCCACCCATCCATCCATCCACCCATCCATCCACCCATCTATCCATCCATCCATCCATCCACCCATCTACACACCCATCCATCCATCCATCCATCCACCCACCTATCCATTCAACAAATATTCAGTATGTATTTCCTATGGACAAGCCACTGAATGAGACTTAAATCCTGTCCTCAAGGAGTTTATGGCGTAGTATATGAGAAAGTATATACAAGTCACAGTAAAGAATATTATTATAAGATCAGAGAGAGATGGCTTCCACTCAGCTGGAGCTGGGGAAGCATTTAAGCTGAACCAAGAAAGTTGGGTAAGATATAAATACATGTAGATGGGAGGTAAGGTTTTTCCAGGTAGAGGGGATACCAGCGTTAAAGACATGAAGGAAGTGAACTGTGGAGACTGCCTGGGGAATTCTGTTCAGTACTGGGCTTCGCAGGAGAGTGATGGGAGGTAAGCCGCAAAGGTAGCCTGGGACAGCTGGTGGAGGGCTTAGAATCCCAGGCTAAGGGGTCTGAACTTCATTCAGAGGGCCATGGGAGACATTGAGGGTTTTGGAGCATTGTAGTAAAGGTGATCAGAGCTGTGCTTCAGAAAGATCACCCGACTGACCAGTGTGTTAAGTTGGAGACAACTTGTAAAAGCCTTGCCTCTAAGTTCTGCCTTTTGACTTTCATGTGGCCGTCACGGCTGCTAGTGGCAGGGAAGAAGGTGGCTCTATTTAACCCTGAAGAGAGAGGGTGGGTGTGGTGGGTCTGTGCGTTCTAGTCAGATCCTCCTTCCAGGACTGACACTCATCGGCTTGTTCTGGGAGTGCTGGCTTCTGATGGCTCGCCCTTGCATCCTTCTCTGGGAATTGCCTTCTGCCGGAGAGAGCTGCCTCCCTCAAGTTTAGTTTCTCTCCTTCCATGACTGGCTGATACAGGAGGTACAGAGTCCTGGCCCCCTTGCCTCAGTATGAGAGACGAATCTGAAGGGCCCTGCAGGATCATCTGAGGCCTCTCTGTTCCCCGGTACACTCCCCAACAAACCTCCTGCACACACCTCTCCATCTCAGAGTCTGTTTCCAGGATCTGGACTGAAGGCAATGGGTCTTCCTCCTCCCCAGCTCCATCTGCGTTGACCTATCCAGTGGATGGCTTGTTTCAGCTGTGTGTCATCTCTCTTAACAGAGGGTTGGAAGTGGGCAGTGCTGCTCCAGTTTCAAAGAGATTCCCTCTGTGAATGCAGGGTTTTGTCTAGGTTCTGAGGGTCTCTGTGCCTTCACAGGTTCTGGTCCTCAACACGTCCTCCATGGGATGTTTATGGAGGTGCTCCCTGCAAAGAGTGGTGGTCAAACTAGCACTGGGTTTCCAGAGGTTAGAATTGTGGACGATGCCCAGATATATTTGATTATAAGGGCCCCTTTGTCAAATAGATCTGTGAGCCGGATGTGACCTGTGGGCTGTGGCTGTCTGCCTCTGTTTTAAACCCCTGCACATGCCGCAGAGAGGACCAGAGGCAAAAAAAAAAAAAAAAAAGTGAGCACACTCGTGTGCTCTTCTCTAGAGAGGACTCTGTCAGGGAACGGCCAGTCAGGGGTCAGGGTGGGCTAGAGAAGTGGGGAGAGGGCCACTGCTCCTTTGCGTGAGGGGTCTGAGGAGCAGACAGCTGAGAACACTGTTCCGAGTGTGTACTGGCCTCTTGCCCTCGTGGGGACTGGGGAAATCTGCAGGTTTTAAAAAAATCTTATTTGCAAATTTACTTATTCCTTAAATTCCTTCTTAGAACATTACTTTCTGTTATTCAATCCTCACAAAATCCTACAAGGATTCCCAGTTGTACACAAGGTAACCGTTGGCACTTAAGTCCCTCTGTATTAAGACTACACATGCAATCCATTCATTCATTCGGGTGTGAATTCCTTTATTTGACACATAAACTAATAATTATACCAGTAATTACCGAATGCTGTATTGTGCAGGCCACTGTATGAGATGCTCTGGAACAAGTGAGTGAGATACTGTCTCTGCCCTCCAGGGACACAGATGCCAGCACGGCAGGATGGGGTGATGGTGACAGGTCCCATTTACTGACCACCTACTAAGTGCCTGGTATGATTCTTATTATTCTTGAATGATAGTTCACGTGATTTAATTCTCATGTCATCCCACCAGAGAAGCGACTATTATTTCTGATCTCAGTTTAGGGAAAGAAATGGAGGCACTTGGCCCAAGGTAAGAGGGTTAACTGCAGGACCTGGAGCTGACCAGGAGCCTGGTGAACACCTTCCTAAGCTTATTCTGCCTGGTGCCCTGGGAGGGGCTCTGAGCACCTCTGAGCTCTGGTGGAGAGTGTGGTGGAGACAGCTGGATGCCAGGAGCTGAGGATATGCCTGGGACACAAGAGGAGAGGGGTGCACAGGGAGAAAGTTCAGGCAAAGGCAGGAAGCAAAGGTTCAGCAGTGGGGAGGCCTGAGTGGGTCCTGGGACCACAGGGAGCAAAGGGAAGCAGTATCAGACAGCTGGACAGCTCCTGGGGCTACAGGGCTGACTGCACTGGAGCCCGTCAGAGTAGAGGACACTTAGAGCTGATCAGGAAGGAAGAAACAGAAAGATGCAAAAAGCTTCATCCTCCTAGTAGATGCAAAACCACTCATCCTCTTTAGTGAGGGAACAAAAGCAAATCACAATGAAATGCCACATTTTCCGTAACAGGTTAACACAGATTCAAAAGCTTAATACTACTTAGTGTTGGCCAGGGCTCTTTTTTGCACAACATTGATGGGAGAGTTGATTGGAAAAGGTTTTTTGAATGCGTTTTAGTTATAGGTGTGTATCTATATTTTTAAATGCACATACATTTCAACCCAGAAAACCCCCTTAGGATACACACATACATACACATATATGTAGGAGTATGTATCCTATATTACCTGCGCAAATGCATTCTCTCACACACACATATATTAGGGTGTGGCATCTTTAGAAACAGAAATGAGAAGTGATCTTCACCATTTGAAGTCAGGTAAGTAGATTATAGTAATGCAAACTAGAGGAATACTGTGGCTTCCCATCACTCTGAAAATAAAACCCCAAGTCCTTCCATGGCCCACAAAGCCTGTCATGACCTTGTCACTGCCTCCATTTTCAACCTCATTTCCCAGAACGCTTTCCCTTCCTTCCTCCAGCCACATGGAGTTTCTGGTTGCTCCTCGTTCAGACCAAGGCAGTTCCTTGGGGCTTTGCTCCTGCTGTTCTTCCTCTTGGAAGGTTCTTTCCCCAGACACTCACATGACTCACTCCCTCACTTCATTTATGCCTCTGTTCAAATATCAGCCTGTAGTAGGCAGCTTCTAGAACGGCCCCCAGTGATCCCTCCTCCTGGTATTTGTACCTAGTATGATCCCCTCCCTTTGAGTGTGGGCTGGACCCAGTGACTTGCTATTAATGAAAAGAGTATCACAAAGATGGGGGGGCGTCACTTCTGAGATGTGATTATAAAACACCGTGATTTCCATCTTGCTGGCTTGTTCTCTCTCTGGCTCTTCTCTCTTTCTTGCTGTGATGAAGCCAGCTGCCATGTTGTGATTTGCCCTGTGGAGAGGCACACATGAAAAGGAACTGAAGGAAGTTTCCAGCAAACAGCCAGTGAGGAACTGAGGCCCTCAGAGAACAGCCTGTGAGAAACTAATTCTTGCCAACAACCATGTGAGTTTGGAAGTGGATCCTTCCCCAGTCGAGCCTTCAGGTGTCCACAGCCCTGGCTGATACCTTGACTGTAGCCTGTGAGAGACTCTGAAGCAGAGGATACAGCTAAGCCACTCCTGGATTCCTGTCCTATGGAAACTGTGTGTTACTAACTATTGTTTAAACCACTAAGTTTTGGGAAAATCTGTTGCACAGCTATAGTTAATGGATACAGAACCCCTTGGAAAAGTCTTCCATGACCAGACTAAATGTGTAAACTATAGCAGTGTTCTTTGTTGCACTATGTTCCCTTAATCTGCTTTGTTTTTCTTTATTGTGTGTATCTTTTGGAGATTTTATATTTTACTTGTCTGTTGTTTGTATCTTTTTTTTTCCTTGCCACTTGGATGTAAAATCTCATGAGGGCAAAACTTTTGCTTTGTTTACAGTTGTATTCACTAGTGCCTACAGCAGTGCCTGACATGAAGTGTGTTCTCACATTCAATTAGTATTTGTGAATGAATGAATAATGCAACCCATACAGCTAATCATGCACATCCAGACATGGGAAAGGCTTCCGAGATATAACCTAATGGGGGGATTGGGAGGTAGAGAATTGTAAGGCAATTTACTTATAACATAACCTCCCTTTCATATCTAAAAGTTTGTATATCCATCAAAAAACATCTGAAAGGACACATATCAAAGTGTTAATAGTTGTGGTTTGCTCTGGAAGAGGAGATTACAGGACTACACTGTCTTCTAAAACATTTCTATAATTTTAAAATGTTTTACAGTGATTATTTGGGATCACCAAAAAATGAAGGCATTTGATATAATTTGTAAGGCCAACCAGCCACTTGCTTTGCAGCTTTCTCGTGTAGTGTCTGGGGAAGCCCAGGGGACCAGCCCACTGCTGCTCTGGACAGAGCGACGTTAGAGTTCTTCCTTATGGGGGCCAGAAACCCCTCTCCCTGCACTGTCCCCAGTCAGATTTCAGTCTCTGGGCAGCGCTTGGGAGAAGCTCATCTCTCTCCCATATGACAGACTGTCAGAAATCTAGCAGGTTTTCTGCGAACATTTCTTGGCAATAATTACAGAATAGGAAATAGGAGGTTGAAAAGAAAGAAAAAGACAGTACAGCAAAAATAACTGTTTTCGCAGTTCAGCCTTGCGTGGATCAAGGCCTCTGAGGAGCTGATGGAGGGAGCAGAGGGCTCTCATCTTCCGTTCTGCTTGGGGGTATAGTTCTCATGGGGGTGCTGAGGCTGGGCTTCGGGGAAGGCACTCGGGCTGGTTTCTCCTTGTCTGTGCTAAGTGTGTCAGTGCAGGAAGGTACCCAGAGCTGTTCCATCTAAAGCTTCAGGGTTCCCCATAGACTCAGAGCCAGTGTGGCAGAGAGAGGTGGGAGGCAGCCTTGTCATCACATCATTCCTCACATAACTTGGCTTGGGTCTAGCTTTTCACCAACCGCCATGCAATCAACTCTCCACCTCCAACCCCTAGATTCCATGTACTCTTAAGGCTGTTGTGTGCATTGGCTGGGATAGAATCTGAGCCTCTGAGAGCAGGGACTCAGGGTTTCTGTCCTCTGTGGTAGCCTCAGCACCTGGTACGGTGACGGCCAGGTAGGTGCTCCTGCGGTATTGACTGAATGAATGACCACACTCACATTTGCGTATGTCCTTTTCAAAGTGTACTCAGGCACTGTCTGACTACTCCATATAGAGCAGGGATGTGGACACCTTCTTTCTATATTCTATACTTCCATGAATATGACCTAAAATTATATATATATTTTTGGCAGCCAAATTAAGCAGTTGTATAACTTAATCCTCTGTTTCCCTGACATTTTCTCCTTAATTTAGAAGAGTTGTTAGATATTCTTTCTTTAAATGTTGCTTTAATTATGAAATATTTCAAAGGTACAATATTCCACATATTTCAAACATAGCAAATGCTCATGGACCTATCTCTTGAATTTAACTAATATTCTATTTTGTCATAGTTACTTTACTTTTTGAGAAATAAAATACACAGATGAAATTGAAGCCTACTTTATTTTGCATTCTTTGCTCTTCATCTCTTTATCCAAGGGACAAATATTATTCTGAAGTTGGCATGTGTCCTTCCCACTGATGTTTTTTACTTTACTATCTATGTATATATCCATAGAAATACAACGTCTTTTAAAATGTATTGAATCTTATTGTCTGATGATTCTATAACTCAGAATTGTGTGTTCAGTATTGATTCATGGAAACCTAATTTACTCATTTTAACTACTGACTTCTACGAGTATGTCATAATTTGCCCACTCCCCAGCAGCTGTGTATGAGATTTCACATTTCTCCATTTTCAGATCATTCCTTAGTTTTATCAGACTTTTAAAAATCTTCAACCTGATGAATATGAAATGATATATCATTTAAATTTACATTTTCCTCATTTCTAGTGCTGTTGGACATCTTTTTATATGTTTATTTGCCATTAAGGTGTTCTTGTTGATCATATACCTGTTCTTCCATTGAAGTAGATTATAAAAATAACGATAATTTCCCATCCTGAATCCACACCCTTGGGCAGTTCCCATCAGATGGGCTCTGGGCTTAGATATGTGACTTGCTTTGGCCAATGAGACAAGAAAATGTGAGGCTTGAGACCCCAGAGTCTTGAAAATTGCTTGTGCATTGGTGCTTGCTTTTTCTTGCTGCTCTTGGGAACCCTGAAACTACCACCATGTGAATGAGCCCAGACTGCCTGCTGGGTGGTGAGAGACTCGCAGCCCAGTAATCTCCATGCCTCCAGCCAGCTGCTACACAAATGAATGAGGCTGTGGACTGTCAGCTGAATGCAAACATGAGCAGGAACCCAGCTCACGCCTTGAGGAGGAGAGCCATTCCCACTGAGCTCAGCCCAGATTGCCAATAGTGAGCAAATAGGCAGCTGTTGTTTTAAACCAATGAATACTGGGTGATTTGTCAAGAGAGAAAGCTCATTTACATACACATTCTGTCCATTTTCCCCACTTTTGTTTGCTTATCCTTTTCTTATTGCTAAGTTCTTTCTTAAAATGACATTTTTCATGTAACTGTGAGTAAACTTATGAAATGTACATTATCATCATCATCACCACTTTATATTAGATGAAGAAACTAGAATTAAAGAGGTATAGTGACTTAAGAAGGATCACGTAACTAGCAAGCAGGGAAGGTGAGATTTGAATCCATGGCTGACTACAGAGCCCAAGCTCTTAAGCCATTTCACTGACCTGCTTCTCTCACACGCTGAATTCACTCAATGGAAAGGCTTCATGGTGAGGCACTGGGCCACGCCTTTTCTCATATTGTTTTGTCTTTTATTAACTCTGGTTTAGAACTTTCTGTTTTCAGTTTCCAGGGTGTACTGGAACCAGCTCATACTGGCCCATAAGGGCCAGTACTAGCAACTCTTTCCAATTGTGAGTTCAGGGACATCACATTGGTAGCTTGGCATTGGCATGGTAGGAATATTTATACCATGGAAGTCAGCTAAAGCTACAAATTAGGGCTTTTTTTTTTTCCTTCCAGAGAGCTGGTTCACCAGTGCACCAAACACTGAGCTGAGTCTCTTCCTATTCTGTGTATCTTGTTATATCTGTCCCTTTCAAATTGCTTGCTGGCATAGTTTTGGAATATGATTCTGTCATCCGACATATTTGCTATCCCTCCCCAATTTATGCTACCCATGGATGAGAAAAGTTTATCCTCTGCATCTACATTGGACCGTCCAATCAGCCGTAAGTGTTGGGAGTGGAGACCTCTCTCCTTGTTCACTTGCTCCACTAATCAACACTTATAATCCTCTACTAATATCCAACACTTATTGAGCATTTACTATGTGCTAAGCAGTATTCTAAGCCTTTTACTTGCATTTCCATGTTGTAATTCCCTCAATAACTCTATGAGGCATGAATTTGAGGCACAAAAGTTGAACTATATTCCTTAGAGGTCTACATAGCTTGCTGGTGGCTGGGCTGGGATTCAAACCCAGTTTGCTACCTCTCTTTATCCAACTCCACTTCAATCCAACCCTGGAGGTGCCCTCTGATCTACAAGGATACCACAGGGTGGGGGGAGTTGGATTCAGTGACCAGTGGGATTTGGCAGGGAGCAGAGAGCCACTGAAAGTTTTTGAGTGGGAGAGTGATTATTTTTCACATAGTATTTAGAATATTTTGTCAGACTAGAGTGTGACAGATTGGCCCACGTAGAAGAAAGATCAGGGACAAGGAAAATACTTGGGGCATTATAGCGATCATTTACAGCCTGACAGTGTCTGTGGAAATGAAACCACTCATCCACTTGGGACTTTCGCTCCAACTGGATCAGGCTCCTCACCGGCTCTGTCCAGTCGCCAAGGCTTTGTTCATGGTCCCGGGTATATTCCTCCATCTGCTTTATATCTTTATATTTTAAAATAGTTTAAAATACAGATTTATTATTATTATTATTATTATTTATTAAGTTTTCCCACATCATTCCCCTTAAATACTCACCATATGATTCATAGAGTTTTGATTTGATCATTTCCCACATGTTTATTATTTCTCACCAGTAAGTCTTTAGGTTCCTCTAGGGCAGGGAATGCATCTTCTATTTTGACATGCTCTGCAATGCTGAGGTCATCACAGCTACCCCATAAATGCTTGTGGAATATAAGAATGCATAAATAACTCTCCATTTTTATTTTCCCACTGGCAAGCTCATCTACAATACGTGCCCTGAGTGATATAATTAGAAAACTCCAAAATAAAATTGTGTTAAGGTACTACTTAAATGCTGTAAAGGAAAGTAGAGAAGACAGCCAATTAGTACCTACAAGTACCCATGATTTCTACATAATAGAAGAAATCATTTATCGGATTTAGTTGACTTAGGTTCCTGGCCGCAGGCTGTCCCCTAAAGTCCTTAACTGCTTCATCCAAATGGAGGAAGTAAGGGGTCCCATCAGAGCCAGGTTATAAAGTATCCAGACTGAGAAACCCCGACCCTACTGGCAGATTTGAGAATGCAACTTGAGAATCAGGGAGCCTGTATGAGGGGAACAGAGCTCCCAACTGCTGAGCACCCAGTGTGTGCAGACACTATACTAAACACTTTCTTTTGGCCTTCATCACAAACCTGCTAGGTATGTTTTGTCATTCCTTTTTTTTTTTTTTTTTTTTTTGTGGT
>NC_041214.2:32637052-32643956 GCF_002837175.3 Physeter macrocephalus
CATATTTGCTATCCCTCCCCAATTTATGCTACCCATGGATGAGAAAAGTTTATCCTCTGCATCTACATTGGACCGTCCAATCAGCCGTAAGTGTTGGGAGTGGAGACCTCTCTCCTTGTTCACTTGCTCCACTAATCAACACTTATAATCCTCTACTAATATCCAACACTTATT
This sequence comes from Physeter macrocephalus, assembly GCF_002837175.3. Taxonomy (NCBI): domain Eukaryota; kingdom Metazoa; phylum Chordata; class Mammalia; order Artiodactyla; family Physeteridae; genus Physeter; species Physeter macrocephalus. Next base: position 32,637,227 of record NC_041214.2, read on the forward strand.
GAGAATTTACTATGTGCTAAGCAGTATTCTAAGCCTTTTACTTGCATTTCCATGTTGTAATTCCCTCAATAACTCTATGAGGCATGAATTTGAGGCACAAAAGTTGAACTATATTCCTTAGAGGTCTACATAGCTTGCTAGTGGCTGGGCTGGGATTCAAACCCAGTTTGCTACCTCTCTTTATCCAACTGCACTTCAATCCAACCATATTTGCTATCCCTCCCCAATTTATGCTACCCATGGATGAGAAAAGTTTATCCTCTGCATCTACATTGGACCGTCCAATCAGCCGTAAGTGTTGGGAGTGGAGACCTCTCTCCTTGTTCACTTGCTCCACTAATCAACACTTATAATCCTCTACTAATATCCAACACTTATTGAGAATTTACTATGTGCTAAGCAGTATTCTAAGCCTTTTACTTGCATTTCAATGTTGTAATTCCCTCAATAACTCTATGAGGCATGAATTTGAGGCACAAAAGTTGAACTATATTCCTTAGAGGTCTACATAGCTTGCTGGTGGCTGGGCTGGGATTCAAACCCAGTTTGCTACCTCTCTTTATCCAACTCCACTTCAATCCAACCCTGGAGGTGCCCTCTGATCTACAAGGATACCACAGGGTGGGGGGAGTTGGATTCAGTGACCAGTGGGATTTGGCAGGGAGCAGAGAGCCACTGAAAGTTTTTGAGTGGGAGAGTGATTATTTTTCACATAGTATTTAGAATATTTTGTCAGACTAGAGTGTGACAGATTGGCCCACGTAGAAGAAAGACCAGGGACAAGGAAAATACTTGGGGCATTATAGCGATCATTTACAGCCTGACAGTGTCTGTGGAAATGAAACCACTCATCCACTTGGGACTTTCGCTCCAACTGGATCAGGCTCCTCACCGGCTCTGTCCAGTCGCCAAGGCTTTGTTCATGGTCCAGGGTATATTCCTCCATCTGCTTTATATCTTTATATTTTAAAATAGTTTAAAATACAGATTTATTATTATTATTATTATTATTTATTAAGTTTTCCCACATCATTCCCCTTAAATACTCACCATATGATTCATAGAGTTTTGATTTGATCATTTCCCACATGTTTATTATTTCTCACCAGTAAGTCTTTAGGTTCCTCTAGGGCAGGGAATGCATCTTCTATTTTGACATGCTCTGCAATGCTGAGGTCATCACAGCTACCCCATAAATGCTTGTGGAATATAAGAATGCATAAATAACTCTCCATTTTTATTTTCCCACTGGCAAGCTCATCTACAATACGTGCCCTGAGTGATATAATTAGAAAACTCCAAAATAAAATTGTGTTAAGGTACTACTTAAATGCTGTAAAGGAAAGTAGAGAAGACAGCCAATTAGTACCTACAAGTACCCATGATTTCTACATAATAGAAGAAATCATTTATCGGATTTAGTTGACTTAGGTTCCTGGCCGCAGGCTGTCCCCTAAAGTCCTTAACTGCTTCATCCAAATGGAGGAAGTAAGGGGTCCCATCAGAGCCAGGTTATAAAGTATCCAGACTGAGAAACCCCGACCCTACTGGCAGATTTGAGAATGCAACTTGAGAATCAGGGAGCCTGTATGAGGGGAACAGAGCTCCCAACTGCTGAGCACCCAGTGTGTGCAGACACTATACTAAACACTTTCTTTTGGCCTTCATCACAAACCTGCTAGGTATGTTTTGTCATTCCTTTTTTTTTTTTTTTTTTTTTTTGTGGTATGCGGGCCTCCCTCTGTTGTGGCCTCTCCCGTTGCGGAGCACAGGCTCCGGACGCGCAGGCTCAGGGGCCATGGCTCACGGGCCCAGCCGCTCCGCGGTATGTGGGATCCTCCCAGACCGGGGCGCGAACCCGGTTCTCCTGCATCGGCAGGCGGATGCGCAACCACTGCGCCACCAGGGAAGCCCCCTTGTCATTCCTTTTGAAAGATGAGAAAACTAAGCTCTGAAAGGATATACAACTTGTTTAAGAGTACAAAGCTGGTAAGAAGCAGAGAAGAGATTTAAATCCGCTTCTATCTAGCTCTAAAAACAATGTTTTATTGCTTACATACAGGACTAGACTGGTGATGTAAATGTGTAAACTGGGCTGGGTATAAGAAAATTGGGAGAAGTAGGCAAGTTCTATTTAAAGACATTCAGAATCAAACTTTTAAAAACTGCTAGCTAAGAAAACAACAAAAAACCCATGTTTGCAGACTGGATACCATTTGGAACCTTTATTTTAATAAGGCACTGCATGTAGTCAAGGGTGGGAGACGTAGATATATCTCTCCCACATTTTCTATGATGGGCTTCTGTTAGCTGGCGAGGCCAGTCTGGAGCCTCCACTAACCCAGGAGGGGGAAGAGCATGCCATGCAAATTTTGCAAGAGCAAAGAGGTTATTCAGGGATCTAGCTTAGGTGACACTCCTCAAGATAACCAGAGCTGGGCTGTCAGCCAACAGGCCTCAGTAGAGAGAACAGGGTATAGCAAGAAGCAAGTGTGTGGCAAGAGACCTGGGGGCCTCGGCAAGCAGACTATCAGGAAAGTATAGGAGCACACAGGTCAGCTGATTCCAGAGAAAAGTACAGGTGGCCTTGGAGAGGCCAGCAGGAGATGGAGAAGGTAGGTGGCGAGGAGGTCAGCGGCAGAGATGTTGGGGGAGGGCTCCCCAACAACAGCTCCAAGGCAGAGTATTCAAGGCTGGCCTTTGTCTTCTGGAGGCCAGAGGAGAGGATGCAGGCCCTTTTCTCGGGGGGAGATCAGGTGGGATTTAGACTCAGGAGAAAAAAATAGAGCTCTGGGAGTTGTATTCCAGAACTTGCCTTGGGCAAGCGAGGTCCCTGTCCCAATCCTTACAGTTTAGACGGATGTGCGTGTCACAAGAACATAAGCACACAGTACAATTTATGTAAGAGCACATGGGGGCCTCTGTCACTTGAGATACAGCTGTTGTTGCTGGTACATCACAATCTGTAACCCTGAACATCAGCTCTCAGGACCAACACCATTCAGGCCCCAGGGAAACATGTCTCCTTGTTTCCTGCTCTATGTCCTTGAAACACAAGTCAACTCCTTCAGGTCTATGGGTGTTCGGGTGTTGTCATTAGAGAAGGACCAGGGAGAACTGGAGCAGTGGAAGCCCTTAGGTAACAGAAAAGGCAGATTAGTGTGTCAGCTCCTTCCTCTCAGGCAACCTGAGTGCAGTAGGTTCTGCCATGATAAAGTGTAAGTTTTTAGAAATGCCACATATCCTTTTATTTATTTATTTTTTGGCTTTTCTTCATGTTCCAGTTTGTGGTTCTGGAGGTACTCAGAATTAATATGGTATTCACAACCATTACATATAGTGAATGGGGAATATTTTGCAATACTAGACATTTCATATTACTCTTAAATTTGTATATATGTAGGTCTAGACATAACGTGTTCCTGATATAACATCAGTAACAACAGATTATTGACATGTTCAACTAAATGGGCACTGAATGCTCAAATTACAAAATAATCTTATTTTTATAAAATATTTGAGGCTTTAATTAAATTTTCAAAAAGTTGAATTAAAAATTAGGATTGATTTAAATAATTGTTAAAATATTTGATATTCTTTCATTGCAATTTATATTTTACCTTTTAAATTTAATAGATAACTGAATATTTTAGAAGAAAGATATTCATAATTATTCCAGAAATAAATGTAATGTTACAAAGTTTTAGACTCAATTTACATTTGAAGTGAAAATGTATTCCAATTTTGTACACGCTGAATACAATTTACATTTTATTTTTTGCAGGCTGGACCCATTTCGCCCTCACAGCAGCCCTGTGAGGCGAGTGTTATCATTATCCTCATTTGTGCCAACTGAACACAAATTACATGAAATTCTTGATTATAGAAACATACATAGTGATTTCACCAAACTGAAGGCAAGAGAAATAAATTTCATGGAATACATATATAATAATTTATGAATTATTATAAATAATTGGGTAAGTATGTATTTATTACTTACCCAAATACTGTCAGCCCATCAATAGGTCATCACACATAAGCTATGATGACTAAATTCGGTCAACCTTGATCATATGAAACCATATGCACATATTTTTAAACTTTTGTTGTCATGATGGTGTAAATGTCAAGGTAAGAAGATACAATTATAGTTATTTGACAGTTAGCTTTATTTATAACTTTTATATATTTAGCCACATGGTATGTGGGTTTAGTGGGTTGAATTGTAGCCCCAAAAAGATATGTCCAAGTCCTAACCCCTGGTACGTGAGAATATGAGCTTATTTGGGGAAAGGGTCTTTGCAGATATAATTAAGTGAAGGGTCTTGCGATAAGATGATCCTGGATTAACAGGTGGGCCATAAGTGCAACGATGAGTGTCCTTAGAAGAGAAGAGAAGACACAGAAACACAGGGGAGAAGGCCATGTGAAGACAGAGGCAGCCCCAAGCCCAGGGCCCCTGAACCCCTTGGAAGAGGCATGGAGGGATTCTCTCTTAAGGTCTTCAGAGGGAACAAGGCCCTGCTGACACCTTGATTTCAGACTTCTCAGATCCAGAACTGTGCGATAATAGATTCTTGCTGTTCAGATTACCACCAGATATGTGGTAATTTGCTCTGACAGCCCTAAGAAACGAGAATAGTGGGCTCCATCTGTACTCTTGTCCTGGACCCTGAGAATCTTAGGAGTGGCCCTGGCTGCTGGGTAGGCCAGGCATGGGAGGTAGTACAAGAGCCCGCGTTTCAAGCTTGGCCCCTGTTCCAGGCCCTTGTGTCTTCTCTGAAGGACTGTGAGCTCCCTGGAGGTGAGTAGGTCTTTGTCATCTTTATCCCCCCAACTCTCAGCCAGGTGCTCAGTATGAGTTAATGAATGAATGAATGAATGATTGAATGCTGGTCATTAGAATGCAGACTCCTGGGCCAGGTTTGTCTGGATTAAAATCCAGTTACTACTGTCCATGTGACTGGGGCAAGGTTATGTAACTTGACTCAACTCCAAAGGCTTAGTTCATCCTCTGTAAATAGGAATAATAATGCCATTTGCAGCCACATGGATGCACCTAGAAATTGTCATACTGAGTTAAGTAAGTCAGACACAGAAAGACAAATATCATACGATATTGCTTATATGTGGAATCTAAATAAAAGGATACAAATGAACTTATTTACAAAACAGAAGTAGAGTCAAGGATGTAGAAAATAAACATGGTTACCAGGGGATAACGGGGGAAGGGATAAATTGGGAGATTGGGATTGACATATACACAGTACTATATACAAAATAGATAACTAGTAAGAACCTACTGTATAACACAGGGAGCTCTGCTCAGTACTCTGTAATGGCCTATATGGGAAAAGAATCTAAAAGAAAAAAGTTTTATATATATATATATATATATATATACAATTTTATATATATGTATATAACATATATATATATACAAAACTGATTCACTTTGCTGTACACCTGAAACTAACACAACATTGTAAATCAACTATACTCCAATAAAAATTTTAAAAACTAGGAATAATAGTACTCACTTCATGTGGTTGTTCTAAGGATCAAATGAGTCAATCCATATAAATTATATACCTTATAAATAAATGGTAGCTGCCATCATCATCGTCATCATCGTTATCATCATCAATATTTTATAATGCCCCACCTCAGGGAATTCACTCATGATGCCCTTTGCCTGAGATGCCCTTACTCTTCCCGCAGCTAACTACTACCCGTGGTTCTGGTCTCAGCTTAAACCTCACTTCTTCAAGGGACTCTTCCCTGCCCCCCTGAGTTTAGATCAGTTGTATGCTCCAGTACTTCTGTCCATATTTCCTGCAAGTCTGTGACTCTGGAAGGGTAGAGATTTTTGTTGTCTTGAGCACTAATATAATGCTGTACCTAGCAAAGGACCTGACACATCGTAAATGAAGTTCGTTGTTTTTTTTTTTTTAACATCTTTATTGGAGTATAATTGCTTTACAATGGTGTGTTAGTTTCTGCTTTATAACAAAGTGAATCAGTTATACATGTCTCCCTCCCTCCCACCCTCCCTATCCCACCCCTCTAGGTGGTCACAAAGCACCGAGCTGATCTCCCTGTGCTTTGAGGCTGCTTCCCACTAGCTATCTATTTTACATTTGGTAGTGTATATATGTCCACGCCACTCTCTCACTTCTTCCCAGCTTAAATGAAGTTATTGAATGAATGGTTCAATCCCATCAGTTCAAGATCTGATGGGAAGGATGTTTCGGAGGGAGAGGGATGCTGTCTCTGGCAAGAAGATTAATTTGACTCAATTTCTTTACAGGTTTTTTGGGACCTTTCTCACCTCCATCAGATTTGAAAACTGAGTTCAGGCTTTCTCAGCTCTCACAGTTGCCCGGCAAACTGACGCTGGTTTGGGGGAGGTGTAAGAAATGGGATTCAGGATACTCAGGGTGTGGTGGGCTCCATTTTGCATATGAAATGTTTGAGCCTGGTCATGGTCTCATCCTGACCCCTAGGGCATCTGTGTCAGTGCCTAGCAGGGGGTCTGCTGGAGAACTGTGCCCATCTAGACTGGAAACAAAACCCCCTGTATTTGACTTGCAGGGTGGTTTATATGCATTAGTAGTGCTCCCTGACAGAAGCCAAAATAAATGAAATATAGCATCAGGATTTGGCTGGGGGCTTCCCTGGTGGCGTAGTGGTTGAGAGTCCGCCTGCCGATGCAGGGCACACGGGT
>NC_041214.2:32644022-32675510 GCF_002837175.3 Physeter macrocephalus
GAGCGGCTGGGCCCGTGAGCCGTGGCCGCTGAGCCTGCGCGTCCGGAGCCTGTGCTCCGCAACGGGAGAGGCCACAACAGTGAGAGGCCCGTGCACCGAAAAAAAAAAAAAAAAAAAAAAGATTTGGCTGGGGTCCTAGATCTAACTTGGGGCCCTTAGGACCTTGCCAAGGGATTAGGAAGGGGTAAGCATGATATCCTTATGATTAGATGATTGAATGGTGCTTGTGAGACACTAGATAGACCACCATATGCAGAGGTCTGTACTGTTAGATTTTGGGAATTTGTGCCAGGGACATGGTCCCCTCCCTTCTTGACCCGCCTTCTTACCTAATCAGCAATTATGATCTGCCTTTCCTATTCCAAAGGACCCTGGACATTAGCCACCTGCTGCAGGACACTGCTTCAGAGCTGTGCTGGGAGCCACTGCCTTTCTTTCCTTGCTGCCAAGCCAGTAAAGGCAAGATGCAGTGCATGCATCATCAGGCAGTAACTGGGGGCTGTGGCAGCTGGATCACAGGGCAGATTTCAGAATCTAAACTGAGATGGAGTCTGTAGGTCCACATCTTGAAACAATAATCTTTTACGTGCCTGCTTGTCTTAGCCAGTTTAGAACCTTCTTCACAGAGACTTGAAGCTTTGTACAAAGATGGAGTCAGAAGGCTGAGTCCTACCTTGGCCCTGCCACACTAGTCTATGCCTCTGGGCAAGTCCCTTCCTCCCTCTGGCCCCAGATTTCCTAGGGGGTAGATCATATGTTTTTGAAATATCTCATTCCATTTTAATATTGTCATTATATCTTATTCAATCCTGTGGTCTGGAATCTAGCAGAGTATCTGGCCCTTAACAAGAACATGTATTGAGTACTTTTTGCACCTTATGTACTATGCTAAGTGCTTTACAGACATGATCATCTCAGGGCATCCTCACAAACACATGGGAAATGGGGGCTCAAAAGGATTAAATAACCTGTCCGAGGTCACTCAGCCAGTAAGGTGCAGAACAGGAACTTGAAATCAGTTATTTCTGGCTCCCAAGTTCATGTTTTTGACCACCCAACTGTGCTGTCTTTCAATAAATAACCTGCATAAGTGGATGAGCGTTTCTTATTAAGCTAACCTAGAGTTTTGGTGAACTAGTACGTTTAGATGGAAAATTGCCCTGATTGATTTCTTTGGATTGTCAAGGGACTGGTCAAGACAAGCATCACTGAGAAGTAGGAAGCACACCATAGTCACAGAGTACATTGTGATGTAAAATCTCAAACTTTCCGACAGGGACAGTGACTAAACATTTATCTCTTGGCCCTTCTGGGAAGCACAATACCTTCAAGCCACTCTTTCATCATACCAGCAATTGACAGTGCCCTGCTCTCTACATCTGGGAGCTTGACTCATAAGAAAGAAAAGAAATAAAGACATTGATTTTTCTGAAGCAGGACTCCAATCTGGTCTGAAGGGCAGGGATTTGGCCTATTCAGTTTCCTTTATGCTGAGCCTGGCATGGGTCTCGCTCCTAAGCTCTTCCGTGGTGAGCAGATAAGCAGGAGAGGAGGAATTAGCTCAGATGTAAGTGTTAAGTGAAGCAACAGGCAGGACCAACCTTCACTGGAGATCTCTGCAAAGGAGAGAAGGAGAGATGGTGGCTTTGGCCCCAGAACACAAAATGGGTCACCAGAAGCTGGTGTGAGCAGAGCAGCAGAGCAGGACGCCTCCAGTGGCGTGAATGATCTGCAGGAGTGTCTGAGTCACTGATGTGTATCATCCGGAGTCTGGGTTTCCCTCATTGTAACAGACCTGGGCCCAAATGTGTTTACAAACCTGAGTAGGGTGGACATTTGGTGCACTTCCCTCTCAGTATCACTCTCCCTTTCTGGGGCAAACGGGACCTTGGTTGGATTGAGGGGAATTAATCCTTGCCTCTATTCAGCCCAAGAGCTTCTGACAATGAAGGTAACCCTAAAGTAGAACATAAGACCTAATCAGATCAGTGGCGGTGGGACATTCTAGTCCCCAACTCAACCTCTATCATTTACAGAGATGAACCCATAACCCAGGTCTTGCCAGATGGGATCAATGGCCCCCCCCCCAGGTCTCTGGTTTGCACTCTAGGGGAGGTGGGCTCCCCCAGATGAGCGAATTGCTGTGATATACAAGATTGAAAATGGGAGGCGGGGACCCCTGTACAGCCTGGACTTGGAGCCAACCCAGAGGCAGCCGAGTCGTGAGACAAACTCAGGACATTGTTTAAACCCTGAATTGTACCCCATCCAGGGGTTTTTCAGTGATGCCAGCAAACAAATTCTCTTTTATTAAAGCTGACACGGATGCAGTTTTGCGTGACTTTCGCTGAAAGAGAGCTGACTGATTCACTGACCTTTAGTTGCTAGTCTACTTCGTTTTCCCATGGGCAGGAATTCCTCTAACAGGTGGGTTGGGACAACATAAAAACGGAGCTGAGAAAATGTGTTTGGGGTGAGCTGTGATGGACACTCACTTTAAGGGGAAAGGCCTACCTCACCCTTTTTGCCCAAATTATTATCCTTTTTGGTTCCCTTGATAATATCTTTTTTAAAGGTTAATACTGGCTCTGGCATCCTGTTTCTCCATATCCATGGTGGTGCCATTTAATGGCATCCTGCGTGGCATTTTATATTAAGATGTTTAATAGCTTTTCTTTTTTATTGGGATATAAGTAGATGATTAGGATTAGGATTATTCACCTTCCCCAAGTTGTTTTGTAGGATGTATGCATGTGGTCTGGTGCCCCTGCTGCCCTGTGAGGAACTGGGAACCGTGTCCCACTCTGAGAAATATCTCTATTGGTGGGGGCGGTCCTGATCCAGATGGCTGTTTTTAAATCCATACATTTGGAACTCCTGAGGTCACTGGATGACAACACCTCTCCCCATGACTAATATCAAAGGCTCACTTTTTCTATTTGTCGATGGTGGGATATGAACAGTTATGTTGGTGATGGAGGGATTGATGGTGGTGTTGAGCTTGGAGGGAATTGTGAAAAATGCTGCAACGTGGAGAGTATTTGGGATACAAAACCTTTTATGAATGTCAACTCCCATGTGCTGGGCCTGGTTTGGTGTCTGGTTTGGCCTCACGGTGCAGATGTGTATCATGAAGTCAATAAAACTCTACGATTTCAGAAGTCATACTGGTCTCTGGGATCATAATGTTACCCAGGAACCAAGAGGAGTCATGATTGCTAGGTGATTGGTTGGGGTAATCCACATCCTTGTTACTCAAAATGAGTTCCACAGACCATCTCCATCATCAGCATCATCTGGGAGCTTATTAGAAATGAGGGATCTCAGGTCTCACCCCATTCTACTACATCAGAATCCCCAGGTGATTTGTATGCACAACAAAGTGTGAGAAGTGCTGGTCTATACCCACTGACTCCAGTACTTCACTCAAGTCAACATTTAATGAGCACCCAGCGTGTTCATTGTGCTGAGTGCTATGGATATAAAGATGAATAATGCATAGTCTTTTCTAAGTGGTTGCCCAGAGCTTATTTACTTCTTAATTCTTTCTCTAGTCTCTCTCCAATCTTCTGCATTCTAGCTTTTGCCCTTTCTCTTCACTGAAATGTTTCCTTTGAAGACCACTAATGACCTGCTTGTTGTCAAATTCAATTTTCTCCTCTCTGTAGCATTTAATGCTTCTGACCAGCACCTACCACTTAAAGGCTGTCCTTTCTTGGTTTCACGGTTATGCCATCTTTGTTTTCATTTTCTCTCCTTCCCTCCCCCTGTCTCATTTACTAAAATATCCTCTTTCCCAGGTTTCCCTCTCACCTCAATTCTTACTCTCTCACCAGGTTACCTGGTGACATGACATGAATTGCTTTTATTATAGAATCCTTGGCCCTCTAGGAACCCCAGGACTGTTGATAAGAAGGGGACCCTGGACCTCTCCTTCCTATAGACTCTTTATGAAAAGTTGTCAATTGCTTTCAATAGAGATTTAAATTTGAAGAATGTCCTGAAATGAAGTGAGTAGGTTGGTGAGTATTGCTGCTGTAACAAATTATCACAACCTTGGTGGCTTAAAACTAATTTATTATCTTATAATTCTGTAGGTCAGAAATTTGATGTGGTCTCACTGGGCTAAAATCAACGTACCAGGAATGCTGTGTTCTTTTCTGGAGGGTCTAGGAGAGAATCTGTTCCCTTGCCTTTTCCAGCTTCTAGAGGATGTCTGCATTTTTTGGCTCATGGCTCCTCCTCCATCTTTCAAGCCAGCAACAGCAAACTAAGTCCTCTCAGACTGCCGTTGCTCTGATTCACCACAGCCTGGAAAGGTTCTATGTTTTTAAGGACTTGTGTGATTGGGTCAGACTCACCTGGATAATCTAGGATAATCTTCCATCTTAAGGTTCTTAACCTTAATCACATTGCAGAGTCCTTCCTGTTATGTAAGGTAACATGTCTACCTTAGGTGCCAAGGTTTAGGACATCTTTGGGGGTCTATTATTCTGCCCACCACAGTGAGACTGAGGAGAGTAAAGGTTAGAGGAAGGGAAATGGAAGGGTGGCATGTTCCCTGCATGCCTAGATGGTTCCAAGATGAGTTAACAAGACACCTCAGCACCTACATTGGAAAAGTGGGCTGGGAATGAGAAAAAAGGATGGGATGGGGCAGGGAATACAGGCAAGTGGTGATCCCAGGCCACTGATGGCTACAAAGTCTATCCCCAGTCGTATAGCAGAACAGCACTTAGCATCCATCAAGTTCAAGACTGAATTCATTGTCTCCCTCATGTCAGTCTTCCCTTTTGTCTTCCCTGTGTCTGTGAATGACATCACTACGTAACTTGATATTCAAGGTACAAACATTCAAGTCATTCTGATTTCCTCTTCCCCGTCCACATACAAACAGGTCACGGACTCCTGCTAAGTCTTCTTTGCCTGCATTTCTTAAATAAAGTCTACAGTTTCTTCAGTACAGACCTAGTGCAGGCACCTTCCACCCAGCCCAGAGCTAAGACTCAAGTGAGCTTTCCTGCCTCTGTGACTATCTGATTTCAGTTCACCTCCCACTCTGAAGTTGGGTCATCTTCCACGGATCTCTTTAGAATTATGTCAAGTATTCTGTAGCCTGCCCACTGCCTTCAGGATCAAGTCCAAACTTGACATGGTTTTCAAAGCCAGTTTGGCAACGACTTCCATATTTTGCCTTATTTTTGCCAAATTTCATCCTGTACTCTATACTCCAGCCTAACAGAATCCTTGCTTTTCTTCAGCTATGACCTTTCACTCTTTCATATTTGAGCAAATGTTACTCCCTCCACCCGATCCTACCTCCTGATCCCACAGGACTCAGCTCAGCCATTACCCTGTTGGTAGACTTGGCCATGCTCCCTCCCCAGGCGTCCACAGTGTTTTGTACACATTACTACTGTAGCATCTGATGTATTGCCTTGTACTTGTTTGTGTGCATGTCAGTCTGCCCTTCTAGACTCATCAGCAGTGTTGGTAGAGTCCTTCCCTGTCACCATGGAATTTTATTCACATATTTTGATTGTTAAAAAATTTATTGAGGCATATTACTGTGTCTATTTCTTCACTAGGCCATATCATTCTTCAGAATGGTGACACATCTATATACCATGTACTGCTGTTGCTTTGTACAGTGCCTGGTGTACTCTAGGTGCTTATGTTGAAGAAATGAATGCTATTTCTTTACCCAAATCTGAGGGCTAAGAAATAGAAGCCCTACTTACCCACCCAGGGGAGAAAACTCACTCTACTTTCCCAACACTGAAGACTTATTTTCCTTGGTCATGATTATTTCTGCCATGCCTCTGGCTATGCCAAGGAAGATGTGGATTTCAGTCTTAAGGAATGATGAAGGGTCAGCCTAAAAACAATGATCTTTGGGGCCTCTTTCTAACTTAGAGATTCTGGAGAGTTCTGTTTCTAGGAGAAGCTGATGTTGGTTTCTTGTTACTCCAGCTCAGAAACAATCTGGGATGAATCCACTATGTCCCCTGCAGCTTTCTATTTAGATGCATTTAACTTTAATTGCCTTTTGTTCATTTAGTTGATCAATATTGTCTCCTTTGTGCCAAGCCCCACGCAAGGCCAAGTAGAGAAGAAAAGGAAACCAGAGAGGCTTCTGTCCTCATGGATCAAGGCTACAGGAGGGGAAGACTGCACACAAGTAGTAGCTATGATGAAATGTCATCAAGTTTCGCATTGTGTTAGAGAATAAATGGCACTATAGTGGTTCAGGAGAGCTTGGGCTATATTCTGAAGGCAGCCAAGAGCCACTGGAGGATTTTAAACAGTATACTGACATGATGTGGTCATATGAAGATTGAGGGAAGCTTAGGAATGAGTTGGTATTTCACTTGGGCTGGGAAGTGGGGGATTGAGTTTTTATAGCTGGGGAGGGAGTAGGGGCAGGATATTCCATGAGGAAAGAATGATAGGGGTAAAGACCCAGATGTGGGAAAGCAAGACAGTGGGTGTTAACAGAACAGCTAATTTCTTATGGGCATTTTGTGAAACTCCTACACAACCAGCTTGGAAGCCACCTAGATGTGTCCATAGAGCAATAGCACAGATTTTTGCCAGTTGCATGGTCTGTACCTTGAAGAGCGCTTCCCAGGTGAATCTACTGAAGGAGACCCTTACCCAGAGAAGTAAGAACTTACTGTCCTGCGGAATATGCTTTGTGTGGAGCTCTGTCACCATGACATCATGCTACTCTGGGCCTGCCTTCCCTGGAGGTAGCACCATAATGATGATGCATCAGTCTCATGCTTAAGTCCGAGGTTCCAGCATCTGTTCAACCAAGGGATCTATTTTCATCCAACTGCCTTGACTGTTTGGGAGAGTCAATTTTAGGAGAAGAAAAACTTCTCATGATGACGCCATGTAGTTGGTATATGCCTTCTGATTTGCAAATGCTCTGGAGATAGTGAAGCTCACTTTTGGTCTGTATCTTCCCTTCAGAAGTCACATAATGCTTTCATTATTCATAGAAATACTGCCACTCTCTGCTCTGTTCCGGAAGCCATGGTGCTGGCTCAGGGATATATTCCAGACAGAACTCAGACCTGCCAGATATCCTGCTGGCAAAGAGAGATGATGAGCTTTCTGGAGATTTTAACCAAGGGCCTGGCTGATGAAGACACTGCAGCTAGTGAATGAGGAGAAGGCAGGAGGGAATCACAATTTTTCAGCACAATGGGACAGACAATGGCCACCATCTATTATCAATTAGATGGTCCTTTCCCTTGACAGCCCCGGTCTTTTGTTCCACCAGAGGGTTATACATAGAGGTTTTGGCAAATCATAACATCTGGAAGTTAGACAAGACCTGAGAAAATCTTGGGCCAAAAATTCATCCTGTGCTTGTCACCCCAGCATTGCAATTTTAACTGAAGAGACCATGATTTCTCACACAGAAACCATAGTTACACCTTTGTCATAAATCAAATGACTAAACATGAATGAGTCTGTTTTGTGCCATCTCTCTAGCTTCTAGCCATCTGAATTTCACAAGTGAGTAGTTTTGGGTTTTGTTTTGTTGTTTTTAATAGGTATATGGCTTAGGGTGCTAGTTCTTTCTTTCTAAGTAAAACTTTTTTGAAGTATAACTTACAAAAGTATAGCAAGGAAAAAGCGTAAGAATAGAGCTGATCAATTTTTTTTTTATTGTTGTTATTGTACGCGGGCGTCTCACTGCTGTGGCCTCTCCCGTTGCAGAGCACAGGTTCCGGATGCACAGGCTCAGTGGCCATGGCTCACGGGCCCAGCCACTCCGCGGCATGTGGGATCTTCCCGGACCAGGGCACGAACCCGTGTCCCCTGCATCAGCAGGCGGATTCTCAACCACTGCGCCACCAGGGAAGCCCGAGCTGATCAATTTTTACAGAGTGAACACACACATATCTACCACCATGATAAAGATATACAATAACAGCACTCTGAAAGCTTCTCTGGGCCCTCTACCAGTCATTTATTGAGTGTACATATTCATTCCTGTTAGATTCACAGACGTGAAATTGCTGGCATGAATATACTCAGCTTTAGTTGATATTGACAAACATTGCTGCAAAGTGGTTGTATCAACTTATACTTCCAACAGAAGTTTGTGAGAGTTCCAGTTGCTCCACATCCTTGCCAACACTTGGCATTGTCAGTCCTTGTCATTTTTGCCATTCTGGTGGGAATAGAGTAGTAGCTCATCGTGATTTTAATTTGCATTTTCCTACTCACTACTAATGCTGAGCAACTTTCCATGTTTGTTAGCCACTTGGGTACTGACCATCCTGTTCATGTTTGTTGCTTACTTTTTGATGGATTGTCTAACTTAAAAAAAATTACAGTCAACTCTTCATATTCATGGGTTCCATATCCACAGATTCAGCCAACCGTGGATCATGTAGTATTGTTTATGATCTGTGGTTGGTTGTGTTTGCGGATGTGGAATCTGTGGGTATGGAGGGCTGATTATGGGGCTTGAGCAGCCACAAATTTTGGTATCTATGGTGGGTCCTGGAACCAATCTCCTGTGAATACTGAGGGATGACTGATTAATTATATGCACATATATTTACAGATATCAGATATGTGATATAATTACACATATACTGTATATATGTGATATATTACACGTATCAGATAAGCATATTGAAAATATCTTCTTCCACTCTAAGCCTTGCTTTTCAGACTGTAAAGTGTGCATTTAGATGAGTAGAAGTATTAAATTTTTTTTTTTTTTTTTGGCAGTACGTGGGCCTCTCACCGTTGTGGCCTCTCCCGTTGTGGAGCACAGGCTCCGGACGCGCAGGCTCAGCGGCCATGGCTCGTGGGCCTAGCCGCTCCGCGGCATGTGGGATCTTCCCAGACCGGGGCACGAACCCGTGTCCCCTGCATCGGCAGGCGGACTCTCAACCACTGCGCCACCAGGGAAGCCCAGAAGTATTTAATTTTAATGAAGTCAAATTTATCAACCCTTTCCTTTATGGTTAGTGTTTTTTCTGTGTCTTAAGAAGTATTTGCCTGCCTCAAGGCCATGAATATGTTCTCCTATATTTTCTTCTTTAGAAACTTTATTGTTTTGCCTTTCAGATTTAGGTGCATGATTTATCTGGAATTGTTTTTTTGTAAATGGTGTGAATTGGGGTCAAGGTTCTTTTTTCGCCTTATATGGCTATCCAATTGACCTGGCAATATTAATTTTAAGGACCACAATTTCCCCACAGAAATAACAGTCACACCTTTGTCATAAATCAGGTGACTATTTATGAATGAATCTATTTCTAGACTCTCTATTTTGTACCATTGATCCATTTGTGTACACTGGTACCATTCCATGAAGCCTTAAATATGTTAACTTTATGAAAATCTTGCTAGTTAGTGGTGGAAGTACTCCAACTTTTGGTTTTGGTTATTTCTGGTTCTTCGCATTTCTATATACATTTTAGATTCAGCTTGTCAATTTCCACAAAAATTCATTTAAATTTTACTTTTATATTAAACCCACCCAAGATGTATTTTTTCAAGTCAATATTCATTTTGTCTTCCCACATATTTTTTCTTTTGAATTTTCTTTATTCCTCCCCACTTCACCTTTTTCTATATGAGGCAATTTTCCTTCTGCTGTAGAACTTCCTTTAGTATTTATTTCTTTTAATGTGAACCTCCTGATGACAAATTTGTTCAATTTTTGTCTGTCTTAAATGACTTTTTTCCTTTTTTGAAAGTTATATTTATTGTGTATATAATTCTGGGTTGCAACTTAGTTTCTTTCATCACTGAAAGATGACATTTCATAGTCACCCTCTTTCATCATTTCCTTTAAAAGTAATCTAGTTTTATTGGCTTTCCTCTATTGTGCTTTTCCAGATTTTTTTTGACTTGTGTTTATAGTAATTTTCCTATTTTGTGCATAAGCATGCTTTTATGTATATTTAACATGTGTGGGGTTTATAGAGATTCTTAAATCAATGAATTGATGTCTTTTAATCAGCCTTGGTCATTTTCTCTTCAAATATTGCTTCAATCTCATTCTCTCTCTTTTGGGATCTCAATTATACACATTATGCCTTTTTAACTTGTCCCATATATACCTCACATACTCTTTTTCATATTTACCATTCTTTTTTCTCTCTGTTTCAGTTTGTATATTTTTATTGTCCTACTATTTCCAGTTCATTATTTCTTTCTTCTGTTGTGCCTAATCGGCTGTTAAATCCAGACATTTAATTCTTAATTTAAGTTGTTGTATTTTTCAGTTTTAAAATTTCCATTTGATTCCTTTTGATAGATTCGGGTAAAATTCTCCATTTTACATCCATTTTCTTGACTATATTAACATCAATTATTTAAAAATCTGAATTCAAAGTGTTCATATGTAGGTTTGTTTGTTTCTTTTTTTTCTCTTGGTTTTGGTAATTTCATCTTGACTCTTGTCATGGCTGGTTGTATTTTATGGAATGCTGGACAGTGTATGAAAAACACTGCTTTAATTTACAAATGAAAAATTATAGTGATTTTGTTTGGTGTTATTTTCCTCCCCAGAGCATTCAAGTTTCTTCTCTCCAGTAGTTAAGGGCCAATCACCTCTAATAATGGATAAAATGCTTCAAAGCTTAGTTTCATGCTTTGGAGGGCTCATCTATTCTCCTTTACTCTTAATCCTAAGGCAGAGCATTTTAGAAGACTCAACTGAAAACATGCATTACTTATCAGGATTTTTTTCTCTTTAGTGGACCCTAAACTTTGACATAAATTAGCACCAGTATACAAAAGAACATTCTGTGCTACCCATCACAGTGAGAGATGCTAACCATCCCTCAGCCTCCACACTGACCACAATAACTCCTCTGAGGATGGATAACCAATTCTTTTTTTTTTTCTTTCTTTTTTTGTGGTATGCGGGCCTCCCCCTGCTGCGGCCTCTCCCGTTGCGGAGCACAGGCTCCGGACGCGCAGGCCCAGTGGCCACGGCCCACGGGCCCAGCCGCCCCGTGACACGCGGGATCCTCTCAGACCGGGGCGCGAACCCGGCTCCCCCGCATCGGCAGGCGGACGCGCAACCACTGCGCCACCAGGGAAGCCCCGGATAACCAATTCTTATACATAAGAAACTCAGCTGATAATGAACCTATGTCCACACATGAGAATTACATCTCCACCTTCATTAACACAGAGTCTACTTCCATTCCCATCTCCATTCTCCTCTATGGAACTATCCTTTCCTCCTCCTCCAGGTTGCTCTCATTCTATCCCACCTCCATTTCATACCTGTCCCTGTCCTATACCCTGTGAATACCTGAGGAATCCGGCTTCATTTAGTCTCCCCTTGTGAGCATTATTAGATTTAAAGAATCACACAGAGTTCTGTCTTCCAAATACATAGGTAATTGGGCCAGGCCCAGGAGACCTGCCATCCTATATATCTCTATACTATGGAGGGATGCACTTGGGATCACAACAAAATCTGTGTTATCTATCCTTCTTCAAGGCCTATTAATACCAATCCCATAATTTCTACCATTCCACACATCCCTTTTACACCAGTCACTTAGAAAAATCAAACCTTCCCAGGGCATCCACAGTCTCCTATGTTCTCATCTCTGAACTGTTTTGTACATCTCCTAATCAGGCTCCAGATCTCTTCCCTCTCCCTCATTCCTTCTCTGTGGCTTCTGGAATGCTCTGTGCAATTATACTCTCCTGTATCTCCAACTTTTCTCAGAACATTTCTTGCATTTAGGGAACAAGAGAGTCCATTCAGACACTGAGGAGCAAAAGTATGTTATTCTTGCTATGCTTTTCCTGAATTCCTGTTCCATAAATTCAGCATATAAATAATTTTTATTTTATAGGGTAACGTTATGGGTGGTTTATTATATAGCATTAGGTAACCAGAACAGAGTCCATCCAGGCCCTAGAATTTAAATAACTGTTTTATGCTGAGGACTCTCACATTTACACAATTAAGCCTAAACTTCTAAGCCACAGACTCAAGTACCCAGCTGCCTCCTTGACCTCTGCACTTGAATTCCTAATAGACACCTCAAGTTAATGTTGAATAATCTTGAGTTTCTGATCTGTAAACCTGCTCCTGTCCCCACTCCCAGTCGCCTCATTTTAGTAAGTGAGACATCCAGTCCATCTGCTGGGTCTGTAGCATCTGCCCTCCTGTCTTCACCTCCACAGTCACTTCCTGAGTGCAGGTACCTCTCACCTTGACCCTATGTTTCTGCAAGAATCTATAATCCATCACTGTGCTACAGAGCTCACTCTTGCTCGCCTCTCTACCTTGCTGCTCACCGAGAGATTATTTTAAGATATAAGTCTTGTAGGCTCACTACCCAGCTTCAACACTTTGTTGGTTCCTCAGTACTTGATAAGATAAAACTTAAAGTCCCTGTATTCACATATGTGGAACTTCATAATCTGGACCTTTCATGCTCTGGCCCAGCCCGCCTCTCTCCATCCTAATTAGCTAATACAGAATCAGCAGGTTCCATGAACATGATGCCCTCTTTCATACTGCTATGCCCTTGTTCATGCTGTTCCTTTGGCCTGGCATTTATTCCCTCCCCCTTCTCTCACCCTGCACCTGGAAAACTCTGCATCCTTCCAGACTCTGCTCAGGTGCCACCTTTTTGTCATGCAGCCTCTGACCTCTACAGCCTGAAATGGTTGAAAACTACTCACTTATTTCCATGTCACAATACATTTAGAAAGCAGAGACGGAAAAGTAAATCAGCTGTAATGTGTATCCCTAATTGGTTATCTTCAGTTTGTTTTTTCCTTTCTATTTTACCCCTACACGTATTTAATATATGTATGTGTATATATGTGTGTACACATATATGTGTGTTTTATAATTATGACCTTTATGTCATGTTGTGCCCTGCTTCTTTCACTTAAAACAACATCAATGAAGCATTATTAATATAATGAAAACTTGAAAACAATACGAAGACCCAGCAAGAAGGAATGGTTAAGTAAGTTACATACCACCTCTGTTATGAAGTCATTAGAATTTATGATAATAATCATATTCATGGACCAAAGGACATAATATTGTTAAAATGTCAATTATCCCCAAATTAACCTATTGTTTCAACACAATCTCAATCAAAATGCCACCAGTTGTTTTTGTTGAAATTGACAAGTTGATTCTAAAATTTATATGCAAAGGCAAAGGACCTAGAACAACCAAAACATTTTGAAAGAGAACACAGTTGAAAGACTTACATCACTTGATTTCAAGGCTTGCTGTAAAGCTATGTAATCAAGACCATGGGGTATTGTATAAAGACAGATGTACAGATCCACGAAACACAAGAGAGTTAAGAAAGAATTCCAGACATATATAGTCAATTGTCAACAAAAGTGCCAAGGTAATTCAATGGAGAAAGGATAGTCTTTTTAAATAAATGATCTTGGAACAACCGGGTATCCATTAGCAAAACAATGAATCTTGACCCTTAACTCATACAATATATGAACATTAATTCAAGATGCACCAGAGACGTAAATGTAGGAGCTAAAACTATAAAACTTTTAGAAGAAAACAGGAGAAAATATCTGTAACCTGGAGTTACATTACAGCATAAAAAGCATGAATCATAAAACTAAATTGGACTTCATCAACATTAAAACGTTTTTTCTTTGAAACTCGATGTTAAGAAAATGAATAGGCAAGCCATAGACTGGGAGAAATACCAAACTGATATTTGATAAAGTACATATATCCAGAATATATGAAAAACTCTCACCATTCAATAAGAAGAAGACAAATAACCTGATTTAAGAATGGGCAAAAGATTTGAACAGATATTTCACCAAAGAGGCACAGGAAAAACATGCTAACCATAATTAGTAACTGCAAATCAAAACCACAAGGAGATGTCACTACACACCTATGAGAATGACTGAAATGAAAGAGACTGATCCTCCCAAGTATCGATGAGGATACAGGGCAACTGGAGCTCTCATTCACTGCTGGTATGGCTGCAAAATAATACAGTCACTTTGGAAATCAGTTTGTCAATTTCTTATAAAATTAAAAAAAACACTCATAATATGACCCAGCAATCCGACTTCTAGGTATTTATCCAAAAGAAATGAAAACAGATACCCTTTTAAAGTCTCTTATGTGAATGTTTATAATACCTTTCTATGTACTAGCCAAAAATTAGGAACAACCTAAACATCTTATCACCTAGTAAATGAATACCGTGGTACATCCACATAGTGGAATTCTACTCAGCAATAGAAAGGGACAAACTACTGCCACACACAATAGTGTGAACAAGTCCCCGAAACATTGTGCTGTGTGAAAGAAGCCAGACACAAAAAAACCATACAATGTGTGATCTAACTTGTAGAAGATTGTAGAAAAACCAAAACCATAGTGACAGAAAGAAGATCAGAGGTTGCCAGGGGCTGGGGGTCAGGGAAAGTGAGTACAAAGGCATATGAGAGATATTTTAGGGTGATGCACATGCTCTATATTGTGACTGTGATGGTGTTTATGTGACTATACACATTTGTTAAAATTGATTATGTTGTGTGCTTTAAATTAGTGAATTTTATGGATCATAAAGTATACCCTAATAAAGCTGATTAAAATATCTGAAGTACCTGAAAATCTATGGTTACAAATGTGCATTAGTAATATGGAAATCGCAGATTTTTGTGCTAGCCCTATTTCCTCTTTTGTGATCTGCTTGTGCACATTAATTTAGCTTTTTTTCTGTGCAACTATTGGTTTGCACGCCTACTGCTGACTGTGGGTTCTTCAAGGCTGGAGCTTTATTTATTTGTGTTTGTATTCCTCCAGGACCTGGCCAGGGCCTAACACAGAGTATGTGCTCTGTAAATGTTCCATGCATTCAATCAAAAAGTATTTATTGCAACAAATGTTTAATGATCCTCAGTTCAATAATCGCTAAAGAACTTGACCTACATTGCTGCTCTCCTCTTTCGGTCTGGTGGGAGCCTGTTCCTTGCAGATTCTATTCTTGTCTTGGTGGGAAGCTGAAAGAATAAGAAATTTTATTTTGTTTTACAAAAACAAACGTAGTGCCTGTTCTAGAGGTTTTAGAAATATTAATTTAATCCTTACAAAAACCCTAGGGGGTAGGAAATATTATTCTTCCCATTTCACAGAAGAGGCAACTGAAGCACAGGGATGTTAAGAACGTGCCCCGTTTACACCTTGAGTAAGTGGTGGAGCCAGGATTTGAATCCAGCTTCAGGGTCCAGGGTCTAACCCACGACACTTGGGCGTGGGGTGAACCCACGTTGGTGGAGTCTGTCCTGGAGGAGCCCCTCTGTGGACACACATCTGTGTCTCTTCCTGGCAGTGCCTGCTGTCGTCACCCTCTTACCTTGTCCTGCTGCCTTCAGTCTTCGTGGCACTTATGGTCCTCACCATGGCTCTCCATCCTCTGTGGTCCAGTTCTCTGAGAGCTCACCCCTCCAGGGATGACTGGGGTCTGAGGCTTGGCATGTTCTGTGGCGTGGCCTCAGAGCCCTGTGTGGCGTGCCTGCCTCAATGGTTGGCACGGCCATCCTTCCACAGACTGGCCATCTCTCCCTGTCTATCCAGGAGTCTGGGGTCAGGCAGTTATGGCTGTCCACTCAGGGTCTGGGGACCTTATTACCTACAGCTAGTCAGATCTGTTCTGGAGAGGGTGACAGCAGTAGCCCGCAGGATTGGTGCTGAGACTGTCGTCACAGTGACCGGAACAGCATCTCCCTCCTCCCCACCACCCAAAACTCAAGGGATGGCTGTGCTCTTCCCTTCAGCATCTTGTGGATTGGGGGAGGCAGTTAAGAACCTATCTGCGGGAGGATAATGCAATGTTCACATTCTCCTTTTAGCCAAAGCTTTCACATTCATTCAAAAGCAAACCCAGCCCCTTTCTCTCATTGCAGGCATTTGCCACCTCCCAGTCACCCAGTTCAGAGTGTTTACCTGTTTGGGAGTGAGTGGGTGATGGCAGGAGGCTGGGAGTGTGGAGCCGACAGTCTCGCTGTGTAATGATGGAGCACGCAGATTCAATGACACCCAATTCAAGTTAGTCAGGAGTGACTGCAGGATCATCCAGCACTCCAGCACTGGGGAATTCCTCCCGGCTTCGCGAAGGAAAGTGTCACCAACAATAGCTAAGAGAGGATTGTGTGTTTCAGGTTGTGGGTGTGCTGATTTCTTAAACTTTTTTCCTAGAAACGGATTACAGAAATGTAAAACAAAAATATTTCAACTTGACAACTACTTCGTAATTGTATGTCATAGAATAATTAGGTCATGGCAAATTAGCACAAATGTTTACAGCAAAATTGCCATGTAAAACATTATCGGTAATACGCTAATTGCTGCAGAAGCAAAAGTTGATTATGTTTGGGCAGGATGAAAATTTGCCATGTCTGCATTTCTCCAGCTTCACCAGTTTCCCGTGAGGGCTCCAAGCCTGTGATTACGGTAGGGACTGAATTGCCCATCTTTGAGGCACTGAATTTGAAAAGGGATCTCTCTGAAGACCAAGCTAAGACCATCAGTATAAGAGAGAATTCCTGAAAGTGTTCTTACCCTCCAGCGGAAACTCAGCAATGCTTGTTCCCAGAACGATCTTTTTTGGGGGTGGAGCATGGAGGGGGTACACAGTGTGCTCTGAGGGGCGGAGAGGACAGGCGATCGGGCTACAAAGGACCTCAGAGGGGGACTCCTGGACCAGCCCCCGCAAGAGTCTGTTAAAATGCAGACTGTTTCAGCAGGTCTGGAGAGGGGCCTGGGATTCTGCATTTCTAGGAAATGCCAGTGCTGCTGGTCCACTGCCTTTACAGTAGCAAGGCCTTAGAGGAAATCTTGCCTACGGTTGCAAATTCAAATATATTTGGGGCCAGGTGGGCAATGGAGAGTGACAGTGATGGGAGTGAGACAGTTTGGGATGGCAGAACCTGGGGTGGATTGGAGAGGGCAAGCTGGTCCATTAAGGGTATTCAAGGGCCATGGAAGGAAGAGAAGAGAGAGGAGGAGAGGGAAGGAAGAAGGGAGACTGGGCAGGCACCACCCACTAGCTGAGTCTAGTGGTCAGCCAGGGCCCAGCTTTTCCACCTCCCTCCTGCTTCCTGGGATGGTAGTCTGTGCTGAACTCCGTGTGACTGCAAGACAAAGCCACCAATACTTGGGGAGCACACCTGTCTGTGCTCTGTGCCCTCGAAGGGGCCAGGCCATCTTGCTGCTTGGGCAATAGCACCTCAGGTTCATCCGGAAGGCTCCTGCCATCCCTGTCGCCGCAGCTGTGCTCACATCTGTCCGGACAATGGGCAGAGGTCTGCCCTAGCTTGCTGCTCTGGCCTCCTCGAAGGGCCTTGGGCCAGTCACTTTCCTCTGGGCCTCAGTTTTTCATCTGTGAAATGGAACCACATTTAACACCAGGACAGCAGTGTTGGGGAGAAGCATCCTTCTGACCTCCTAGGGGTGGTGCCTGGTCACAGCCTCAGCAGCAGAGGGGCCCTGCCCCCATGTCTGGGTGCGGAAAGCCTCACTGCCTACAGGGACAGGGCATTGGGTTAGACCTGAAGGGATTTCCATGTCTTGTTTTACCCAGCGTCTATGGTCCTGTGTAACACCCTGTGCCCCTCAATTTATCACCCCTCTCAAAATCTTGCCCTCAGGCCCCACAAGACTTCATGTTTTAGTTTATGAGGCCTATTCATTCTCAAGAAGGGGTTACGCAAAATGGACTGCCCACTCTGTGCTAGGCCACTGGGCTCAGGTCTCTAAAGGGATGATACCATTTCAACCTCACAACAATAGGAGATTCTTTTATTATCCTCATTTTACAAAATGAGGAAACCAAGGCCTAGAGAGGTTAAGCAACTCACTGAAAGTCACATAGACAGAGCCAGGGCTGCAATCCAATGTCTCTAATTCGAGGTCATGCCTGTGTCACCCTTAAAGTCTGCCGCTCCTTAATTCTTCCACCACAAGCCAGCAAGGCCCACGGGAGCAGGGGCTGCTCTTCATTTGTCCTCCGGAGGCCCAGTGTGCGGTGCGAGCCCGGCACTGAGGATTTGTTAATATTGCACAAGACTTCTTTTCTTTTTCTTTTTCTATTTTTTTTTGGGGGGAGGGGCGTGCCACGTGGCTTGTGGGATCTTAGTTCCCCGACCAGGGATCTAACCTACGTCCCCTGCAGTGGAAGCGTGGAGCCCTAACCACTGGACCGCCAGGGAAGTCCCACACAAGCCTCCTTTTACACCGAGGTTCCTTCTTTCTCCCAAAATGACTCCTGACATCTTGCAAAGGGCAGGTCTTTGTGAGAAGAGGTGTTTATTTTCCCAAGATCGGTCCCCATAAACATATACTGCTGTTCAGTGTTTCTAGAAGGGTTGAGGGCTCATGGAGCCAGGCTCCTGCTCACCACCTCCCCTCATTTTTGCATTTTGAGCATAAGATTCACAAAACATAGTCCAGCTGCTTCACATTATTTTCTTCTGCTCAGAATCATAACCCTCTCGATTATGCTATTGTTTTTTATTATTTATTGTGTGCCCTGGGGATTTTTTTTCTTTTTTTTTTTTGGTACGCTGGCCTCTCACTGTTGTGGCCTCTCCCGTTGCGGAGCACAGGCTCCGGAACCGCAGGCTCAGCGGCCACGACTCACGGGCCCAGCCGCTCCGCGGCATGTGGGATCTTCCCGGACCGGGGCGCGAACCCGCGTCCCCTGCATCGGCAGGCGGACTCTCAACCACTGCGCCACCAGGGAAGCCCGGCCCTGGGGAATTTTCATTTGAACCAAGACACTGGTTCAACTGCAAAATGGCAAAGAATGATGTGTAAGGAGATCAGCATTTGGGAGCTTATTAAAACAAGTATTTAGGGGATGGTTTGGAAATAGAAGAGGGAAACCTCTCGGGAGAGGAGGTATTTCCAGGAGTTGAGAGGGAATCGTGGAATAGGAGGAAGGGGAAGAAAGGGGAGACGGAGAGGGAAGGATATATAAGAATAGAACTGATAGGAAAATAGGAGGTAAATGGAGGACATACATGTGAAGAAGTCACGAATAGAAAAACACAGAAGTCCTCAGAAATGAAATATGATACATTTACCATCATTTGAAACAGAGTGAAGTTTGTCCCCGCTCCATCCTGCAGGCTCCCAGATGGGTGTAGGCTGTCAGCTGAGCTATTTGGATGTTTTCTTGGAAGCACTATTGAAAGTCACAGAGCTGGGAAGCATCTTTGTCCTCACTGCATAAGTGTTGGAGACCAGGTACCAGGGACCTGGAGAAGCCTGTATCTGCCCTTCCGGAGTGGAGGCCTGGGGACCCCACCCGCTCTGGAGCTTGGCCAGGCAGCTCTGGAAGAAGAGCTGTGTTGTGTGGGCTTTGCGGAGGCCTCTCCTGTCCCTCTAGGCCCCCCCACAATGTCAGTGGTGACTCCTGGATTTGTGCCCTGTGGTGGCCCAGGTCCCTTCTCTCTGAGATGCTCCCGCTCCCCTCCTGCACTGTGGCCCTCAGGCCGCTCCCCTCAGGGCCCTGGGACCTCCACTGAGCATCTCACTGTGCCCGTGGCATTTAGCGATTTACAGGGGCACAGGCATCGGGCCCAGAGCACGCCTTCAGGGCCCTTCCCACCCATTTTCCACACACGGAGCAGAAGAGCCTGTTTGAAAAGGCCCCAGGTGTTCGGGGTCTGATCAGAAAATCCGTGTTCACAGGCCTCAGGTCAGGCTCTGGGGATGAAAGCTGACCACGTCTGCCTCTCAATGCAGCCAGACCCCAGAAGGCAATTTGTTCTCTTCAGGCTTCTTTTTCTGAAATGAGCACAGGAGAGTTCTTGAATTCTTGGGCTTCTGTGGAGGAATGAAGTCGGCAATGAACAGTCTTGGGAATTTGAGGTGCACGTTCTAATTATGCCATTTAATGCGAGAACACTGCCAAGCCGCCTTCTAACCTTGCTCTCTCTCTGGGTTGCTGTTTTCGCACTTACTGCCTTCAGAGCATCGGATAACCACTACTCTGACCCAAGTACTGTATACACATGTGCACACAGGTGCATGTATACACACGCATGTGCACACACCCGCCTCTCACAGCACACCCCCATCCTCCCTGGGTGTCCCAGTCACTTGAGTCTCGGTTCACGAACAACAGCCTGGGCTCCACTCCTGGGCAGTGTGGGCTTCCCGTGTGTGCCCAGTCATCAAAGCCCATGCCTTTACTTCCTGCACCGGCCCAGTGGCAGGATGGATGTGCACATTATTAACCTGTGGTAGAAAACATGATGCTCCCCCAAAGATGTCCACATCCTAATCCTCAGAATCTGTGCATATGTCACCTTATATGGCAAAAGGGACATGGCAGATGTGATAAATTAAGGATCTTGAGGTGGGGAGGTGATCCTGGACTATCTGGTCTATTATAACCACAAGGGTCGTCATAGGAGGGAAGCAAGAGGGTCGGAGTGAGAGAAAATAAGACAATGGAAGTGAAGGTGAGAGCGATGTAGGGCCACAAGCCAAGGAATGTGGGCGGCCTCTAGAAGCTGACAAAGACAAGGCAAGTATTCTCCTGTAGAGCCTCCAGAAGGAATGCAGAGCTGCTGACACCTTGATTTCAGTCCAGTAAGACCCACTTCAGAGTTCTGACCTCCAGAACCGTAAGATAATAAATTTGTACTGTTTTAAGGCACTAAGTTTGTGGGAATTTGTTACAGCAGCAAAAACAACTCATACACGCTAGTACAACTTGGGGCATGGTCCTCATGGCACGCACAGGGAAAAACTCTTCTGTCTGTGAGCCAGCAGCAAGTGGCATCTGTGTCTGGCCACAGCATCTAGGCAGCAGGGGGGCAGGTAGGGAAAAGTGGGGCTCAATCATGCGTCATGGGATTCTAAGAGTTGGGGGCAGACTGCGGGTCAGGCTTAGAACTGTGGCAGAAAGTGAATGTTTCAAATTTAAAACTTGCTGGATTCAGGATTCTGGGGAAACCAATTATTAAATCCCCGAAACCCCAGAGAGTGAGCAGGCCACCTGTCTAGGTGGGGCAAGGAAGGAGCTGGTAAAGCAATCACCTGTTAGTGGCAGAAAATATGGCCTGGGCAGGCAGGCTGGGGACTGGCAAAAAGGAGAATGGAGCTCTTTCAGACCTTCAGCTTTTTACCTCTGAGGTCCCCATACCTGTCTGATGACCAGAACCATCTGGGGTGTGTGATCAAAACACAGCTTTCAGGTTCCTGCCCTGGGGTCCTCCAGAAGCTCAATTGTACATCTGTCTGCAGTAATGTTTGTTGTGCTGGGTGTGGTATCTTGTGCCCTCAGAGCCCCAACCATATGCACAGGGTCCCCAAGGCTGGTTCTGTCTCAGATTTCCACTCTGCCCTCCAGTCATCTACTCCCACCCCAGCCCAGAGGGCTCCGTTGGGTGGCGTTCTGACTTGTCCGGGTGATATTTAGTGGGTCACCGTCCTCGGGGCAGGCTCCTAAGTTCTCCATCCCAGGTTTACCCAGCCTGGGCTTCACTCCTGTGTCAGTTTCTGACCTGGAGTGGTCACAGCACAACGGTCAGGGAGCTCAGAGGGTCTGGACCGCTCCTGTTTCTGCAGGTATACCACATCCTGACCATGCAGACTCAGAACCTCAGCCCTTCCTTTCTGTTCCTTCCCCACCCTTTCAAACTGGGCCCTGGAACTGAGGTAGCTGAACCATTCTAGCTCCAACAGACAGGGACAACTTGGGTTCTTGCACCAGCCTCAGGCTTCACTGTACTGGTAGAGACTCATATTTACTGCCATTAAAAATATCATCTAGCTAGCTATTATATATGTATGTATCTACTTTCTCTATGCATCTATCTATCTATCATCTATGTATCTATGTATCTCTATCTATCTATCTACCTATATATCTATCTACTATCTATCTAGCTAATCTATCCCTTTCTATCATCTATCTATCTACCTGTTTATTTTAGGTCTCGATCTTTGAGCTCAGGGAAGCATGACATACAAGTTAAGATGGCTGGCTGTGTTGAAATCCAGTTCTTTAATAGTTCTTAACTGTTTGACCTCAAGCCAGTTGCTTAGCATCCCTTGATCTCAGCTTCCCATCTATGGAGTGCGGGTAAGTAACAATAGTACCTAGCACATAGTGTTCTTACCAAGATAAAATGAGCTAATTTTTGTAAGATTCTTAAAACAGCTCCTGGCAAGTTGTAAGGGCTCAATAAATGTTAGGTGTTATTATCATCTGGGCTAACCTTTAAGAGCTATTTATTTGAGAAAAGGAAATTTTACAAATTCTCCAAGTTGGATTTGCCCCTTTATTGTAAAACTCTCCTCTGGCCAGCTTGCCTCTCAGCAGGCCTTCAAACAAGGAGGGGAAAGAGTGACTGCAAACTCAGTCCACCTTTCTGGCCCTGCATCCTTTTTGTAGCTGAGCAAACAAGCAGGAAGAAGCTCAAAAGGCTGAGAGCAGAGGGCGGGAGAGTCCTGGCTGGCTCAAGCCAAGATAACAGAGTCGTCGGAGGGCAGCCCATATGTGAATCTAATCCCCACACCATCTGTTTGCTGATTTTCCCCTCTGTCCCCCTCTTTTAGGCGTAAGACATTCTGAGCAGGTGGAATTGAAGGCCCTGCAGACAGGTGGCCCCGGCCCTTCACGCCAGAGTTTTCAATTACGATGCCAGTCAATGGGAGAGAAAGGAGGGTGAAAATGAAAATGGAATATTTGGTTAGCGCTCTGACAAGCCATGAATCAAATCCAAGTGAAATTGCTCTGGGGTCTCTGGGTCTGTCAGCCTCCCCCATCCATTCTGCTTGCCCCTCGGCGGTGTAATTCGATGTGCAGCCAACGCTGTGCGCCGCGTGGCTGGGTCTGGGTCTTTCAGCCGTGTGCTCTGCCGGGGGGCAAGGTGCAGGGCTGGGGCGGGGGAGGGCAGTGAAGGTCAGAGGTCAGGTCTGGGAGGGCCGCGGGAGGGGACGTCAGCAGTGTGGCTGCTAAAGTGTATCTGACCCGTGTCACAGGGCTGGGATGCCTGCTTCCCTCTCAGGACTCTCCCCTGGGCTCATTGATTCCCTGGCAAGTGGCCATTCATTCTTATTTGAGGAGCTGTCTGTGCCGCTGGGGTCAAGGCCAAAGGGTGCTTCTGGGTCAGCAAGAGAAAGGGAAAATCTGCAAAGAAAGTCTTCTCCGTCAGGAAGGAGGGCCCCAGTAACAGCCCAGACTGATTTCACTGCCCATTAGGGCGGGAACAGAGAGCGCTGGACAGGGAAGCCTTAACTAAGGGGTTTTGATGGAACACTGGAGCAAAGGAACGCCCGCTGAAGAGGCGGGGCTGACTTCAACAGTGCAAACCCCACCCATCCAAGGTCCTGGCTGTCCAGGGTGTGGAGAGCAGGACCTTGGATGCTTGCCACTCATCTTCCCGTTTGGTAAGCGTTTACTGAACAGAGTGAGTATTGTGACATGATTTCAGCTCTCAGGACTCCCAGGTTTGGGGCGACTCAGACAGCGATGTGGACCAAAGGCAGTGGGGAGGTCAGCTCTGGGATCTGGCAGGTCCTGTGGGGAAAGCCTGTGGCACTGGGCCCCCGTGCGGTCAGTGCCATTCAGGGAGATGCCAGTCAGGGCTCCTGCTCACCACTGAGCAGGTTGCCCATTGCCCAAGGGCAAAGTGTCTGGGAGGACTAAGGTCCCACTCACTTTCCACTCACCAAGCCACGTGTCCTGGCACAGCTCTGTCTGTCCACAAGAACGGGAGCCTTCAGATTCACAAAGGCCTCAACGAGCCAGAGGAAGCCCAGCAGTCAGACGGCAAAGAAGTCTGCTCCACTGGAGCAGAGAATTGTCAGGAGCCTCTCTAGCTGCAGAACAAGGCAGAGTCAGGTCCAGTGATGCCAGAACAGAGCCAACAGCAGCTGAGGTCAAGTTGGAAACTCAGAGTAGAATCGGATTCCAAGAGGCCAATCAAAATCCAAATGGTCAGCAGTAACTAGAAGGTGGGGAAAAGCCAAAGGTCTGTTCTGGGGCCTGGTCTGCGATCAGTCTTTCTGGAAGGCCTAGGGCCATGGTTAAAAAGCCTGATGCCCTTCACAAGTGTCTGCCTGCCTGCCACTCTTTATTTCTGTCTCAGTAACACCTGCACCAGAGGTGGGGTAGGGAACACTAGTACAAGCCCAGGGGGCTCAGACCATCCTGGGGGCAGAACCAAAGATCAGTGCTGCAAGTTTCTGGGTGGTAGATTTTGGCTCAAGATAAGCTGCTATGAAAAAGCTGCTTTGTGTGGTGGTGGCCCTCTGTCGCTAGAAGCGTTCAAGGCCCCATAAGGAACCCTGCTGAAGGGATTCCGTGTGCTGGGTGGAAGGCTGGGCAGGACATCTCGAAGTTCCCCTTTCAGCCCCACATCGTCTGTGAGTCTGTGAGACTTCAGCTGGCTTTCCTCCCTGTCAGAGAGGATGGATTGCAGAGGAAGTTGAAATTAATGATTAGCACAAGTTTTTAGGTTTTCATTGCATTTACTTTTCTCCCTCTTTCTGGCCCCCTCTCACATCCTCAATGCCAAATCCATTCCATGGATACTTGCTAGTAAATTGCTGGGACAGGAAGCTGGAAGGAACCTTGTGATAATTATGCAGACAGCTCCTGCCCATCTCCATCTTGGGTGTTTCTTCAGTGCAGCAGGACAGATGACCATCTTGGCTATGAGGGACACGAGACATAGGGGCTAGCCACACTGAACATGGTACAAAACGGGGAGGGGCCCAGTGCAGGGTTTTTTCTATCACTTCTTCCAGGCTACAAAGTGAGGGCAGAGTCCAGCACAGGCCCTACAAGCTGTGTCAGCAAAGAGTATTGTAGTAGGATGTTTCTGGAAATCCAGAATCCATTTCTCCTTCTGAGGCTGGATCCTGGTTTTCCTGTGGGGAGCTGTTTCTCCCCCCACTGCCAGGCCATGTAATTTGGAAAGAGTGACACCCTCCTTCTTCCCCAGCACATGTCGAAACCCAAACAATCCGTGTGTTCTATCCCCCTAACCACAGCGATTGGTTCAGGGTTGGGTAGGTGACATCCACCAAGCCAATGAGGTGCAAATCCAGGATTCCACAGGCAATATGAAGCAGTAGAATCTCCATATTTATTAATGGGGATGATTAAGATGGCAGAATGTAAACCTGGAGCTTCCAAGTGGCAGTGCAAAGAAAGAACGTGTGTAAGAATGCAGCTAACACAGGGGAAAGCAGAGTTCAGAGATGGAAAGAGAGCAAAGCCCTGGATCCAGCTTTTCCTGAAGCTAGACCTATCCCTGGACTTTTCAGTTACCTAAGCCATTAAAATCCTTACGCTACTTTTCTTCTTGAACCAGTTTGAGTAGAGGTTCAATCCTTGTCACCTGAAAGCCTCCTGGTTAATTCAGGAATGTTCCTGGGGAAGCCTTACCTCTAAGCTGGTGGCTGATTGAGAGTAGGAGTGGAGCTGGAACCCCAGGTTTTGGGTAGCTAAGGCACACAGCTTTCCATGACTTGGTCCCAGTGGCAGCCCCATCCCAGGCAGCCATGTTCTGAATCTGATGACGTTAATGACAGAGATGATCTCTGAGTTTGGGGCATTTGGACTGGAGACCTAAAATGTGTTCTGCAGAGATAGTCCAGAGAGATAGTCCAGAATAAAGGGAGCTGTATACACAGGAGTTTGGGAAGTGGTGTGTCCAAGGCCATGCCCCTGGGCTCAGTTCAACAACTGGCTGATGCAGGAGCCTTAAGGTCTGGATATTGGGGAAACTCCACGGTGTTATTTTAACTTCAATGGTCCTCATGGTGTTGGTTGAGGCTGTCGTTGGGCCTGTGTCCCTGTGTCACGACTCAGTTTCCCCCACTGCCCAACCCACTTCTGTCCTCTCCCTTCCACAGATGTCAGTCGCAGGGCAACTCCTTACTGAATCCTGCCCGATGACTCCATCCCAGAGTCCGCTTCCTTAGGCAGTATTCCAGCTGGGTCAGGTAGGCTTCCCAGCCCCTAAGCTTCCCTCTTATTCTATACTCTGTGTCTCTCCTACACCATGAGTGGCTTGACCCAGGTGCTCTGCTCTGTTCATTTTCCAAATGCCCAGGGCCTAGCACAGAGCCCGGGTGTAGTGGGTACTCAACAGGTCAAGGCTGGGGATATGAGTGGATGTGTCCCCATTCTGTGGGAGGAGTCAAGGGGTTTTCAAAGGCCCCTCAGCTTCTTTCTCAGCTTTTTCTTCTTCTTGGAGGCAGTGATTCTGTGGGCAATGGGGTTGGGTCAGGGTGCTGGCAGGCAGCAGTGATCCAAGAAGGACAAGGGCAGGAGCCTGGGCAGGGGAAGTTGGAGCTTCTTCTAAAGGGAGTGGCCCTGGCTCACCACAGCATGAGGGCAGAGGGGTCCTGGTGCAGGAGTCCCATGGAGGGGAGGGGAGTAAGTGCATCTAACTGTGCCACATCCCAGGCAGCTCAAGCTCAGTGGTGGGTGGTGGGAAGGAGTGGGCCTGGCTCTGGGAGGGGAGCCCCCAGCCCTCTGAGGCTGGATCATAGACTGTCATCTCCTGGGGAGGCTTCCAGGAGCATTAACCTGACTCAGCCATGCTACTTCCAATTCAAGGTGTCCTCTCACTACCTAGGAAGCCTGTAAAATCCTCTCCTGTGCGCTTTCCAGGAGGCAGGGCTAGGATACAGTGCCTTTTTAAGCTCCTTCCCATCTCAGGAAAGGGATGCTTATGGATGCATTTTTAAGTTAGGAGCATTTGGATGTTTTGCTTTATTGCTTCAAACAGTCCACAGATAAGCAGTGAGGGCTGGTGCTGGGGATGAGACGTGCATCAGAGATAATGGTTTGCAGGGTTGGCCCCTTCCTTTTCACCTGGAACACTGAGGCTGGATAGCATCCTTCAGGAACAATGTGCTCATCAGTCGCAAAATGACAAACGTCGATAATACTGCAATCCATTATATACTCCCTTATATTTTTCTGTTTAGTTACAATTCTTTGTTATTTCCTTGTACTTTTCTGAACACATCTGTCAAGCGGACCTGAAGCAAGGTGCCTTATGTACATGGGTTGAACCTAAGAACTAAAACATGATGATAACAAAAATAATAAATGTAATAACATCACCCCACTTCTGTTCTAAAGGTTTGCCCACATTATCTTTTTAATTCTCACCACAGCCCTATGAAATTGACGTTCGCATTTTGCCAGATGAAGGAACAGACGCTTGAGAAGTTAAGTTGCTTCCTCAGCACTGGTAATTGACAGAGACGGAGTAAAGCCAGCTCCGTCTGGCTTCAAGCCCGTGGCCTTCATCCTGCTCTAGCCACTGTGCGTTAGAGCCACAGCAGAGGGATGGAGACTGGTTCTGTCTATGAAGCTGGACTTCAGCGCTGTGCCATGAGGGGGTTTCAGCGGGCAAGGGACCACTTCAAACGCCACCCAGGGCCTCCTAGGGCAGGCGACAGCTGCGGTTCAGGAGAATGGACACCGTGCAGGGAAGGGCCATTGTTTTCACATTTTAGTTTCTATTAGCCGTGGAATCCTCCATTTCCCTCAAATGATAAAAGAACCCTGACATAAAACAGATAAGGTTTGTTTGACTGAAATGAATTGACTTTATAAGTTCACATGTGTAATAGCTGAAACTAGCTAGTAAGAAAAATGAGGCTTTTTAGATGAACACAGCCTTTGAAATCAACTTTTTTGGCTAGTATTTGCAGTCTTAATCAGTCTCAACATTCCACTTATGTCTGCATTTTGCTAAGTCACATAATGTTGGAGAAAAATTCCTGATTCACACAGATATTCGTTGTACATATAAATTCCTGAAAGCTGGCCTTATGATCTCAGTATTCTCTCAAACGCAACTCATCCAGAGGTTTGAAAGAGAAGCGGCAAGATATTTTTGTTCCAAAGTTGAATTACTCTCTGTGCCTAGGAACTGCCCACTTTCCTTAATCAGTAAACGTACAAGCTGGAAGGAGGCGATGAATGGGTTCTTCAGCTGGTATTAAATCACAACTGTATTCTAGAAAACACTTTTCAAGTTTATGTTCTAACATTATGAGATGTTTGGCAATATCATTAGAAAAACTCTCATACATCTTAGTACCTGCATCTGTCATACAGTCCCTCAAAATCTCAGAGTAGTCAACTTCATTTTTTTCATTTTTCATTTGTTCATCTACCTATGCATTCAAAACATTTTGTGGAGCACCTACTATATTCTGGGCAGTGGTCCAGGTGCCCTGGATGTGGTGATGAACAGAACAAAGTCCATTCCTGCCTAGAGTCTACATTTGGAGGGTAGGAGGGAGGTGAGGATTGGGAAAACAGACAATAAGTTCACAAAAAAATAAATACATTAGCCAGGCGGTAATACGTGATTTTAATAAAAGGGAAGTACTCTTTAGACAATGACGAAAAGATGTTGGAGAAAGCAGAGTAAAAAGCACAATTGAAACAAAAGTGGTGAGAACATGAAACACAGAGAGCGTAAAGAGTGGTCTTTTTTTTATGTTCAGTTTCCCCCAACTGATTGGAGTAGATGTCCCATCTTACCTTACTGATAAAAGATACCAAAACCTTGGCGCTTCCATGATGTAATGACTGCCCCACTTCTGTTCATGTGCACGATTTTCTACAAAAGGGGTAAATACATTAATGAGATAATAAGGAAACTTTATTTTGAGGTCTATATGCACTAACCCGGCAGCACAGGTTACCCATATTTGGTGTAAAACACA
Source organism: Physeter macrocephalus (assembly GCF_002837175.3). Classification (NCBI taxonomy): domain Eukaryota; kingdom Metazoa; phylum Chordata; class Mammalia; order Artiodactyla; family Physeteridae; genus Physeter; species Physeter macrocephalus. Next base: position 32,672,785 of record NC_041214.2, read on the forward strand.
CTGACTTTGCATGTTACCCATATTTGGTGTAAAACACACTGACTTTGCATGTTGCTTTAATTTGTATAGTTCTTTAAAAATGCTTAAGATATATTCAAGCACAAAATTTGCACAAAATATCTGTAGTGTTTTAAAATCATCTGCTCTGGACTTTAAATTCCTGGGGAAGAGTCTGAAAACCACAAGTATGGTGGGTATGGGGTGGGTGTGAAGGTCAGACAGACCTGTCTTTAGCCTCACCAAGTCTGGTTTAAAATTTGATTCTGCGCTCGTAAATTTGATTCTGCGCTCGTAAGTTGTGTGGCCTTGGGACTCTGTCTTGGCCTCAGCGTCTTCACCTATGAGGCAGAGAGAATTGCCTCCCCACACTGCCTGGATGCCTGAAACATTGACACTCAAGACATGATAGATTCCTTTTCATTCCCCCCAAAGCCCAGTTTTGATCGCCTTGGGGACACCAGTCAGCAAGGAACAGGTCTCTGGCCAGAGGAATTGGTTTATGCTGGGGCTCCAGTCTCTGGGGGCAGAGGTCAGGGGCCAAGAGTCATTTGGAGGATGGGCAAGGGGTCGGGACAGGAACTTGGGTGCATAAAGCAAACAAACTAGGGACACAGTGACCAGAAAGGGGCCCACCATGGTCAGTGACTCTTAGCAATGAGTTAGAAGCCAAGGGGTCACAGGTGTGGGGAGGAAAGGACTTTGGAGACAGAAAACTGAGCAGGATTGCATGGGCAAAGGTAGAAGTGTATCTTTTAGACTTCAATCACCAGTCTCCTCTCAGAAATGGTCTCCACATTGAACCCCACCTCTGGTTTATCTTGGCTGCCAGGGCTTGGAAGTAGGATGTGGTGGCCATAGGTGTCGGCAGTGGTGGCTGAAGCTGGCTCTTGGTGGCTCAGGAGAGCTGACTGTGCTCATCACTTCTCAACTCCATGTTCAGTGATGGCACATTGGTATCTTAAAGTCAGATATAGTGGGGAAATTCACACCACAGACCTTGGCAAAGGCTACGAATCAGGGCTCTTGCTCCAGAGAGCTGGTTGTTAAACGCTGGATGCTGTTGACGTCACCCTTGTGATAAAGATTACATGTGAGATTCTCAATTTACAAACTACCCAAACATGGATGAGTTTACCACAATACTTCCTCCCAACACCATCACTGAGTCCCTTGCTGCTGACTCCTCCAAGAAGCTAGAGAGAATCCACAGGTTCAGGAGGGGAGAAGCCAGAAGACACTCGAAGGAGGGCTCTTTTGCTTGCTGGCTGGTTTTCCTAGTCATTTTCACTTCATGTAGCCCAGCAGCCTGAAATCTCACTAATGTAAATAAAGACAGAAAGAGCCAGTCGAGCATTTATATATTAGCGAGAAGACGTTTCCTGGGGGAGTGGAGGTAAGAAATTAGATAAATAATATTAGAGCATGCAGCATGGGGATGAGAGGTGCTGGAGTGGAGGGCAGACCTGGATGTGATTCCACCATCAGGGAGTGACCTGGGGGTCCCAGAAACTGGCAAGAAGGGATTCTAAGGTACCAGAGGGCTGAAGACAAAGCTACACCTTCTTACGTTTCTTCTGGGGCTGGCCCTGCTTCCAGGGAGGAGAGAGGATTCTTTCTTCATCTTTCTTCCTCTTCATCAGCTTGTAATCCTGGCCCATGGGGCCCACAGATTAGATTAGTGTTATTAAGACTAATGCCTAGATATTTGTGGAGAAATATATTCTAGGTTACAAATCAGCATTCAGAGGACATAGAGTTGACAACTGTCTTTAGCTCTTCTTAGTTAACCAGTCAAGATAGTTTTGAAGTTTCATGTAGCACAAGATGGATTCACTCACCAACTCACATGACAATTTCAGAAATATCTTATTTTAATTTCTGATTCCTCCTCTGTGGGTAGAAGCTTTTAGTCTGTTAGTATCCTCTGTACTCCAAGCATCCCTGTCAAATGGTTAATGATGTGAAAACAAGTCCTAAATACGCTAGGGTCACTTGGCATTTAAATGAATGCTTTCATAGAGATTGAAGCAGCCCTGCATGGCAAGGGTGTAGACCATGTGGATTTCCATAGAGATTTTGTGGAAGAAAACATGCCATGGTTGTAGATGGGTCCACAGGGGTTTTCCCAATGCTGTTGGCAACATTTGCCTGAATGTTCAGGCTGCATAAAAACTACCATAAAATTAGTGGCTTAAAACAATAACCATTTTTACTGTATCTCGTTTGGTGGGTTTGATATTCAGGCAAGATTTCACTGAGTTATTCTTCTATGACCCATTACGTGGACTGAGGTCACTCAGTGGTTCTTTTTTTTTTTTTTCGGTACGCGGGCCTCTCACCGCTGCGGTGTCTCCCGTTGTGGAGCGCAGGCTCCGGACGCGCAGGCCATAGAGATTTTGTGGAAGAAAACATGCCATGGTTGTAGATGGGTCCACAGGGGTTTTCCCAATGCTGTTGGCAACATTTGCCTGAATGTTCAGGCTGCATAAAAACTACCATAAAATTAGTGGCTTAAAACAATAACCATTTTTACTGTATCTCGTTTGGTGGGTTTGATATTCAGGCAAGATTTCACTGAGTTATTCTTCTATGCCCCATTACGTGGACTGAGGTCACTCAGTGGTTCTTTTTTTTTTTTTTTTTTTTCGGTACGCGGGCCTCTCACCGCTGCGGTGTCTCCCGTTGCGGAGCGCAGGCTCCGGACGCGCAGGCTCAGCGGCCATGGC
>NC_041214.2:32675590-32698046 GCF_002837175.3 Physeter macrocephalus
CTCACAGGCCCAGCCGCTCCGCAGCATATGGGATCTTCCGGGACCGGGGCACGAACCCGTGTCCCCTGCATCGGCAGGCGGACTCCCAACCACTGCGCCACCAGGGAAGCCCACTCAGTTGTTCTTAACTGGTGGACTGTTATTCTGGAAAGTCGAAGACAACTCATATATCTGACATCTTCTTGGGATAAATGTGATATTGTGGTTTATAATAAATATATATTTGGTCTTTGTCCCTGTTTCTGGCACTGAACTCCTAAAACCATTGGAATTTCCCAAGTGATAAGAGCAATAAAGATGTCTTTTGTTAAGTTAATGAGGTGACTTTGAAAAGCACCTAGGTTACCTAAAGATGGGTGCTGGTTGCCAGGGGACCCAAACATGTGATAAGATGATAGGAAATTTCAGTCCCACCCAGAACCCCCCACCCCCAACCCCGCAACTTCTGGGTAAGGGAAAGAGGTTGGAGGATGAATCAATGACCAATTATTTACTCAATTATGCCTAGGTAATAAAACCTCCATAAAAACCCAAAAGGATGGGGTTTGGAGAGCTTCCTGGTTGGTAAACAGGTGAAGATTCAGGGAGAGTGACAAGCTTAGAGGGCATGGAAGCTCTGTGCCCCGCCCCCACCTTACCCAAAGCATCTCTTCCACCTGGCTGCTCCTGTGTTATACCCTTTTATAATATACCAGTCATCTAGTAAGTAAAATGTTTCTCTGAGTTCTGTCAGCCATCTTAGTAAATTAATCGAACCCAAGGAGAGGTTTGTTGAAACCTCCCATCTATAGCCTATTGGTCAAAAAAAAGCACAGGTGACAACCTGGACTTTCCATTGGCATCTGAAGTTGGTGTGTGTGGCAGGGAGGGCATTCTTGTGTTACTGAGCCCTAATCCTATGAATTCTGATGCTATCTCAAGGGAGACAGTGTCAGAGTTGATTTAAATTGTAGAATTACTTGGTGGTGTGGAAAAACTCCCATACATTGGAATTGGGTGCAGGATCAGAATAGATGAAAGCTGGGCTCAGCCAGGACTTTCTAAAGGAACACCTACCTGTGGCCTTTTCAAGTGGTGGTCTCAGAGTAACTGGATTTCTTATATGGCAGACAGTTTCTCCCAGAGTGAATGTCACATGAGAACCAGGTAGAAGCTTCATGGCCTTTTCTGACTTTGTCGCAGAACTCAGCAGTGTCATTCAATTTGTTCAACTGATAACAAGTGAGTCATCAGGTCAGGACAGATTCAAGAGAGGGCAATTAGACTCCATCTCTTGATGGAGGGTTGGCATGGTCCCACCATGGAAAAGCATGTGGCATGGGAGCTATTGCTGTGGCAGTTCTTGGGAAAAACCATCTGCCTCACTGCATATCATAAAACTGGCCGTCTTGGCTACCATATTATACCATACAGTAGCCAAAAGTCTTGATTGACAGCATTTTCTGTTGAATCAACTAAATGATGCTGAGCTTTGTTCAGGGTCTGGATTAATTTCAACCTGATCTTCATCCTTACCACTACGCTACATCATGAAATCCAAATCCTGTTTTTGCTGTACCCACAGCATGTTGTCAATCATCTTAAGAGTTGTCATAAACATCTTAAAATATTAACATTAATTAAGTGATAAATATTTACCATTTATGCCTTTGAGGATTTCAACATTGTTACAGCTGCAATCAGGCAAGCTATGACAGGGTATCAGTCTCAACTCTTAAAAATAAAAAAATCTGAGAATCACAGATGTGTACCCTAAGTACCATGACTGGATGGAATTTAGAGGAATGATATTTTTCAGGGGCTGGTGTGAGCATGCGAATAAGTTTCTCTAAATGCAACTAGTTATATCTCTTTAATTGATTTTTTTTTTTTTTTTTTTTTTTTTTTTTGCTAAGAATTGACCTTTTTTCCTTTTGTGCTAAATGACTTCTGTGCAAGCTGTTGGCATTCTATTGTTTCTCTCCCACAAGCAGAGATCAGGCTGTTCACGTTTGTGCTGAGGAGCGTGAATGCTGCCATCACTGGCTGACACAGCACTGCATGCCCTTCTCCTGGGGGCGGTTAATAAATTGTCTTTGATGATTTGCTGACATAACCTTTAGATCTGAAATTGCAGTTGTACTGGACTGTCAGGAAAAGCTCCTTTTGTCATACATCCCATGGATATATGAGAAAACATATATTACTCTGGTTTTGAAGTCTTTCTGGTGTCTTTAAATAATTTCTTGAGCAAATATTTTAGGAATCAATTGAATAGTTCCTATTGTCTTGACTTTTTCCCTTTTAAAATTGACATCAAGGTATTTGAGATCTCAAAGAAGAATAGATTGAAAATTTAAGTATCTGGTGCATTTAGATGATCACTTGTCATTTTTTTTGGTAAATATAAATCCTTTATAAATTTCCTTCCGAAGTCTGCCAAATATAGTACTTCTCCAAAAAAATACTTACAGATTTTTGTGATGAAATGACTCTTTGAGGCCCAGAAGTATAAATTTGGTAGTATTCTGACATTTCTTTGTTCTTACTACCCTCATGTTGCGTCTTGATCAGAGCCAGGGTGGGTTTTTATGGGAACCATCCCCAGGATGCCACTTGGCTGTCAATTTCCTGATTGATACTGTCAGAGTTGGAAGATGGGCTAGTGGAATATTTTTCAGTCCAGTACAGCTGGGAAACATTAGTTAGCTCTTGTCTACCAAGAGAACACTGTGAACTTAGGGTCCTAAGGGAAGATGTCATTCAGGTCAAAAGGGACGGGCAGAGGGTACACATGCTCAAAGAGCTTCTTTTTCCCCCAGCTTTACTGAGATATAATCAACATATAACATTGTGTAAGTTCAAGGTGTACAATGTGGTACTTGGATACACGTACACATTGTGAAATGATTACCACAATAAAGTTAGCTAAAACTTTCATCACCTCACATAATTACCTTTTTTTCTCCTGTGGTGAGAACTTCTTAAATGACCCTGGACCCAGTGCATCCAAGGGAAAATCTCTTTCAGTTTGCCCTGTCAGATGAAACGGAGGTTCTCTCAAACAAGCAACACACTAGTGTGAGTTTTGTGTCCTAACTCACGGATCCTGGGAATCTTCTAACTCAGAGGATTTCCTCCTTTTTGGAGGAGTAGGGAAGAGGAGGGAGTTGGAAAGCTCAGTTCCATAATTTGTGGCCCATTTTGGTAGGTGTGCAGAACTTGCTGCATGTGTTGGATTATAACCATATCCTTTATCCTAAATTTTCCTTTGCTCGGATTTCACAATTTACTCTTTTCCTGCTGTGGTGTGTGTGTGTGTGTGTGTGTGTGTGTGTGTGTAAGTACTCTCAAAAACACTTTTGAATGGGTCGAGTTATAAAGAAGGGAATCATGGTCTTTGTCAATGCTTATGGTTTTAATGCTATTAAATAGGGAGAGGTGAATTAGGAGGTGCAGGAAGAGTGGGGTGAACTACAGCACAGCGGGGTTAATTCCCAGGTGGTACAAGGCTGTAAAATGATGGAATTTCAGGGCTAGTTGGTCTGCATGGTGGGCACTCGCTGGAAGGGAGATTTACCTCTGATTTTGGTGTTCATTGGGTCTTTTGGTGGAAGTAAGGAATGCTCTTCTCATTTTCACTTTCATTTATTCCTTTTTCTTTTCAAATAGATAATCAATGACTACTGCATAAATATTAGAAAATACAGATAAGAAAAGGGAAAAAAAACCCCTATAATCCCACCACGTACTTAACACTTCGGGTAAAATCTTCTACACTTTTTTGTTGTTGTTGTTCTACTAGTTAGTTTTTTCCTTGAATTCCATATTACCTCCTGCTTTATTTTGCCTGTATTTGCCCAGAATGTTTGTCTAACCTTTTATTTATTATCTATTTCATTATTTTTTATGATTATAGCAATATCTGTCCCCCCAAATAAAAATCTACACAGTACAGAAGAATATGGAATGAAAGAAAAATACACTTTTCTTTCCCACCTCTGATCTTAGCATTATATTTCAAAGAAAAGCACTTTTGAGGGTTTTTTTGTTTTTAGTTCTTATTCTATAATTCTAAATAATAGACTTTGCCACTATTTCTTGATTTGTCAATGCTAAGTGATTTATCAACTTTAAGCATATTTATTGATTCCCCATTATGAAAAATAATAAATTTCGCTCACTTTCTACTCTTTCTCTTGTTCCCTTTCTATTTCCACTTTTTTGTTTGTTCTTTATTTAGTTCTTCTCTCTGCTACTTTTAAAACTCTAAATAATATACCTCTATCCATTACTTGTTGATTCACCTATTTAGACTGTGTCTTGACTTTTGACTATAGAATATGAGGAAATTAATGCCCCTCCATTCCCTCTCCTTCTTCTCCCCTTCAGTTCTCGACTGCTGTTGTTGTTCTACTATTTTTATATTGTTAAGGTTCTGACATAGGCATAATCAAGACTTTCATATTTTTGTTTAGGTTAATTCCTAAATCTGAATATCCTAAAATTCTCTGTTATATTGGCTGATAGGTATACTATTTACTTAGGAGTCATTTAATGGGACTGTATCCATAGAGGAAGAGAAGTAATTTTCTCCAAATCTGTGCCTCTCAAAGGAGAATGTTGCAAATGCCAAGGTCAAAGAGATCCTCAAAATCGTGTCACATATAATTTTCTTTATATTTAGTTTTGTCATTTCATATATAGAGTTTTCTTTATTCTGGAGTTTCTAATGGCCATTCTCTTTTCTTACTGATAGAAATGTTTATCTTTAAAACAAAAGCAAAAGCACATGTTGAACACATTTGTTGGGTGGTAAACGCGTGCTTTCTAGGACTATTGCACAGAGACCATTCTGTTTACTTTTCATTGCACTCTAGGTGTTTTTTTATTTCTTTACCTTTTTCTTTTGAAAATTAACATACAGTAAAATGGCTTCCTTTCCTTTCCTTTTCTCTTTTGGGGTACAGTTCTAAGAGTTTGAATGCACGTATGGGTTCATGCAACTACCACCACAATCAGGATACAAAACAGTTCCCTTGCCCACAAAACTCTCTGTGCTGCTCCTTTGTAGTCTACATTGGCAACTACTGATCTCTTTTAAATAGCAGCTGCCATTTAAAGCTTTTGGTGATTGTGAATACAGCTGCTATAAAGATTTGTGTATGGATTTTTCTGTAAATGTTAAGCTTTCATTTATCTAAGTTAATATCAGAGTGGGTTTGGTGTGTCATCTGATGTTTTAGTTTAACTTTATAAGAAACTGCCGAAGTGCTTTCTAAAGTGCTATACTATTGCACTGTAGGAGCAATGTATTAGAGTTGATTCACATTCTTCCCAGCACACGGTATTGTTAATTTTACTATTAGCATTAGTTTTGACCATGCTGATAAATATACTTTTAAGTAGCATCTCCCTAAATGGCTAATGATGTTGAGCATCTTTTCATGTGCTCTTTGCCAACCACATAACTTCTTGAGGAACTGTCGATTCAAGTATTTTGTCTATATATTTTTTCCAGTTGTTTTCTTACTGCCGAGTTTTGAGAATTCATTATATGGTTTGGATATGTAAATATTTTTTCAGTCTGCAGTTTGTCTTTTTATTCTCTTAAAATTGTCTTTCACAGAGCAAAGGTTTTCAACTTTTATGAAGGCTAATTTATCTTTTTTTAAAAAATTGATTGAATTTTTGTTCTCGTAGCAAAGAACTCTGGCTAAATCCAATTCATGAACATGGCATGATTCTCCATTTATTTATATCAAGTTTGATTTTTTCCATCAACGTTTTGTTGTTTTTAGCATACAGATTCTATACATGGTCTATTGGAATTAAATAGACTAAACTATAAAATTAACCCATTTAAAGTAAACAATTCATTGGATTTTAATATATTCACAAAACCGTGCAACTATCACCACAATTTAAGGTTATAACATTTTCATCACCCCAAAGCAGTAACTCTTCATTTTGTCTCCCCCAACTCCCTAGTCATAGAAAACCATTAATCTGCTTTTTGCCTACTATGAAGTTTTCATATAAAAGGAATCATGCTAAATATGGTCCTTCTGTCTGGCTTCTTGGCTTACCATAACGTTTTCAAGGTTTATCCATATTACTGCAGGTATCAACATTTCTTCTTATTGTTGAGTAATAGTCCCTTGTGTGGATATATCACATTTTGTTTATCCATTTATCAGTTGATGGACACATGAGTTGTTTCACCTTATGGCCATTATGAATAATGCTATTAGATAGTGGGAAGCAGCCGCATGGCACAGGGAGATCAGCTAGGTGGTTTGTGACCACCTAGAGGGGTGGGATAGGGAGGGTGGGAGGGATGGAGACTCAAGAGGGAAGAGATATGGGAACATATGTATATGTATAACTGATTCACTTTGTTATAAAGCAGAAACTAACACACTATTGTAAAGCAATTATACTCCAATAAAGATGATTAAAAAAAAGAAAAAAAAATAAAGAACTTGGGATTTGGAAAAAATAACAATAAAAAATAAAATTAGTATACAAGTTTTTGTGTGGACGTATGTCTTCTTTTGTCTTGGGCATATATATAGAAGTTAAATTGCTGGGAGATACTTTAAGTTTGTTTAACAATTTGAAAACTGTCAAATTGTTTTCCAGACTGCCGCACCGTTTTGCATTCCCACCGGTAGTATATGAGGGTTTCGATTTGTTCACATCCTTGACAACCCTTATTATCTGACGTTTGATTCTAGCTGTCCTAGTGGGTGTGAAGTGGTATCTCATTGTGGTTTTGATGTCCATTTCACTGATGACTAATAATGTTGAGTGTCTTTTCATATGCTTATTGGCCATGTGTTTATTTCTTCATTTTATTAATATGATGTGTTACACTGGTTGATTTTCATGTGTAGAACTGACCTTGCATTCCTGAGATAATTCCCTCTTGGTTATGATGTACAGTCCTTTGCATAGGTTGTTGGATTCAGTTTGCTAGTATTTTGTTGAGGATTTTTGCATTTATATTCATAAAGGATACTGGTCTGTAGATTTCTTTTGTGATATCTTTGTCTTGTTTAGTACCAGGATAGTATTAGCCTTACAGAATGAGTTGGAAAGTGTATCCTACTCTTCTGTCTTTTGAATGAATTTGTGAAAGGTTGGTACTAATTATTCTTTAAATATTTGGTTAAATTCATCATTGAAACCATCTGGGACTGGGCTTACTTTGTGCCTAGCTTTTAAATTACTAATTCAACCTCTTTACTTTTTATAGGTCTAGTCAGATTTTCTATTTTATTGTTGAGTCGGTTTTGGCCTTCTTAGGAATTTGTCCATTTCATTTAGGTTGTCTAATTTGTTGGGATACTATTATTCAAAGTATTCCCTCATAATCTGTTGTAGTTCTGTAAGGTTGGTAATTATTTCCCTTCTTTCATTCTTGATTTTAGTAATTGAATCTTCTCTCTTTTTTCTTAGTAAACATAGCTAAAGGTCTGTCAATGTTGTTGATTGTGTCAAAGAATCCGCTTTTGGTTTTATTGTTTTGCTCTGTTGATTTCTATTCTCTACTTAATTAATTTCTTCTTTAATCTTAATTATTTTTTCCTTCTCTTTGCTTTGGGTTTAGTTTACTCCTCTTTTTCTAGGTTTAAAGGTAGAAAGTTAGGTTATTGACTTGATGTCTTTCTACCTTTTTTTTTTTTTTTTTTTCGGTACGCGGGCCTCTCACTGTCGTGGCCTCTCCCGTTGCGGAGCACAGGCCCCGGACGCGCAGTCTCAGCAGCCATGGCCCACGGGCCCAGCCGCTCCGCGGCACGTGGGACCCTCCCGGATCAGGGCACGAACCCGTATCCCCCGCATCGGCAGGCGGACTCTCAACCACTGCGCCACCAGGGAAGCCCTACCTTTTTAATACAGGCATTTACAGCTACAAATTTCCTTCTGTGCACTGCTTCAGCTGCATCTCCTAAGTTTTGGTATGTTTTGTTTTTGTTGTCACTTTTATCAAGGTATTTTCTAATTTCCCTTGCAATTTATTTTTTGACCCATTGGTTATTTAGGAGTATATTGTTTAATTTCCACATATTTGTGAATTTCACAAATTTCCTTCTATAGTTATTTTCTAATTTAATTCTGTGATGACTGGAGGGCATACTTTGTATTATTTCACTCCCTTTAAATTCATTTGAGGCTTGTTTTATGGCTTCATATGGTCTAGCCTGGAGAATGTTCTATGTGTACTTAAGAAAATATCTATTCTACTGTTGGTAGGTGGAATATTCTACAGATGTCTGTTAGATGTAGTCTAACAGTATTGTTAGACTTATAGTATTGTTCAAATCTTCTGCTTCCTTGTTGATCTTGTTGATCTTCTGCCTACTTGTTCTATTAGTGAAAGTGTGGCATTGAAGTCTCCCGACTATTATTATTATTGAATTGTCTATTTGCCCCTTCAATTCTGTCAGTTTTTAAAAGTTATTATTTTTTTATTTTTGGCTGTGTTGTGTCTTCGTTGCTGCATGCAGGCTTTCTCTAGTTGCGGCGCTGGGCTTTTCATTGCGGTGGCTTCTCTTGTTGTGGAGCATGGGCTCTAGGTGTGCGGGCTTCAATAGCTGTGGTGTGTGGGCTCAGTAGTCGTGACGTGTAGGCTCAGTAGTTGTGGCTCGTGGGCTCTAGAGCACAGGCTCAGTAGTTGTGGCACACGGGCTTAGTTGCTCCGCGGCATGTGGGATCTTCCCTGAACAGGGATTGAACCCATGGCCCCTGCATTGGCAGGCGGATTCTTAACCACGGTGCCACCAGGGAAGCCAAATTCTGTCAGTTTTTGCTTCATATATTTTGGACCTGTTTATATATAAGTGCTATATAGTTCTTTTTATTTAGTGTTTTATTTTTCCTGCATATTTTTCAGTATTTGTTATGTTTTTAATCATTTAAATCATACTCAGTATGTCATTCCTGTCCTATATTTACATTATCTGATGTTCTTGAACATCTAAATCTACTGTTCATCATATCTTCTAATTTCATGAAGCTAAATATTTTCCTCATATATTTTATAATTTTTCATTGTAAGCTCATGTTTAGAGGGTTTAATATCTTGGAAACTTATACAGCCTGGACTGAAGTTATGTCTCTCCAAACTGATTTTTCTTTTACATCTGTCAGATGCTCTAAGGGTGTCACCAGCCTGAGACCATTATTTTATGTATATTTGAGATGTGAAAATGTCCTGCAGAAAGCTTAAATTTGATCTCTAAAACTGGGTAAGCATAGGCCCATAAACAGTTTTTTTCCCTCTGAGAAGCCAGACCAGACAAGTAAACTTTCTTTCTCTTTACCCTGTGCTGTTGGGTTGACATTTTCTAGTCTACTTTTTAGAGAATGTGGAGCCTTCCTAGGAACGTGGTTTTTATACAGAAGTCTCAAGTCTATTCCTACCATAAGGAAGATCAAGACCTAATTTCATTTCCCTGTGAGGTCATTAAAACTCAGATCCTTTAGTTATTGAGACCAAAAAAACTACTCCTAGGGCTGCTACAGAATTTGCTCAGGTCCGTATCTCTTTGGTTTTTAGTTTTGTTTTTGTATGTGGGAATTTGCTTTCTTGGGACCTGGCACTGCATATAATAGGATGTTTGTAATATTTTAGCCAGAAATTGTAAAAAGTTTTCAGGCTATCTAGTTCAGACTATTGCCAAAAATAAATGTCAAGTCACTTTCTTTTTATTTTTTGAAAATAAAATTGTTTTAATAGAAAAATTCAGATTAGAATCAGAGAAATAAAAACTTACTTAATCACGACATTAGCAATTGCTGCAGGCAAGATCCATTGATGCATATACTGATGAATATCTACCTAGAGCCAGAGGGACCTACCAACACATCCTTTGCTGACAAGGAATAGATTCATTTCCCCTTCTAAGCAGCCCTCACTGCAAAACTCATGCCTCCTGTGAAGTGGGCCAAATATCACCTCTTTTTTCCTTGATAGAAAAGCAGAGTATTTATCTTCCCTTATCACCAACAAGAAATTGAGTGTGATTAGACACAGTGAAGGTTATTTTCTTATTCTTTTCAGAGCAACATTCATGCCTAGCTCTTGTGAAAAATCAAAATTCTTCTCCCACTTGTGAGCAAGATGCCATTAATGACCATGGCACAAGATGCTCCCTTGGTGTCCACAGAGGTGGGCCTCATGGTCCAGGTAGTCCAGGTACATGGAATATAGTCCAGAGCTATTTCCCAGCAAGCTGAATATGACCACTGATGACAGGCATGCTACTGGTATATGTCTGAAGGGACACTGAGGAACAGTCTACTCCAGTAGCCATTGACTTCAGGGACTCCAGATGTAAGACATAGTGCCTCTTCCTGAGGAAATGCCCATTGTAGACAAAGGCCACCACCAACAGAGCCTGGAACTAGTCAGTGATATTTTTGAATGTCACCAGCATCTGGTCAGAGCCATAGTTTCCCAGGAAACAGGTGAAGCCAAAAGTCCATTTGAAGTCTTTGTCTCACAGTGTTCTGCACAGCTGAGATAGTTTTCTCAGTAAGACCAATGGATGCTACAACTCCTGTGAGGGATCCTCTGCCTGGGACCAGCTATGAACAATAAGCCTTTTGATGAGTATGATTTTAACTGTAGAATGAATGGATACATTTTTCAAGCTAAATATATTCCTTCTATTCCTTGTTTCTAAAAATTCCCTTTTTTTTTTTTTTGGTTGTTAAAGCTTGTCGGATTTTATCCAATGCTTTATCTTTTCTTGCAATGACCTTATGGCCTTTCTTTCCTTTATTTTCTTACCAAACATGCATTCCTGGAGTAAATTCAACCTGATCATAATGTCATTATCTTTTCATTGAATTCTATAATACTGTTATTAATATTTTGTTTAGTTTTTTTTGCATCTAAGTTGGTGAGTGATATTGGCTAAAGATTTTCTTTCTCAGACTGTCCCTGTCTGTATTTGGTATTAAGTTTACACTAGTCTTATAAAATGAGTTGTAAAAAACTTTTTTCTGAAAAAGTTGTGTATATATATATATATATATATATATATATATATATAATTAATATTACTAGAGGTTTGTCTGTTGTATTTGTCTTTTCAAAATACCAGTTTTTGAGTTAGCTGAAATTATCTACTGCATCTTTCTTTTCCATTTTATGCATTTCTGCTCACATATTTGTTGTTTCCTTCCTACTGATTTTTTTCTGGTTTATCCTGATGTTCTTTTTCTGGTATCTTAAATGGATGCTTAGCTCATTTATTTTCATTATATCTTATTCTCTAATATCTGTATTTAAGACCTTTTCCTGTCAGTACTGCATTGGCAGCATCCCCAAAATCTAGCTGTGTAATATTCTTGGTACTGATACAAAAGTTACTGAGAGAATTACTTTTAAATGTCCCATAATTTATTAATTTCTCCCCTGATTCTGCCCCATTTTGCTTTATGTATCTATTATTATGCACTTAAATTGTTTTATCTTCCTTATGAAGTAAAACTTTTGTCAACATATAGTGGCTTCCCAGATGGCTTCAACACCAAACATTTAAAGAATTACTACTAATTCTTCACAAACTCTTCCAAAAAATAGAAGAGGAGGGAACACTTCCCAACTCATTTTATGAGGCCAGCATTACCCTGACACCCAAATCAGACAAAGGTGCTTGACATCATTAGCCATCAGGGAACTATAAATCAAAAGCACAGTGAGATGTCTCATTGTGAACCACACCTGCTAGGATGGCTAGAATCAAAAATTCAGGTATTAATAAATAGTGACAAAGATGTGGAGAAATTGAAACCCTCACACACTGTGGGTGAGAATGTAAAATGGTGCAACCACTTTGAAAAACAGTTTGGGGCTTCCCTGGTGGCACAGTGGTTAAGAATCCGCCTGCCAATACAGGGGCCATGAGTTCGATCCCTGGTCGGGGATGATCCCTCATGCTGCGGAGCAACTGGGCCCACGTGCCACAACTACTGAAGCCCGCGCACCTAGAGCCTGTGCTCTGCAACAAGAGAAGTCACCACAATGAGAAGCCTGCAGGCACCACAGCAAAGAGTAACCCCTAGTCTCTGAAACTAGAGAAAGCCTGCGTGCAGCAATGAAGGTCCAGTGCAGCCAAAAATAAATAAATTAAATAAATAAATTTTAAAAATAAAAAAGGAAAACGGTTTGGCAGTTTCCCAAATGATTAAACACACCAAGCTATATACCCAAGAGATATGAAAGCATATGTTCACATAAAAAATGTGTATACTGCTGTTTATAGCAGCATTATTCATAGCCAAAAGATGGAAACAACAATGTCTATCAATGTATAAATGGATAAATTAAATGTCACATATTCATATGATGGAATAGAATTCATCCATAAAAAAGAACAAAGTACTAATACATGCCACAACTTTGATGAATCTTGAAAACATAGTAAGCAAAAGAAGCTAATCACAAAAGTCCATATATTATGTGAAAGTCCACATAGAATATAAAAGTCTAGAATAAGGAAGTATAATAAGACAGAAAGTAGATTTTGGTTGCTTAGACTTGAGGGAGAGGTAAGGAGGCAGGGCACTAGAGCTAAAAGGTATGGGGTTTTCTTTTCAGGTGACAAAATATTCTAAAATTGTGGTGATATTTACTTATCTGTGAATATACTAAAAGCCATTGAATTGTACACTTTAAATGGTGAAATGTATATGACACATACATCATATTTCAATAAAGCTGGTAAAAAAACCCTATAAAAACGCAATGGCCCTCATATCTTGAAATGTTTCTTTAAAACAATTTTGTCTGATATTAATATATGTACAATAATGTTCTTCCAGTCTGAATTTTCCTGATGTATACATTTTTTTGTGTTTTATTTTCAACCTTTCTATTGTATCTTATGTGTCTTTTGTTTTTTAAATGCGGTTAGTTATTTTGTAAATTCAGTCTGACAACTTTATTATTTAATTGGAAAATTTTATTCATTATTATTAATTGTGATTGTGTGTGTGTCTGTGTATGAATACTTTTTACTATCTTATTTTGGACTAGTTTACTAGTTTTCTCTTTCTCCCTGTTTCCTTTTCTTTTAGATTTATTTGTTTCCCACCTCCATTTCATGCTTTTATTTATTTCACTGATTTGATGTTTTAAACTCTAATTCTACCCTTTTAGTAATAACTTTATAGACATTTTTAACATGCATATTTATGTTAACGAAATTTTAACTAAATCATTAATCATATCCTTGTCTGTATCTTGAACAATATGAGGATTTGAATACTTTAACTTGATGATAACACCTATGTATATCTACTATTCATTATTTTAGTTTTTTTTTTAATTCTACATTCTGGACCTTTAAAAAAACGGTATTTGATTATATTTAGCTCCTTGTTTACCATTTCTTTGTTCACCTGTCTTTCTGGCATCACCTTCTGTGATCATTTTCTTTCTTCTTGAAGTGCATCCTTCTCTCTAGTGAGTGTCAGTGGTAAAATTTTTCATTAGTATTTGTTTCAAAATGCCTTAATTTCAACTTTGTATTTGAAATTAAGTACTACTGAGTATAGTGATCCTCAGTTGACATTATTATCTCCCAGCACTTTGAAAATATTATTTCACACTCTTATGGCTTTTATTGTTTTTCTTGCATGTAATCTATCTGTTCTGTCTGGTTAATTTTAACATCTTTGTCTTTTTTCCTGAAGTTATGTTAAATTTTTCTAGATGTCTTTTGGTTCATCCTGTTGGGAACTGTTGGACTTCCTGAATTCTGAGTCTGAGGATTTGTGCCTTTCAACAATTTGAGGAAAGTCTCAGCCATTCTTTGAATAATGCTTTTCCTTTATTATCTTTATAAGCTTTCTTATAAACTACAATTAGATGTATGTTGGAATGTTTCACTTCATAGTTTACATCCCTTAACTTCCATGAGCAAAATCTTCAGGGGGAAAAAACTGCATAACAATATCTGCAAAGACAGGAGATATTAGAATTATCTAACGGAATAGAAAGTGTATTTTAAAATATTTTAAAGATACAATAAGATATTGAAAGTACAGTGAATGAACAAAAGACTATCAAAATGTCTAGTTTGAAACAGTATCAAGTAGAACTTCTAGAAATAAAAAATATTAAGTGAAAATAGATACTAAGTTGAAAGTTACACAGATGCCAAGTTCAAAGTTAGATACAGCTGAAGATACGTTGTGAACCAGGTAGTACACAAAATGTATTTCCCAAATTTTGCATAAAGATAAGAAAAATATGAAAAAGAAGTTAAGGGATTGTTCTAAATCTTCGCTGACAACTCCCTATACCCCACATGGGCCCATGGATTTATAATATAAATTTTAATCACATTGTTACATAGACAGTATTTGCCAAGGTCCCTTCATGAAAATTTATTTTCATGGAATAATCTGGCCTTTTAGATGAATTATTTTTATTTTATTTTTACATATTATGTACTGTTGCTTAAGAATTATCTTTTAAACTTGTATTAAATGTTATACTTTCATTATATTTGTTTAGACTTCTTTTCTAAATTTTACTGGATTTATTTACTCAGTATTGGGTGTTGTTCCCAAGAACACTTTCCAATAAACCACCTGCATGCAAATCTCCATTTCAAACCTACAATATCAGGGCTATCTCTAAGGCATGAAGGGACCTTGGCAAATACTGTCTATGTAACAATTTGATTAAAATTTATATTATAAATCCATGGGCCCATGTGGGATATAGGGAGTTGTCAGCGAAGATTTAGAACAATAGCTAAAGAAGAGGTACTTATGTGTTTGTTTATTGTCCATCAGTGCATGCAAAGACTCTCTCTAGCACCCAGGCACCATTTCTTCCTGTTAAGATCCAGGAATCATCTTGTCCTGTTTTTTTTTATTATTATTATTAATGCTCTATTTATTGTCAAATACACAGTCCCTGACTAATTTCCCATGTCTTACCAGGAGAAAAAGCTAGTAATTATGTGTAAAGCCATGCAATAAACAAAATTAAAAGACAACCTACTGACTGGGAGAATATATTTGCAAATGATTCTACTGACAAGGGATTAATTTCCAAAATATACAAACAGCTCATACAGCTTAATATCAGAAAACAAACAAACAAAACCAGACAACCCAGTCAAAAAATAGGCAAAAGACCTAAACAGACCTTTCTCGAAAGAAGACATACAGATGGCCAACAGGCACATGGCAATATGCTCGATATTGCTAATTATTAGAGAAATGCAAATCAAAACTACAATGAGGTATCACCTCACACCAGTCAGAATGGCCATCATTAAAAATTCTACAAATAATTAATGTTGGAGAGGGCGTGGAGAAAAAAGAATAGTCCTACACTGTTGGTAGGAATGTAAATTGGTGCAGCCACTATGGAGAATAGTGTGGGTTCCTTAAAAAACTAAAAATAGAGTTACCATATGATCCAGCAATCCCACTCCTGGGCATATATCCAGAGAAAACTCTAATTCAAAAAGATACACGTACCCCAATGTTTATAGCAGCACTATTTACAATAGCCAAGATATGGATCAACCTAAATGTCCATGGACAGATGAGCGGATAAAGATGTGGTACATATATATACAATGGAATGCTACTCAGCCTTAAAAAAAGAATGAAATAATATCATTTGCAGCAACATGGATGGACCTAGAGATTATCATGTTAACTGAAGTAAGTCAGACAAAGAAAAATGTCATATGATATCACTTATATGTGGAATCTAAAAAAAGATACAAATGAACTTATTTACAAAATAGAAATAGACTCACAGACACAGAGGCAAACTTATGGTTACCAAAGGGGATAGCAGGGTGGGGGAGGGATAAATTAGGCGTTTGGAATTAACATATACACAGCACTATATATAAAATAGATAAACAACAAGGACCTACTGTATAGCACAGGGAACCATATTCAATATCCTATAATAACCTATAATGGGAAAGAATCTGAAAAAGATTTTTTGCTATACACCTGAAACTAACATAGCATTGTAAACTAACTATACATCAATTAAAAAAATGGTTTAAAAAAAGTTTTTAAAAAAGCCATGCCTCTTCTGAACCTGTTTGCATTGAAACAGTGTAGAGCTTCTTGATTCTGAACTACCCTGATGTCTTTGTTTAATGCTGGTTATATTGTTCCTTGTGATGCTGCATTATTCAAAGCTGCCTGTGAATACAGTTTTCCAAGGACTCTCAAAGGCTGTTACTGTGCTCTGTTTCAGTTGCCCTTAATGCAAGTCTTTCTCAGAGTGTGAAGGAAAATGTGAATGATAATTGGTTTTCTGGTCATGTTAAATTTACACCTTGAAATTTTGTAGCACAAATGTAGAATGACACATCTTCCAACCACATCTTCCCACAGCACCTTCCCTTGAATTCTTTAAGCTGTAATCCTGTTCCTAGAATGTGATGTCTTTCATGGTCGACAGCACCCCTGTTGTAAGCAGAAAGCATAGTTGAGGGATCTACAGGCAAAACAAGAAAAGTGGTCGCATTCCCCCAGAGAATGTCTGTCTCTCATCCAGCACAGATTCAGACTGATCCAGAAGAGTGTGATGCCATGGATTCTATTAGGCAAGAAAGGACATGAGTTGGAAGGGTTCTTTGGCATGTTAGAAACAATGATCTTAAAGCCCTCAGAAGAGCTTGGCCCGGCCACGCCCAGAGGACTTCCTGACACCTTGCGCAGAACCTGCGGAGGGGGTGGCATGGCCACTCTGGTGGTGGATGCACAGGGTGAAGGATGCCTGCCTCCACTCCCTTTGATGCTAAAGACTCGCAGCAGCATGTAGTTGGAAACTTGATGGGTGAACACCTGCACAGTTCCCTACCTACAGTAGGTTGTGGTAGCCCAAGAGATCAGACCAAGCCCAAGGGTTGTGGTAGCACAGGGACCAGACCTCATGTGGATCCAGCATAAGTGACTGTCACCCTCAAATCTGTGTGTCAGCACTATTCTGGTCATTCAATTTCATACCATGCCAGGAAAGAAACACTGCACTGGCCAGTGGGAGAAATCTGCTCCCCCAGCCATTCTCTAGGAACCAAGCAAGGCCTGGCTTCAAGGCCCCAGGACAACCCCATTGGCCCGAGTGCATTGCATGGACATTCTAGGAAGACGCTCTCTGGGGACACTATGGGGTGACTCTGAGTGATTCAAGGGTAGAGTTTCCCCCTCTAACTGCTCCTTGACTCCCCCTCAGTTTTAGACTCTTTCTATGAGCTTGGAGGATTGGGAATGGGACATTCTACTGGGGAATCTCTCCTAATTTGGATTTCCAAGGAGGCTTTTCCTTCATTTCTGTTGCAACAGAAACTGGTACATGATTCCTCCATCTAGAGTGTTAAATTACAAATTTGTTCAAAGATCTTCCCTATTTTCTTATAAAGATTTTTTCTTGTTATTTTTCTCTTTATTTTGACCGTTGCAAAGGGAATTTGGGGAAAAAGGGAATTAAATTCATGGGCTGAAGTGGTAATTATTTTTGTTATTTCTTATTTTGTTGATGAGCTCATTCTATCCATATCTCTGTCTCACATTTTTGAGGGGTTCTGCAGTATTTGCCATTTGGCACTGGACACCAGACTGGTCTTCAAACTTCAGCAGAAAATCTGCAGAGATAGATTTGTCTGTAGGCAAATATGGGTGCCTTCTTATAATAGGGGTCCCAGCCTGGCAGTTGATCTTGGATCTAAGAGTTTTAGGGTAACTTCTCATGCTGGTTACTACAGTGGGACATTCAGAGCTCCAAGGTTGGTCTGGGTTCTCATGCTCCAAGTTGCTGAGGGTCCCTCTTTGAATATACTTCCTTTAAATACACTTCTCATGGAATTCAGACACATCTTTGACCGCCCTCCAACTTCTGATGCTCTCAGAACTCAGGCAACCCCTGCAGGGTTAAATTGCTCATTACATGAGAGAACCTGGCCATAGTAAAGATGCCTGGGGCTCAGCTCTGATGCACAAGAGAGCCCCGTGTAATCCACTCCCAGGCCTCCTTCCACTTTGGGGGATGGAGTCTCCTCTGGGGAAGGATCTGCCTTTGCTTTCTGGGCCTGCCTCAGCAGGCAGAGCCAGTCCAATCAGACTCTTCCTTTCTTAGCCCTGCTTGGACCATGTGGCTACCAGCCCCCTGGGGAGCATCACAACAGAGGGTCCAATTATGCCTTTGAGCCATTGTCACCGCCCCGCCTTGTGGCTGTGCCTGATTCTCACATTCTGACAGTTTTTCCACTTGCTCTTTCAAGTTCTCTGACATTTAAAAAAATTGCTCTCCCTTCTTAACATTAGTATACTTATTAGCATCTTGATTAAAAATTGAATGGAACCTGCATGGGTTCATCTGCTGGACCTACCACTGGGACCAAGCAGGATCAAGGGATGCTCTAAGGCTGTCCTGGCTTTAAGGCAAGGGTGGATCAGCCAAAGATGCAGGCATGACATGGTGGGCAACCAGCAGTCACCTGTAGCTCTGGTCACATGATTCTGGACTGTGCAGCTCTGGGAGAAGGGTCCTTCTGTGATGTGCAGGCATTGACCCCCTAAAATCTTCCTTTTCTGTGGGCAACTTTATTTGGCAGGGCACCTCCAGGCAGGCTAGTCTAGGTAGTTCTCTGCTGAATCTCCTTTGGGGTTAAAGAAAGAGTTTAGGAAAGGCTCAGGTCACTCAAGCTGAGAGACTTTTGCTAGTGATACCCAAGTGTAAGCAATCTGGGGGTCTCTGTTCCCCGCCCTTATGTTTCTTCCTTGAATGTCAGGAAGGAGAACTCAAAAGATATCCACACTCCTTTCCCTGTCTTCTTCTCACCTGTCTCCTCCTTTGCTTCATAGGTATGGCCATCTTGAACAGTTCCCAGTATCTTGGGTATTCTCAAAAGGCACTTTCATTCTCAAAGGCACTTTCATTCTCTCCTTAAGTGTTAAAAACACTGTTCATAATTTTTCTAATTTCAAATGTAACAAATTCCTGTTGTAGAGAATTAGAAAATATGTATAAACAAAAAACAAAAGTAAGAAAAATCACCTGAATCCCTCTATTCAAAGATAATTTTTGTCAATGTTTTAGTATTATTTCTTTCTAGTTTCTTTTCCATGTTTATATTTATTTTTTACCTGTGTAATATTACTCTACAAACTATTTTATATCCTGTGATTTTCACTTAACAATGTACGCTGGGTATTTTATCATGTTATTAAATATTCCTCAGTAACTCCATTTTTATTGGCTGTACGTATTCCATTTCTTAGAGGTACCATCAATTGTTTTTTCTAATTTCTGGTTATTGGATATTTTGGTCTTATTCTTCCTCCCTCCTTTTATCATTTTAATATGATAAATAGCATTATGGTAGTATAAGCCTCACTTTGCATAAATTCTTGATTATGTCCTTAGTAGTATAACTTCATAGATGTAGAAATGCTGGATCATAGACATGGAAATTCTATGTTTTAAAAAAAAAAACCACCGAATTGTCTTTCAGAAAAGCTGTATGAATTCACATCTCCACTCGAAATGTATGAGTTCATAGTGCCAAATGAATTTTCATAGATGTTAAGATAGATAAAATTATTATATTGTATATATTTAATATATAACTATATACATTAATATATACAAATTTTCTAGAAAAATTTCCAGAAATTTAAGTTTTAATTTGTATTTCTTTGATAATAAAACACTGAACCTTCTTCAAATGGTCGTTTCTCATCTTTTGTGTCATCCTATCCATGTCCTTTGGTTTTACTATTAATATATTCGTGTTTTACTTATCAACTGATTTGGAAGAGCTTCTATATATTGATGGTATTGCTCTTTTGTCCATTTCTATGATTTTCTTTACAGATTTTTTTAACATGCCCAATTCTCATTTTGATAGCATTAAGCTCATTCCTGAATCACTTCACAGAAAATTTGTAGATCCTACTATGTACCAGACATCATTTTAGGCCACAGGGATGTAGCAGTGACAAGTGAGACAAGGACCTCCCTCCTGGGTTTACTTTCTACTGGAGGGTGGAGGAGTCACACAATGAACAAAAAGATATGCAAAATATCAGATAATGATAAACCCTGAGGAGAAAAGCACAGCCGTGCAAGGGTGTAGAGAGAGCCTGGAGGGCTACTGTAACCGGGCGGCCAGGGATGGATGGTGCCTTCCGAGCAGAGACTGGAGTGAAGGCGGGGGTGACTGGTGGGACCATCTGGAGAAGTTTTCAGCAGAGGGAACAGCAGGTGCTGAAGCCCTGAGGGGGAAGAAAGCTGGGTGTGTTGAAGGGGCAGGAGACTGTCGTAGCCAGAGCAGAGTGAGGTAAGGACAGGAGTCGTGAGAGTGGAGTGGACGCCAGGCACTGGTGTGCTGCAGGCTACTGTCATCTGCTCATCAGAGCCAGCTGTCAAATTTTCAAGAATTTTGAGAGGCAGTTGTTAAACATAGTCATTATTAAAAATTAGATTAAACCATGTAAACTTACAGTTAAGTACATTGTCTTCAAAATGAAGGTACAAGTACTCAAATTGCATCACTTCCTAATGATTTTTTCTGCATTTGACTGTTTTCTCTGCTCTTGAAGTTGTGTCTATTGTGTCTGTATGTTGGAAACACTGCATAGCGGAGGGTTACTGCACATCTCTTCACAACACAATGACATCATGTTGATAGCATGAGGTCAGCCATGATGAAACTATTTACAGCACAGAAATCAGCAAATTCTATAAATCAGGGCCTTGTTTATCGTTCTGTTGGTGGTCTAGACTTAAAGTGATGGAGAAAATGTTAATAATGTAGATTAAACTGAAAAGTGTGTGTTTCTAGCTGCTACATTGTGAATGCTCAAAAAAATCAGGGAAATATTCCTCCAGTATTTAAAAATTATCATCCAATTCGGCAAAAAGTTGTTTGCATCACTGAAGAGCAGGTGGAGGTCCAGCATATGTTTTCATTGTTTCACCTTCTTTGTACTCATTAATAATATTAAAAGAACTATATCAACGAATATTCATTTTGGAACTGTTCTCATTCACCAATTGCAGCCATAGGTTTGCTAAGACTACAAGAGTTTGGCAGAAAAACAGTAAAAGCATTCTGTGAGAATCAATTTGATATATGGAATTTACAATGAAGAAAACTGTATAGTTTATTACTATTTGCAAATGTATGCTACACATTCTTTTATTCACTAAAATGTATTATAAACTTATGAATGTATATGCATACATTTTTTTCTGGAGAGCTGGGTGTTGAACATTTGCCTGCACACCAGTAGCGCCAACTACAGAGCATCTGGGAGCTGTAGTGGACCAAGGTAAGGATTTTTATTCTAACTGTACTTGGAAGCTCTCAGTGGGTTCTAAGCAGAGGAATGGTGTGTCCAGTTATTGGGTTTACAAGATTCATTCTGGCTGCCATATAGGAAAATCAGCTGAAGGAATTAAGAGGGGGCACAGGCAAACCAGTGTGGAGGCTCTCGCAATGACCCAGGTGAGAGAGGACTGGGCTTAGATTAGGGTGGTTACAGAGGACGTGATGAGAAGTGGTTGTATTCAAGGTATATTTTGAAAGTGTGTCCACATGATTTCCTAATGGCCTGGGTATGGGGTTTGAGAGAAAGAGAGGGATCAAACTATTTCTCTAGAGCATTTTTTAAAAATTTTTTTGCAGTATGAGGGCCTCTCACTTCTGTGGCCTCTCCTGTTGCAGAGCACAGGCTCCAGACGCACAGGCTCAGCGGACATGGCTCACGAGCCCAGCCGCTCCGCGGCATGTGGGATCTTCCCGGACCGGGGCACGAACCCGTGTCCCCTGCATCGGCAGGCGGACTCTCAACCACTGCACCACCAGGGAAGCCCCATTCTCTAGAGTTTTTGATGTGAGCAACTGAAAGGATGGAGGTGACTGTTATTAGGGGAGAAGCAATTTTGGTGGAAAAGTAAGTATTTGGATTTGAATGAGAAACATTTGTGAATCAAGGGAGATGTTGAACAGGCTAATGGGCACGGGAATCTGGAGTTTTAGGAGAGATAAATGAGACAAATCAAAATTTACTCTTCAAAAGAGCAGAGGTATTTGAAGCCATTAAAAGAAATGAGGTCCCCCAGGGATGAGTGTAACAGAGAGGAGAGAGTTTCAAGATGGAGCACTGGACACTCCAACTTCTAGAGACTGCAGCAATGAAGGGGATGCAGAAAGGAACCGAGAAAGCCTGGTAGTCTTCATTCTCTTATTTAAATTATCTTTGGTGTCTGACTTCTAACTATTTCTGCACCAATAATAAATCATTTAATTGCTGTAGCTTTATGATAGATTTTAATATCAGGTAGATAAGCCCCTGCCATTAGTTTTCATAATTTTTTGAGCTAGTCTTTTTTTTTTTTTTTTTTTTTTTGCGACGCGGGCCTCTCACTGTTGTGGCCTCTCCCGTTGCGGAGCACAGGCTC
>NC_041214.2:32698300-32701809 GCF_002837175.3 Physeter macrocephalus
CGAACCCGCGTCCCCTGCATCGGCAGGCGGACTCTCAACCACTGCGCCACCAGGGAAGCCCAAAGGTAGTCTTTTGTGTTCAGTTTTCTTTAGAGTAATTTTTATGGCTAGTCTTATATGTTTATTTTTCTAGGTATTTTTACACAATAGTGTTTGAGTTTTAAAACTTTGATGGCCAAATTCCAAATCATTTATGGGTTAATTGGTATTTTATGATATTAAGTCTTTCTTTCTAAGAAAATGCTATTTTTCTCTGTTTATTCAAATATCTTATGTGTCTTTGTAAAGTTTTAAAGTCTTTTTTACAATGACTATAAACAATTTTTGATAAGTTTATTCCTATACACCTATTTTTTTCTATTGTACATTGAATCTTTTCTCCTCAGTGTTTTTCTAGCCAGTTATTGCTAGTATATAAGAAAGTTCTTTATTTTTGTATACCCCATTTTTATCCAGCTAAACTACTGATTGCTCTTATTCATTTTGAAGAATTTTTAGTTTATTAGAGTTTACCAGATGATAATTATTCAAACAATAGTAATGTTAGATCTTATTTTCAAATATTTATACCTGTTATTTCTTATTTTGTGTTTTTTATTTCAATAACCAAACTTTTCAGAGTTGAAATAATTAATTGGACTGAAAGCAGACACCCTTAATAGTTTTCCTGACTTTAATGGGGAAGACCTTTATTATTTCAGTGTTAACCATGACATTAGCTAGTTTGGTTTAGATTAGTGGTTCTCAAACTTTGCAGTGCATAACAATTATTTGTGTTTTTGTTAAAAATGCATAATATGGGAATTCATTTCCAGAGTGTAGAGGTCTAGGAGGAGGCTCAGGATTCTACATTTTTGGCAAGAAACCTATTCTATTTCATGTTAGACCACTCTGTCTATGAGCTACTCTTGCTTTTATGTTATGATAACTCTCCTACGCTTAGCTGAATTTCATCACATGTCTTCTTATCCTTCATCAAATGTGAATTTTATTCTTTAATGAAATAATGTGATAGATTCTAATATTAAAGTAAGTTCAATTAGATTGTTAAAGTGGTCCTTTAAATTTTTTTTACATATATATTCAAAAAGATTTGTTTATAGTTTATTTTGGAGGTTAACTTTGTTAGGATATTTTTCAAAATCAGGCTTATTCTAGATTTTTAAAATGAATCGGAAATCATAAAATGTTACATCTCATGTAACACGGAAGTTTTCTGTGTTTTAAAATTTTAGGGGAGTTGAGGAAGATGGCAGAAGAGTAAGACGTGGAGATCACCTTCCTCCACACAGATACATCAGAAATACATCTACACGTGGAACTGCTCCTATAGAACACCCACTGAACGCTGGCAGAAGACCTCAGACCTCCCAAAAGGCAAGAAACTCCCCACGTACCTGGGTAGGGCAAAAGGAAAAAGAAAAAACAGAGGCAAAAGAATAGGGACGGGACCTGCACCAGTGGGAGGGAGCCGTGAAGGAGGAAAGGTTTCCACACACTAGAAGCCCCTTCGCGGGCGGAGACTGCGGGTGGCGGAGGGGGGAAGATTCAGAGCCACGGAGGAGAGCGCAGCAACAGGGTGCGGAAGACAAAGCGGAGAGATTCCCGCAGAGGATCTGTGCCGACCGGCACTCACCAGTCCGAGAGGCTTGTCTGCTCACCCGCCGGGAAGGGCGGGGGCTGGGAGCTGAGCCTCGGGCTTCGGAGGTTGTATCGCAGGGAGAGGACTGGGGTTGGCTGTATGAACACAGCGTGAAGGGGTTAGTGCGCCACGGCTGGCCGGGAGGGAGTCTGGGAAAAAGTCCGGAGCTGCCGAAGAGGCAAGAGACTTTTTCTTCCCTCTTTCTTTCCTGGTGCGCGAGGACAGGGGATTAAGAGCGCTGATTAAAGGAGCTCCAGAGACGGGCACGAGCTGCGGCTATCAGCGCGGACACCAGAGACGGGCATTGGATGCTAAGGCTGCTGCTGCCGCCACCAAGAAGCCTGTGTGCGAGCACAGGTCACTCTCCACACCTCCCCCTCCTGGGAGGCTGTGCGGCCCGCCACTGCCGGGGCCCCGGGATCCAGGGACAACTTCCCCGGGAGAACGCACGGCGCGCCTCAGGCTGGTGCAACGTCACGCTGGCCTCTGCCGCCGCAGACTCGCCCCGCATCCGTCCCCCTCCCTCCCCCCGTCCCGAGTGAACCAGAGCCCCCGAATCAGCGGATCCTTTAACCCTGTCCTGTCTGAGCGAAGAGCAGACGCCCTCAGGCGACCTACACGCAGAGGCGGGGCCAAGTCCAAAGCTGAACCCCGGGAGGTAGGCGAACAAAGAAGAGAAAGGGAAATTTCTCCCAGCAGCCTCAGGAGCAGCGGATTAAAGCTCTACAATCAACTTGATGTACCCTGCATCTGTGGAATACCTGAATAGACGATGAATCATCCCAAATTGAGGAGGTGGACTTTGGGAGCAGGATATATCATTTTTTCCCCTTTTCCTTTTTGTGAGTGTGTATGTGTATGCTTCTGTGTGAGATTTTGTCTGTAAAGCTTTGCTTTCACAATTTGTCCTAGAGTTCTGTCTGTCCGTTTATTTTTTTTATTTTTATTTTACTTAAAAAATTTTTTTTCTTAACAATATTTTTTATTTTAATAACTTTATTTTATTTTATCTTACTTTATTTTATTTTATTTTATCTTTTCTTCCTTCCTTTCTTTCTTTCTTCTTTCTTTCTTTCTTTCTCTTTCTTTCTTTCTTTCTTTTTCTCCCTTTTATTCTGAGCTGTGTGGATGAAAGGCTCTTGGTGCTCCAGCCATGAGTCAGTGCTATGCCTCTGAGGTGGGAAAGCCAACTTCAGGACACTGGCCCACAAGAGACCTCCCAGATCCACGTAATATCAAATGGCGAAAATCTCCCAGAGATCTCCATCTCAACAACCAGCTTCACTCAACGACCAGCAAGCTACAGTGCTGGTCACCCTATGCAAACAACTAGCAAGACAGGAACACAGCCCCATCCATTAGCAGAGAGACTGCCTAAAATCATAATAAGGCTGCAGACACCCCCAAACACACCACCAGACGTGGACCTGCCCACCAGAAAGACAAGATCCAGCCTCATCCACCAGAACAGAAGAAGAGAAAAAGAAAGGGACTGAGAAAATATTTGAAGAGATTATAGTTGAAAACTTCCCTAATATGGGAAAGGAAATAGTTAATGAAGTCCAGGAAGCACAGACAGTCCCATACAGGATAAATCCAAGAAGAACTGGGGACAGACACCAAAAACAACGGGAACTACGAACCTGCAGCCTGCGTAAAGGAGACCCCCAAACACAGTAAGGTAAGCAAAATAAGAAGACAGAAAAGCACACAGCAGATGAAGGATCAAGGTAAAAACCCATCAGACCTAACAAATGAAGAGGAAATAGGCAGTCTACCTGAAAAAGAATTCAGAATAATGATAGTAAAGATGATCCAAAATCTTGGAAACAGAATAGAGAAAATGCAAGAAACAATTAACAAGGAC
>NC_041214.2:32703065-32703540 GCF_002837175.3 Physeter macrocephalus
ACACATGGAGGCTAAACAATACACTACTTAATAACGAAGTGATCACTGAAGAAATCAAAGAGGAAATCAAAAAATACCTAGAAAGAAATGACAATGGAGACACGAGGACCCAAAACCTATGGGATGCAACAAAAGCAATTCTAAGAGGGACGTTTATAGCAATACAATCCTACCTTAAGAAACGGGAAACATCTCAGATAAATAACCTAACCTTGCACCTAAAGCAATGAGAGAAAGAAGAACAAAAAACCCCAAAGTTAGCAGAAGGAAAGAAATCATGAAGATCAGATCATAAGTAAATGAAAAAGAAATGAAGGAAACGATAGCAAAGATCCATAAAACTAAAAGCTTGTTCTTTGAGAAGATAAACAAAATTGATAAACCATTAGCCAGACTCATCAAGAAAAAAAGGGAGAAGACTCAAATCAATAGAATTAGAAATGAAAAAGGAGAAGTAACAACAGACACTGCAGAA
>NC_041214.2:32705192-32706678 GCF_002837175.3 Physeter macrocephalus
GTAACAACAGACATTGCAGAAATACAAAAGATTATTAGAGATTACTACAAGCAACTGTATGCCAATAAAATGGACAACCTGGAAGAAATGGACAAATTCTTAGAAATGCACAACCTGCCGAGACTGAACCAGGAAGAAACAGAAAATATGAACAGACCAATCACAATCAATGAAATTGAAAGTGTGATTTAAAATCTTCCAACAAAAAAAAGCCCAGGACCAGATGGCTTCACAGGCGAATTCTATCAAACATTTAGAGAGGAGCTAACACCTATCCTTCTCAAACTCTTCCAAAAGATAGCAGAGGGAGGAACACTCCCAAACTCATTCTATGAGGCCACCATCACCCTGATACCAAAACCAGACAAAGACGTCACAAAGAAAGAAAACTACAGGCCAATATCACTGATGAACATAGATGCAAAAATCCTCAACAAAATACTAGCAAACAGAATCCAACAGCACATTAAAAGGATCATACACCATGATCAAGTGAGGTGTATTCTGGGAATGCAAGGATTCTTCAATATACACAAATCAAACAACGTGATACACCATAGCAACAAACTGAAGGAGAAAAACCATATGATCATCTCAATAGATGCAGAGAAAGCTTTTGACAAAATTCAACACCCATTTATGATAAAAACCCTGCAGAAAGTAGGCATAGAGGGAACTTTCCTCAACATAATAAAGGCCATATATGACAAACCCACAGCCAACAAAGTTCTCAATGGTGAAGAACTGAAACCATTTCCACTAAGATCAGGAACAAGACAAGGTTGCCCACTCTCACCACTCTTATTCAACATAGTTTTGGAAGTTCTAGCCACAGCAATCAGAGAAAAAAAAAAAAAACAAATAAAAGGAATCCAAATAGGAAAAGAAGAAGTAAAGCTGTCACTATTTGCAGATGACATGATATTATACATAGAGAATCCTAAGGATGCTACCAGAAAACTACTAGAGCTAATCAATGAATTTGGTAAAGTAGCAGGATACAAAATTAATGCACAGAAATCTCTGGCATTCTTATACACTAATGATGAAAATTCTGAAAGTGAAATTAAGAAAACTGTCCCATTTACCACTGCAACAAAAAGAATAAAATATCTAGGAATAAACCTACCTAAGGAGACAAAAGACCTGTATGCAGAAAATTATAAGACACTTGTGAAAGAAATTAAAGATTATACAAATAGATGGAGAGGTATACCATGGTCTTAGATTGGAAGAATCAACATTGTGAAAATGACTCTTCTACCCAAAGCAATCTACAGATGCAATGCAATCCCTATCAAACTACCACTGGCATTTTTCACAGAACTAGAACAAAAAATTTCACAATTTGTATGGAAACACAAAAGACCCCGAATAGCCAAAGCAATCTTGAGAATGAAAAATGGAGCTGGAGGATTCAGGCTTGAGGACTTCAGACTATACTACAAAGCTACAGTAATCAAGACAGTATGGTACTGGCACAAAA
>NC_041214.2:32706961-32711606 GCF_002837175.3 Physeter macrocephalus
GGAAAGGGAACCCTCTTGCACTGTTGGTGGGAATGTAGATTGGTGCAGCCACTATGGAGAACAGCATGGAGGTTCCTTGGAAAACTACAAATAGAACTACCATATGACCTAGCAATCCCACTACTGGGCATATACCCTGGGAAAACCATAATTCAAAAAGAGTCATGTACCAAAATATTCATTGCAGCTCTATTTACAATAGCCAGACATGGAAGCAACCTAAGTGTCCATCAATGGATGACTGGATAAAGAAGATGTGCCACATATGTACAATGGAATATTACTCAGCCATAAAAAGAAATGAAATTGAGTTATTTGTGGTGAGGTGGATGGACCTAGGGTCTGTCATACAGAGTGCAGTAAGTCAGAAAGAGAAAAACAAATACTCTATGCTAACACATATATTGGAATCTAAGAAAAAAAAAAGAGGTCATGAAGTACCTAGGGGTAAGACGGGAATAAAGACACAGACCTACTAGAGAATGGGCTTGAGGATATGGGGAGGGGGAAGGGTAAGCTGTGAAAAAATGAGAGAGTGGCATTGACATATATACACTACAAAAGGTAAAGTAGATAGCTAGTGGGAAGCAGCTGCATAGCACAGGGAGATCAGCTAGGTTGCTTGAGACCACCTAGAGGGGTGGGATAGGGAGGGTGGGAGGGAGCTAGACGCAAGTGGGAAGAGATATGGGAGCATATGTATATGTATAACTGATTCACTTTGTTATAAAGCAGAAACTAACACACCATTGTAAAGCAATTATATTCCAATAAAGAGTATAAAAAAAGTTTGAAATACTTTTTTAAAAAAAAGTTTGAAATACCTTTGCCTATAAACTCTGTGGGCCTGATGCTGTTATTGAAGGCATTCAATATTTGGAAAATATTTCTACCTTTTTTTCTCGACTCTTTATTTATTTAGGTTTTTTCATTCTTGAATTTTGATTTATTTAGGATTTATCTTTTTAACTTTTTAATTAAAGGGGTTGGTAGCTTTTATTTCTATTCATTTGTATTTAATGCTGAAAACACTTGAGATTTATTAGTTTTTCTTTGAGATTAGTTTTGGACTCACCCAGTATGTATTAACCTGGAGTCTTCTTAGTATTGTTCTTATCTAAATCACATGCAAATGAAAATTTTATTTCTTCTTTGATCTAATAATTATTTATGAGAGTGGATTTTTAAAATCATTTCAAAGTGATTGGAGCATTTCAATATAAATTATAAAATTAAATTTTAGCATAGTCACTGTGGCTTGTACAGTTTTCATTTAGTTCTTTTTTATTTTGTTCTTTTATGATATATGATGAGTATTTTTGAAGTGTGACATAGGCCATGAAAAAGAATTGTGTAATCTATGCTTTTGGAGTACGGAGTTCAGCTAGATAGATATGTACATGTATGAATGAATGGATATGTGTAAATAAATGTATGAAATTATGTTCCCTTGTAGTATATTATTCACAACACCAATATCCTTGCTTTGTTCTTCTTTGATACATCAAATATTTATAAAGGAATTGTGATAGTTAATTTTACGTGTTCAATTACTTGATTAGGCCATGGTACCCAAATATTTGGTCTAACCTTATTCTAGATGTTTACATGAAGGCATTTTTTAGATGACAATAATATTTAAATCAGTAGACTGAGTAAAGCAGATTGCCCTCCATAATGTGGGCAAGCCTCATCCAATCAGTTGAAAGCTTAAAAGAAAAAAACTGACATACCCCAAGGAGAAGGGAATTCCACTAGCAGGCTGCCTTTGGACTTAAACTTCAACTCTTCCTGAATTTACAGACTGCTGGCCCACACTGAAGATTCTGGACTTGTCAGCCTCTACAGTGCTGTGAGCCAATTCCTAAAAATAAATCTCTTTCTATATGTATTTACATACTGTCTTTTCTCTAGCAAATCCTAACTAATATGTTTAAATCTCCCAACTCCATTGTGTTTTTGTAAATTTATTCTTCTGCAAATTGTATTTCTTTTTTTATTGAAGTATAGTTGTTTACAATATTGTGTTAGTTTATGTTATACAGCACAGTGTTTCAGTTATATCTATATATGTGTATATATATATTCTTTTTCATATTCTTTTCCCTTATAGGTTATTACAAAATATTGTGTATTGTTCCCTCTGCTACAGGAGGTCTTTGTTGCAAATTATATTTCTAATAGTATGTGCTTTACATATTTTGATGCAATATTTTTCAGTATACAAAGATGGATGACTATTATTTTTTCACTGTATATTGTCTGTTAATATTAAATTAATATCTTTCTATATATTGTTCAATATTAAATTCTTATCTTTAATATTAAACTTATATTTTTAATGCCTTTTTTGGCCTATTTTGTCCATTATTGATTTCCATTTTATCAAATATTAATATCACAATACTTCTTTAAGACTTGCATTTGCTTATATATCTTTGCCCACTTTTCTGCTCTTCAGCCTTCTGTATGTTTTGTTTAAAGGGTGACTCTCAAAAGCACAGTATTTTGTTTTCCTCAATTTTTAAATAGAATCTTAATGCCCTTTTTTAATAGGAAATTAATACTTTTGAAACTGTGGGCAATTACTTAACTTCTTATGCTTCTATTTTCTTATCTGCAAAGTGAGGTTAATAGGAATATTTTCTTTAATGGAATAATAGTGCATGTGCATGGGAGTTCATGTGTGTGCATGCATGAGTATGTTTGTGCATGTGAATGTATGTATTCGTACAATATAGGTGTGCACTTGTGTATATGTGTGCATGTTCACTTATTTGCATGTGCTCACACATATGGACATACATTCATGTATGTATATTTGTATAAGCATGCGTGTGCAGATGTGTGTGTGTGTGTGTGTGTTATGTTATGTTGCTCAAGAGTTACCCACTGTTGGCCAGGAAACTACATGAAGATACTTGCAGAGAGGTCTCTAAGGGGACCAGTTTTACGATGCTAAAGACCAATCTGGACTGTTCAGCTGGTTCTTCCTCTGTTTGTTCCTCTCTTTAATGGTTCTATGTTGGCTGCTTATTTTTATTTTACTAATTTAAAAGAAGTTATCTCTTCCATCCCTACTAATACTTCCTTCCTCATCTCTTGCCTCAATTAATATAGAGGCTTATTAACTTGTCCCCCTGCGTCCAGGTGTGATCACTTCCAATTGTCTGCAGATTGGAAGGCAGATTATTCTTCAGTCCAGAGCTCTCCATAGAACATCCCTACTCCAAACTGCCCAGTGATTTTTCCTTCGCCTGCACATGACATTCCAATTCCTCAGCTCCTCCACACACCTGTACCCCTTTCCCATCTCCCAGGTTCTCTTGCCACCCATGTTTCACGGACACTATCTTTCCCCTCTCCCCAATTCTGGTTCATTTTGATAAAACTAAGTCAGCCTTCCAGGAAGTCCCTCTAACACCCCGCTCTGTCTGAATGAGGTAGCCTTCCTCTTTGTTGGCTCACAGTATGCCTACTTTCATCTCTCATGTACACTCACCATAGAGTGTACGTGGTTTGCTAAATTCCATAGAACTAATAAGTGGCAGAAGGTGATTGCACTCTGGGCTTCTAACCTGGAGCCCAGTGATGGCTAATTCAAAGCTTGGCACATGCCCTGAGCAGGTTGTGATGTTAAAAAGCTGGATTTTGAGGTTCTGGTTCTCAGGTGCCAAGAATATTGGCTGCTGCCTCACTCCCTCCACCCTGTTCACTCTATGCTCTGCCAGAGTCCAGCACGAGAGACTCGCATACTCATAAGAGGAGATGGGTGGTGGTGAGGGGTTCTCCACTGTAATGAGCAGTGGTCTGGGCTGTGCACATGGGGAGGGTTAAAGGTGATGTCCCAGATGGTTCCACCAAAAATTCCAATGCGCCACTTAATTCAGGTAGCTCGACAGGCCAAGTCTGACTTAAGCAATTAGAGCCAAGGTTGTCCCTTAGGAGAGCGTTAACAATTCAACTCCACAAAGATTACCCCAGGAGCTCTTTATTTTGACACCTTGGGAAGGAGGGTCTTTGTGTCTTGGCTCAAGAAATAGTTTGCTGTCTCTATCTTTGAGCTGGAAATAATGTTTGATTCTAGTCTAATAATAATCATAATGATAATCATAGTCATAATGAGTGAGAACAGATTAACTTTACCAGAAACTGTATTTGCCTCCGATCTTGTGTTGAATTCAGATTCTAAGTAACAGCTACTTTTAAGCTATTAAAGATGTTCAAATGATTAGCTTTGGGAGGGGTTGGATGGAGGGCTGGTGAATTAACGACTTAACATATAATAAGAACTTACATTTGAAATACACTTTTCTGTGATGCATATTAACTCATTTTTACCCTCACAACATCCCACTAAAGTAGGCTGGAAGGGATTGTGAGAGTCAGGGCATGGCACCATTAGGACAGAGTGGTTAACACCATAGGTTTCTGGACATTAGTTTAGGTTTGAGTCTCAGCTCTGACCTTTTTTTTTTTTTTTAAAATTTTTATTAGAGTATTAATTGCTTTACAATGGTGTGTTAGTTTCTGCTTTACAACAAAGTGAATCAGTTATACATATACATATGTTCCCATATCTCTTCCTTCTTGCGTCTCCCTCCCTCCCACCCTCCCTATCCCACCCCTCTAGGTGGTCACAAAG
>NC_041214.2:32711732-32724095 GCF_002837175.3 Physeter macrocephalus
GGTTGCTTCCATGTCCTGGCTATTGTAAATAGAGCTGCAATGAACATTTTGGTACATGACTCTTTTTGAATTATGGTTTTCTCAGGGTATATGCCCAGTAGTGGGATTGCTGGGTCATATAGCTGTGATTTTGGGCAAGCTACTCAACTAGGTAGGCACCATTTCCTCCTCTCTAAAACAGGTATGATAAGGACTTATTATCAAGCTTGAAT
Organism: Physeter macrocephalus; assembly: GCF_002837175.3. Taxonomy (NCBI): domain Eukaryota; kingdom Metazoa; phylum Chordata; class Mammalia; order Artiodactyla; family Physeteridae; genus Physeter; species Physeter macrocephalus. The sequence goes on from NC_041214.2 coordinate 32,711,945, forward strand.
AAGACAGTGCTTGGCTGCAGATAAGCATTCAATGAATGTTCTGTTATTCCTAGTGGTTTGTCCCAGGTCACATAATAGTAGGTAATAAAGTGGAATTTGAATCTGGATCTTTTGATTTCAAATTTATTAGCTAACATTTGTAATCAGAACTCTTTAACCTCAACTTATTCCCCTCACCTCTTTTTCTAAGTATTCATCAAACATTTTTTGACAACATTGACTACACTGGCCAGGTTCTGGGGGAAAAGGAGATAAGTTCTTAGAAAGGTTAGCATCTAGTGAGAGACAGAGAAATAGACACCCAGATACACAGTAACCTCACAGGACCTGTGATGGAGGCCTGCCTGGGATACAGTGGACACTGGGCATATGGAGGCCCAGTCAATGAACTGCAGCTATTGGCCCAGGACAGAGATGATGGAGCTAGAACTGGGTTTTGAGGGCTGAGTTGGAAAGGATGAGGTGTAATGCTGGCAGATGGGGACGTGAGGCTTTTCTGGCAGCAGTTTCGATGTGGCATTGATGGGTGGCTTGTGTGTGGTATAGTTTTGTCTGGGGCATGGATAGAGGACCACGGAAGGCACGAGGTCAGAGAAGCAGCAGGAGACCAGTCCATGAAGGTTTCCAAAGTCCTGCTGGGAGGGATTGTCCTGCTGGGAGGTTTTCCTTTTGCTCTATAAGGAAAGGGAACCACTGAATGAATTTTAACAGAGCAATGTCATAGTCAGATGAAGGTTATAAAAAGTTTCAGAAGAGAGCACTGTGAAAGATGAATCACAGAGTGGGGAGACAAAGAAAGGGACCAGAGTCCAAGCAGGGTGTACTGGACCTCAGCCCACTGCCCTGGGGATTTCCTGCAGGGAAGTCAAGAAAATGAGGGGGAAAGAGGCTGTGAATTCGGGGCTGGGAATTTAGAAGACCATAAATGGGAGAGTTCTCAGTAATCACAAAATCCAGGGTGAGGCCACAAAATCGGCTACAGAAGTAGAGTGTGAAAGACGTTATGATCAAGAAGAAGGGACTTTGATACTGATGCCAGATGTTTCATTAATAGAGACATTGAAATCACCAGGGTGATGGTGGGCTTGAAATAGAAATACAAAATAGAAGTCAGGTGCCTGTATTTTAATGACCTTTAGGCCAGTGGACAGCAGTAATAGGAAAGGTGGAGTAGGGGTTTTGCAAAATGGAAATAGAGTAACTGTGGCCCAGCTGTCCACCACTTTCCATGGTGGTTGTAAAGTAAGAAGAGGTAAGAAATCCATTCCAAAGACCAGCTCTGGACCCCAAGAGGGTTAGTTAGGATGTTTGAGGATGAGCTGCCTCCCCTTGAGAAAACTTCTGGGAAGCTGTATTTTTGTAAGAAGCTGGAGGTGAAGGCAGAGACACAGATTTCAGATGAGACAGGAAATGCATGCAATGCATGTGAAGAGACTGAGACTATGGAAAATTATGTTTATAATAAGCTGGGAGTTCCAGAGGCCCCCCCAGGAGGAGCAGAAGGGAAGCCAGTAGTTAAAGCAGAAGGAGAAAGACACACCCTTATTTGGTGTTTTGCTTTGGCCCTTGGCCAGATTTAAGGCTGCTGCATTTGACTGACCTCACCTTCCTTTTTGACACTCTTTCCTTTGTTGTCTTCCCAGCACTACTCTCTTCTGGTTCACTGTCTCTCTCAGTCTGGGTCTCATTTATTTACATTCGCCAAATATTTATTGAAAAATTCTTTGTGCTTCTGGCCCCTTCTCCACTCCTCTTGTTAAACACAGGGGCTCTTTAACTCTTCCCTTTTCACGTCACTGACTCCCTCTTGGGAACTGTAAATGTTCTCAGGCTTTCAGTACCCACCTACACGTGTGAATTCTACATCCAATTGCATTTCGTACATCCCCACCAGCATCTCCACCTGGACATCGGGTGCCCAGCACCCTCCAGAGAGTCAGACTCCCCACCCTGCCCATCAAGGCTACTTCTCCTTGAAGTGAGGTATTCCCTTTCTCCATGCACAGCACCCCACCCAGTCCCCCTAAAGCATGGGAAAGATACAAATCTCAAGAGGCCAGGGATTTTATCTCTTGTTCACTGCTGTATCCACAGTACCTGGAACAACAGTGCCTGGAACGTGACAAGTGCTCAGTAAATACTTGTAACATGAATAAACGATAAAATTCTTGGTGCCCTTCTCCATCACTGCTCACATCCCATGAGATACAAGTTCTTTCAGTTCTACACTGAGTCCATGCTCCCTTCTCAAGCCCAAATGTCCTTTCAAAATTCAGGCTGCATAGTTTCTCTACTTCAGTTTCCCTTCCTAAACCCTTGTCAGGCAGCTCTGCTGCAGTCTACACTCTGCACTGCCACCAGACTGATTTAAAAAATAATGGTTGGCTCTCAAAAATGTGGAGCACCTGAAAGTAAGTACTTTACCCTCTGCAGAATACCATGAAATATGGTTCTCCTTAATAAGACCACGCAACATTAGATCCCTTTGGTTGGAATTTATTGGCATTTCCCACAGAGGATTCAACAGAATAGAAGCTCCTGAAGGTGCTCTGAAAAAAAAATTTCCATGGTCAGATGTGCCTAGAAAAATCAAACACCTTATCCCCATCCTAAGGAATCATATTGCACATGAGACTGTTAAAGGATTAGATAATTCCTAATGTAAACATAAAAAGTAAAAATGTTTAACTTTGTTTAATTCAGTTCCCCCTCTCCTATTTTTAAAAAAGCAAAAATTTCTTTTTCTAGGTAATTCCAATTAATAGCTAATGGAATTAACATTCTGTGAAAACTTATTTAGGAAATACAGAACTAGGCTATATTAAAGTGGGTCTTGTCTTTACCAAAAATACATAAGACATTTTTAGAAATCACATTCGGGCAGAATAAAAGTTATAAACATAAGTTCAATGATCAAATTTAATGTAGAGATGAGGCTGGCAGGAGGCATAAAGCTATTGACTTTGGATGACAACTGGCTACCTTAGCTTCTAGTGATTGGTGGCTGAAAGGTATAGCATGCCTGAAGGTTAAGGAAATATTATGGGAGAAGAATTTAAACTTAAAGAAATGGGCCCCCATTAATCTTTTGGAAAAGGAGAAATAGAGCACCTTTATTTGATGTCAATGATGGATAAACATTAGAATCATCACGTACATAGTGGGAGAGCAAGTGCACTAAGAAACAAACTGACCATGTTATGGGCATGTCAGGGACATGCCCAGCACATACACCACGACGCTGACCTTTGGTTTTTCCCCATTTCTGGAGGACTCAGATGGGTTGTAGTCTGTCACAGTGAATCTGTACTGATTCTTCATGGATTCTGCCCTCAGCTTCCCTGACTCAGCTATCTTGTCTAATTCCGTGGGACACTGCTGTTAGTCCAGTATTGGAAGTCAATGAGACAAAGGAAACTCTCCTGTTAGTTGCTAATGGGTTAATAGTTTCAGGGTCTCAAGTAAGATCTTTCTACATTCCACACAGTCAGCAGTTTAACTGTGTGTTTGATATACACTAAAATCGATGCATTTTTGCCAGGCTGTGCTGAAGATATTTTGGGAAGGGCCATTCAAACTCCACAAATTTCATAACTTTTGCCAGTGGTTCTAAATCTTGTGGCTTCGGATCCTTGGGTCCAAGTGATGTAAGGTTGCAGACCTAAGAATTATTCCTAAGTTTCAAAAGGCCAAATGATAAGTTGTACATTAGTGGATTAGGAGCCACATCTGGGTCTTCTGTCAAGACTATCACCAAATTCACATTTTGATTTGATATCCCCAATGCTGTAAATGAATAACAATGACAGATGAACTATGACTGTATAAAAAGGCTCAAACACAACATAACTATCTTTGTGGATCTCAAATAAAACAGAAAGGCAGTGAAAGCTCAAGGCACATGCTCGCTCATCTCTGGGTCTTTCAGAAAGTTCAGCGATCAACTATTGCAGCCAGGAGTAAGTTAGTTCCATTATCTATTAGTACCCCATGGAAGACGAGAGGTCAGAAAAAACCTAACTGTGTGATACTAGGGCCTGGGGAAGGACATCTTAGCTCATGAAAAGTCCTGAAGAAAAAGCTGCCAAGAATCCATTGCCTAGAGTGGTGGCCTCAGCAGCTTATGAACTTGAGGGTGAGGGCTCAAACACAGACTCAACCAGAAAAGGACTAAGCCACCCATCACCCTTATGACTAGATCTTGTTTATCTGCAACATCATTCTGGGGCAGGGACTCTGAGCTTCCAGTATAGGACTGGAGCTTCTATATTGGAGTTCCCCTAATGGGAGTACTGAATGGAGGCAGCCATAAAACTGCTGTATAGAGTGAGTGAGCACAGAGAAAAGAGAGAGAGGAAAGAAATATATAACAACCCAAAGCTGCCCTCTTAGTGTGAGTCTAAAATCCAAAATTCTAAACCACTTGAAGAAATCTAAAGCTAATAAAGATTGCCAAAAAATATCTATAAGAACAGATATTTACTCCAGGTGAAATGCCTTTAAGATCTGAAAAAGTAATTTGAAAAGTAGGCTTAAAAATCTGAGATAATTAGAAAGATGGTGGAGTAGGAATATCCTGAGCTCACCTCCTCCCACAGACACACCAAAATTACAACTACATATAGAACAACTATCTCTGAGAATGACCTGAACATGAGCAGAACAGATTTTCTACAACTAAGAATATAAAGAAAAGGCCACATCAAGACAGATAGGAGGGGCAGAAACACAGTCTCGTCAGAACCCACACCCCTGGTTCAGTGATCCACAAGCAGGAGGGATATCAAAACCGTGGAGGAGCCAGGGCTCCAAGCCCCACCCTGGGTTTCTCAGCCCGTGGGTCTGCACTGGGAAGATGAGCCCCCATAATGCCTGGTTTTGAAAACCAATGAGTCCAGGAGAGCAGAAGAAATTTTTGGGGAAATTGAGCTGTGGGAAATTGAGGCTCTTTTCTTGAAGGGTTCACACATAAACCAACTTACTCAGAATTTCAACACAGAGACAGCACTTTGGGAAGATGAGCCCCCATAATGCCTGGTTTTGAAAACCAATGAGTCCAGGAGAGCAGAAGAAATTTTTGGGGAAATTGAGCTGTGGGAAATTGAGGCTCTTTTCTTGAAGGGTTCACACATAAACCAACTTACTCAGAATTTCAACACAAAGACAGCACTTAGAAAAGTACTTGGGTCATATGAGAAGGAAATTTATTGGTTAATTTTAAGGTATATGGTGGAGGGCAGGGATCTGGCGTAACTTTCTTCAGGGACAGAAGTGCTGCAGGGTACCTTTTTTTTTTTTTTCCTCTCCTCCTACCTAGATGGCCCAGCACTGGAGGGCAACATTTCTGTGTCTCTCCATCAACCTACCTAACACCATGTACCCTGATCTGGAATTCCCCTGAGGACAAAATTTGCTCGACCTGTGCACCCAGGCTGGACCCTCCAAAGTGGCTCCCACTCCACCACATCCAGCAGGCAGCCCCAGCCAGCACTGGCAACCCTCCAAGGTGGCTGCTGCTCTGGGAGGCCAGCATGCTTGCAACAGTCACAGTAAGATTTCTCAACCATCTGGGCTGAGGGCCAGCCATGCCCACCAGGGCATCTGCAGCAGTCACAGGCAACTGATGCAGCCAGCTGGTCTGGGGGCCATCCCCTCCCACCAGCATGTCCATAGCAATCACAGCCCAACTACTATAGAAGGGTGCACACAGCCTCATAGGGTATATCCCTGGAGCACCTGGCACAGGTGACCAATAGAGGGAAATGTGCCACTGGGCCCCACAAGACACTTTCTACATAGGTCAACTCTATCAAGACTGAGGGATGTAGGTGATATACCTAATGCATAGAAACGAACACAGAGTTGGGCAAAATGAAGAGACAAAGGAATACTTTCCAAACAAAAGAACAAGACAAAACCTCAGAAAAAGAACAAAACAAAATTGGGATAAGCAAGTTACCAGATAAAGAGTTCAAAGTAATACTCACACATTTACTCACCAAACTTGGGAAAAGAATGGGTGAACTCAGTGAGAATTTCAACAAAGAGATAGAAAAAAGAATGTATATATATATATATATATATATATATATATATATATAAAACTGAATCACTTCACCGTACAGCAGAAGCTAACACAACATTGTAAATCAACTACGCTTCAATAAAAAATAAAATAAAACAAAGATAGAAAATATTAAAAAGAACCAATTAGAGTTGAATAATACAATAACTGAAAGGAAAAATACATCAGAGGGAATCAATAGCAGATTAGAAGATGCAGAAGAACAGATCAGTGATCTAGAAGACAGGGTAGTTGAAATCACTCAATCAGAACGCAAAAAGAAAAAAGAATAAACAAAAAATGAGAATAGTTTAAGGGAACAAAATAGAACTACAAAAACAACCACAAAACAATTAACAAAATGGCAATAGGCATATACCTATAATTACTTTAAATGTAAATAGACTAAATGTTCCAATCAAAACACATAGAATGGCTGAGTGGATTAAAAAAAAAAGAGCAATATATATGCTGCCTACAAGAGACTCACTTCAGATCTAAAGACACACACAGACTGAAGGTGAAGGGATGAAAAAAAGGTATTCCATGCAAATGGAAATGAAAAGAAAGCCAGAGTAGCAATACTCATATCAGACAAAATAGACTTTAAAACAAAGACTAACGAGTGATGAGAGCATTACATAATTGTAAAGGGATCAACCCAAACAAGAGGATATAATGCTTGTAAATATCTATGCCCCCAACACAGGAGCACCTAAATACATAAAGCAAATATTAACAGACATAAAGGGAGAAATTGAGAGTAATACAATGATAGTAGGGGACTTCAACACCCATCTTATCTCAATGAATAGATCATCTAGACAGAAAATCAATAAGGAAACATTGAACTTGACACATTATATCAGATAAACTCAATAGACACATACAGAACATTCCACCCCAAAACAGCAGAGTACACATTCCTTTCAGGTGCACATAGAATGTTCTCCAGGATAGATTACATGTTAGGACACAAAGCAAGTCTCATTACAATTAAGAAGACTGAAATCACATCAAGCATCTTTTCTGATCACAACAGTATGAAACCAGAAATCAATTATAAGAAGAAAACCACAAAAAGCACAAATACATGGAGACAATATGTTACTAAACACCAATGGGTCAATGAAGAAATCAAAATATACCTTGAGACAATGAAAATGGGAACACAATGATCCAAAATATATGGGGCACAGCAAAAGCTTTTCTAAGAAGGAGGTTTATAGGGATACAGGCCTACCTCAGGAAACAAGAAAAATCTCAAACTAACAATCTAACCTCACACCTAAAGGAACTAGGGAAAAAAGCATAAAGAAAGCCCAAAGCTAGTAGAAGAAAGGAAATAATAAAGATCAGAGGGGAAATAAATGAAATAGAGACTAAAAAACAATAGAAAAGATCAATGAAAGTAAGAGCTGGTTCTTTGAAAAGAAAACAAAATTGATATACCTTTAGCCAGACTAATTGAGAAGTGAGAGAGAGGAAATAAATAAACTCAGAAATGAAAGAGAAGAAGTTACAACCAATGTCACAGAAATAGTAAGGATCATAAGATCATAAGAGATTACTATGAGCAATTATATGCTAATACTGGACAGCCTACAAGAAATGGATAAATTCCTAGAAACATATAATCTTTCAAGACTGAATCAGGAAGAAATAGAAAATCTGAATTGTCCATAGTAATGAAATTGGATCAGTAATTTTAAAAACTCCCAACACACAAAAGTCCAGGACCAGAAAACTTCACAGTTGAATTCCACCAAACATTTAAAGAATAGTTAATGCCTATCCTTCTCAAATTACTCCAGAAATCAAAGAGGAAGGAATGCTTCCAAACTCATTCTGTGAGACCAGCATTACCCTGATATCAAAAGCAGATAAAGACTACCAAAAAATTATAGGCCAATATCCCTGATAAAAATAGATACAAAAATCCTCAACAAAATATTAGCAAATGAATTCAATAATACAATAAAAGGATCATACACCATGATTAAATGGGCTTTATTCCAAGGATGTAGGGATGGTTTAATATCCACAAATCAATAAACAGTTTACACCACATTAACAAATTGAAGGATAAAAATCATATAATCATCTCAATATATGCAGAAAAAACATTTGACACATTAAACATCCCTTAAAAATTCTCAACAATGTCAGCATAGAGGAAATATACCTCAACATAGTAAAGGTGTTATAGGACAAGCCCACAGCTAACATCACACTCAAGGTGAAAAGCTGAAAGATTTTCCTCTAAGGTCAGGAACAGGATAAGGATTCCCAGTGTTGCCACTTTTATTGAGCATAGTTTGAAAGTCCAGCCACAGCAATCAAATAAGTAAAAGAGATTAAAATCATCCAAATTGGAAAGGAAGAAGTAAGCTCTCCCTATTTGCAGATGACATGATCCTATATATAGAAAACTCTAAAGATTCCTCAAAAAACCTGTTAGAACTAATAAATGAATCCAGTAAAGTTGCAAGATACAAAATAAGTATACAGAAATCTGTTGAGTTTCTATACACTAAAAGTGAACTATCAGACAGAGAAATTAAGAAAACAGTCCCATTTATAATTGCATCAAAAAAATACCCAGGAATAAATTTAACCAATGAAGTGACAGACTTGTACTCTGAAAACTATAAGACATTGATGAAAGAAATTGAATGACACAAATAAATGAAAAGATATACATTGCTAATGAACTGGAAAATTAATATTAATAAAATGTGCATACTACCAAAAACAATCTATGGATTCAATGTAGATTCAAAGTACGAATGGCATGTTTCAAAGAACTGGAACAAATAATTCTAAAATTTGTATGGAACCACAAAAGACCTCAAATAGTTAAAGCAATCTTAAGAAAGAAAACAAACTGGAGGTGTCATACTCCATGATTTCAAATTATACTACTAAACTATAGTAATTAAAACTATATAGTACTGGCACACACACACACATACACACACACAGAACAATGAAACAGAAGTGAGAGCTTGGAAATAAATCCACACATATATGGACAATTAATTTATGGCAAAAGAGCAAAGAACATGCAATGGAGAGAGGATAATCTCTTCAATAAATGGTGTTGGGAAAACTGGACAGCCACATGCAAAAGAATGAAACTAGCCCACTATCTTATGCCATATACAAAAGTTAACTCAAAATAGATTAAAGACGAATGTAAGACCTGAGACCATAAAATTCCTAGAAGAAAACATAGGCAGTAACCTCACTGATATCAGTCTTAGAGAAGTTTTTGTGAATCTGACTGCAAAGGCAAGGGAAATAATAGCAAAAATAAACAAACGGGACGACATCAAACTCAAAAAGCTTTTGCACAGTGAAGGAAACCATCAACAAAATGAAAAGGCAACTTACCGAATGGGAGAAGATATTTACATATTGTATATCCCAATAAGGGGTTAATATCCTATATATATATATATATATATATATATATATATAAAGAACTCATACAATTTAATATTTAAAAAAAACCAAACAGGGCTTCCCTGGTGGCGCAGAGGTTGGGGGTCCACCTGCCAATGCAGGGGACACGGGTTCGTGCCCTGGTCCGGGAAGATCCCACATGCCACGGAGCAACTAGGCCCGTGCACCACAGCTGCCGAGTCTGCTGTCTAGAGCCTGTGCTCTGCAACGAAGAGTAGCCCCTGCTCACCACAACTAGAGAAAGCCGGCATGCAGCAATGGAGACCCAATGCAGCCAGAATACATAAAAATAAAATAAATTAATTTAAAAAAAAAAACCAAGTAACCCAACTAAACAATGGACAGAGGACTTGAATAGACATTTTTCCAAGGAAGACAAGCAGATGGTCAACAGACACATGAAAAGGTGGTCCAAATCACTAATCATCAGGGAAATATAAACCAAAACTACAATGAGATATCACCTCATGCCTTCAGAATGACTATTATCAAAAACACAATAAAAAGCAAGTTTTGATGATGGATGTGGAGAAAAGGGAACCCTCATGCACTGTTCGTGGGAATGTAAATTGGTACAACCACTATGGAAAATGAAAAATAGAACTTCCATATGATCCAACAGTGCCACTTCTGGGCATTTATCTGAAGAACATGAAAATAATAATTTAAAAGGAATATGTATCCCTAGTTCATGGCAGCATTATTTACAGTAGCCTAGATATGGAAGTTCCCATTAATAGACGAATGGATAAAGATGTGGTATATATATATAATATATATATATAATATATATATTCATGGCAGCATTATTTACAGTAGCCTAGATATGGAAGTTCCCATTAATAGACGAATGGATAAAGATGTGGTATATATATATAATATATATATATACACAATGCAAAATTACTCTGTCATAGAAAAGAATTGTTGCCATTTGTGACAACATGGATGGACTTAAAGGGTATTATGCTAAGTGAAATAAGTCAGACAGAGAAAGACAGATACCATACAATTTCACTTACATGTGGAGTCTAAAAATCAAAACAAATGAACAAACAAAACAAAACAGAAACAGACCCATAGATACGGAGAACAAACTGCTGGTTGCAAGGGGGGGAAGTGGGGGGTTGGGCAAAATAGGCAAAGGACATTAATACAAACTTCTAGTTATAAAATAAAAGTAATGAGTATGTAATGTACAGCATAGGGAAAATAGTCAATAATATTGTAATAATGTTGTATGGTGACAGATGGTTACTGGACTTATTGTGGAGATCAATTCATAATGTATATAAATGTGGAATCACTATAGTGTACACCTGAAACTAATATAATATTGTATATCAACTATACTTCAAAAAAGGAAAAAAGTGAGATAATTTTAAAAATAATTACATTAGAAATAAATTATGAAACAAAGCCAGTAAAGTGAGACAAGAACATATGTATACTGTAAAAATCAAATACAAACATTAGGAAAAAAAAAAACTATAGTCACTGAAATAAAAACTCAATGGATGAGATAAATGCTAAACTGGATGTATTTGAAGAGACAGGAATTGAATTGGAAATGGCACTGAGGAATGTATTCAAATCCAGAACAGAGGGAAAAAAATATGTAATAAGAAAAGTGTATTTAAAAGACATAGAGGATAGGTTAATACTATCCAACAAACATTTCGTAGGGATTTCAAGAGAAAATAGAAGTCATAGCAGAGAAACAATCATTGAAAAGAGCTAAGACATCTTCAGACTCAAAGAAAGACGTGAGTCATAAGAGCTAACCTACATTTAGAGTGCTTCAAAGTAGAGTCCACTCTGAGGCAACTGTGGAACACGCAGAGTAGGAGACAACCTCAGAAGTCAACAGAGAGAAAAGAGAGAGCAAGAGTAAATAGCAATCAGATTGACAACTGATTTCTTCTCAACAGAAAGAGATGCTGGAATGAAATTATATACTTACAGTACTGAAGTGCCAAACTTTTATTGTATACCAAGGCAAATTTTCACTCAAGAGAAAAGGCAAAATGAAGACGTTTTGAGACATCAAAAAATGAAGACAGTTTGCCTATCACATTTCTCTACTAGTGAAAAATAGGCAAATAAACACACAAAAATCTTAAGAGGGTCACTTTAAACAGAGAAGGAAAGTAGGCCAAGAAGGAAGGCAGGAGATAGGAGAAACAATGGGGAACACAGAAAATAGTAAGCTATGCCCATAAACTTAAAAAATGAATCACTATAGAAAACAATATGGCAGAGTTAAACTCTAAAAAGCTATATTTTAGGAAGGAGAATAGCTAGCAATATTGAGTAATTTTATATTTTATTATAATAATTATAAATTATAGATGTTAAGTAGTTTGTATAATTCCATATTATTTGTTGGCTTTCTTTTTCTTTTCTGCTCCTTTTTGTAAGTGGATGTTTCTGGGTTTATAGTATATATCTTTGGGCTTCCCTTGTGGCGCAGTGGTTGCGCGTCCGCCTGCCGATGCAGGGGACACGGGCTCGTGCCCCGGTCCGGGAGGATCCCACGTGCCGCGGAGCGGCTGGGCCCGTGAGCCATGGCCGCTGGGCCTGCGCGTCCGGAGCCTGTGCTCCGCAACGGGAGAGGCC
>NC_041214.2:32725024-32752388 GCF_002837175.3 Physeter macrocephalus
GGTCTGGGAGGATCCCACATGCCGCGGAGCGGCTGGGCCCGTGAGCCATGGCCGCTGGGCCTGCGCGTCCGGAGCCTGTGCTCCGCAACGGGAGAGGCCGCAGCAGAGGGAGGCCCGCATACCACAAAAAATTAAAAAAATATATAGTATATATCTTTAACTTAGCACAGTCCCTCTTCAAGTAATATTATATGACTTCAAGTATAGTTTAATAACCTTACAACAGTAATCATTCACTCCCTCTCTCTTGTTCTTTGTGCTAATGTTATACATTTTACTCCTGCATATATTATAACCCTACAATTCATTGATATTACTTTTGCTTTAAATCACTTATCTACTAAAGGGAATTTTTTGTTTGTTTTTTTGTTTTTGCGGTACACGGGCCTCTCACTGTTGTGGCCTCTCCCGATGCGGGGCACAGGCTCCGGACGCGCAGGCTCAGCGGCCATGGCTCACGGGCCCAGCCGCTCCGCGGACCGGGGCACGTACCCGTGTCCCCTGCATCGGCAGGTGGACTCCCAACCACTGAGCCACCGGGGAAGCCCGGGAATTTTTAAAATAGGAAAAAAAAAAGAATCCTATTTACCAATGTATTAGTTTCTTGTTGCTGCCATAACAAATTATCACAAAATTTGTGACTTAAAAAAAAATTATTTTCTTACAGTTCTGGAGTCCAGAAGTCCAAAATCAATGTTTCAGCCGGGCAAGGATCCCTCTGGGCACCCTGGGGGAGAGTCTACTCCATGCCTCTCTTTTAGTTTCTGGTGGCTGCCAGCAATCATCAGTGTCCCTTGGCTTGTAGCCGCATCACTACAGTCTCTGCTTCTGCCTTCACAACAGTCTCTCCTCTGTGTGTCTTTGTCTTTTCTTATGTCTAATTTCCCTCTGCCTGACTCTTACAAGGGATTTAGGGCTGACCCAGATTATCCAAGATGATCTCATCTCAAAATCTTTAACTTAATGACACACTTTTCCCAAATAAAGTGACAGGCACAGGTTCCAGGAATTAGGATGTGGATATATCTTTTTGGAGACCACCATTCGACCCACCAACATCATGCAGATGTGAAGAAATGGGAACCATCACAAGTTGTTGGTGAGAACAATTTGGCAACAGATAGTAAATATACATAGTAATTCCTTTCTTGCACCAGAACACACACACACACACACGCACACGCACACGCACACGCACACGCACACGCACACGCACACGCACACGCACACGCACACGCACACGCACACGCACACGCACACGCACACGCACACGCACACGCACACGCACACGCACACGCACACGCACACGCACACGCACACGCACACGCACACGCACACGCACACGCACACGCACACGCACACGCACACGCACACGCACACGCACACGCACACGCACACGCACACGCACACGCACACGCACACGCACACGCACACGCACACGCACACGCACACGCACACGCACACGCACACGCACACGCACACGCACACGCACACGCACACGCACACGCACACGCACACGCACACGCACACGCACACACACACACACACACACACTAGAGGTGTTCTCCAAAGTCAAGAGACTCAGTCCAAGTAAGGGGTCAGATACTTTCTCCAATCCTCCTCCTGCTAACAGGGGACCGAGGGAAAATTTTGTTCTGATGCTAATGTCTCCTCCTACTATTCTATTTTATTCTCACTGAGTTTAACAGGAAATGGCCCTAAATTTGGTACTTCTATTTTTCTACTCTTCACTCTTTCGGCCCGTGTTGCAGTGCTTGGTGTTGCAATGGACTTGGTGATTCCCTAGGGCTGCTGGGTTTTACAGGGATCCCTGGGCAGATTCTTATGATAATCAAACAGCCCTGCCTTCCTTGAGTTAGGTTGTTCAAGGGGATTTCTGTTAATAGAATTTCCTTAAAGCAGGGTCCACCTGGCCATTATTACCCAGAGCAGATCTGTCAGATACATCATTGTTTGGGAAGAACACTGAACTGGATGAATGAAGCGGTATAATTGGGCCCTGATCCAGCCTTGAATCCCACAGCAGGAAAGGGGGGCCTTTCATCCTCCCGCAACCCCGCCTCCTCACCCTTGCTTGCTGGAAGACACCAGCAGTGCTGTCAAGGGAGCCCGGCCCAGAAAAGAGAGCTTGCCAACGAGATCTGAAGCCCTTTAAAGATCTTGCATCTAACAGAGAAGGATTTCCTCTAACTGGCAGGAGACAGAGGCACATCAGTCTCAGACAGAGACATCAGAGAAGGGGGCTGTCCCCTGTGATGAGGGCTTTCGGGGATGAAGCAAGGGGAACCAGGCCCGGAGGCCTGGGGGCTCGCTGTGTGTCCCAGGCCTAGGCTGACAGCCCGGTCATAGAATCACAGGCTTCCCGCAAGGCTGAGCCGGAGGGGCCCTCGCTGCGCACTTGGCCCCGAGGGAAAGGGATCAGCGTGGGTCACACAGGACGTGAGTGGTCAGGCTGAGCACAGCCTCCTAAATAATAAAGACAGGCTGAGTTTCTGTGAAGGACATCTCTCTCTTGTTCCTGCCCTCAGATCTCAGTCGCCCGCTGCTCAGAGCTGAAAAGCGTGTCCAGCTCGGCACCGCTAATAACCCAATGCCAGGAGAGACCCGACATCCTCTCCCACCATGAAATCCCTGGCTCTTCTCGCCTCTCTCCCTCCTGCAGACTTTCTCACTCCACACTCCTTTTTGTCAGTCATGCTCTGATTCCTGGATCCTGTCACTCTATGTGCTTGGGGTCCCCTGACGCAGCACACGCAGTGAAGCATCCCTGGGCCCTGTCCTGGGGATCTTGGCAAAGCGCATGAATGAAGATACCTCAGGGTCAGCTCTATGCCACAGTGCGGCTCCTGACCATTGCTCTGGGTCCCCCCACCTCTGACAGGGATGACTGCCAACAGCCTTTGGACAGGCGTTGCCCTCTGGTGCAGTTAGAGACCACTTCCCGCCATGCACATCCGGCTGAGTTGTCCCCACCCCACCACATATCTCACACGCCCCCACCTGCACGGATTTCTGTTTCCACTTGGAATAAAGCCCTGGCTCCTCAGGGAGGCTTATGAGGCCCTTCACGCTGGGACCACTCAGCTCTTCAGCGGTGGCTGGCACACTGTGTACCCAGCCTCTTGGGTCAGTCAAGGTCAGCATGGAGCTGAGGATGCAAATGCCTTGGAACCTGTACCTATGCTGACCCCTCTGCCTGGACTTCTCTTCCCAGCGCCACCCCCTCGGCACATCTGGGCTGAGGTCCATCCTTCAGGTCCCCTTTCTTGGTCAACACACTCACTCTAAATGAGAAAACCTCAGTTTTGAGAGTAGAGTGGGAACTCCAGCCTCAGCTCTCCTGACCTAAAGACCAGACCGCTGCCCTCGGCACCAAGAGACCACACCTCATTTGCAAGAACACTGTTGTCGGGCTTCCCTGGTGGCGCAGTGGTTGAGACCTGCCAGTGCAGGGGACACGGGTTCGTGCCCTGGTCCGGGAAGATCCCACATGCCATGGAGCACTCTCCTGACCTAAAGACCAGACCGCTGCCCTCGGCACCAAGAGACCACACCTCATTTGCAAGAACACTGTTGTCGGGCTTCCCTGGTGGCGCAGTGGTTGAGACCTGCCAGTGCAGGGGACACGGGTTCGAGCCCTGGTCCGGGAAGATCCCACATGCCACGGAGCAACTAAGCCCGTGCACCGCAACTACTAAGCCTGCGCTCTAGAGCCCGCGAGCCACAACTACTGAGCCCGCGTGCCGCAACTACTGAAGCCCACGAGCCTAGAGCCCGTGCTCTGCAATGAGAGGCCACCGCAATGAGAAGCCCATGCACTGCAACAAAGGGTAGCCCCCGCTCGCCGCAACTGGAGAAAGCCCTGGCGCAGCAGCGAAGACCCAACACAGCCAAAAATAAATAAATAAAATAAGTAAATTTATTAAAAAAAAAAAAAAAAAAAGAACGCTGTTGTCCCTGGCTCAAACTTCTCTCCCAGACCTGCCACATCACCCGTGAAAGTGGTCTTGAGGCTTCCTGAGCTCTCCTGACTGGTGTGCTCCCACTGGCTGGGGCACTGGGAAAGGTTGTCCATGCATTTCAGGTTTTTTTTCGTTTTCAAAGAAACTTTTCATCTATCAATATTTGATGAGGGTAATTTCAAAGACTTGTTTAGTATGATCTGCACATAAGGAGCCCTTCCGAGTATTTATCACGCTCCGGGTATAATTACATTCAAATCCTGAGACACTGTTGCTAGGTTACCGTTGCTGGAGGTTCCTCTGACTTCCATGCTCGAGGTGCTGCGTCTCCCCCTTGCGATGTTAGGGGCAGGGGACAGGCAGGGTAGGGCTCGTCGTGGCCCTTAATGAAGGTGAGACTTCGGGGTCTCTCATATAGATGAGAGAGAGCGCGTGTGTTGCAGGGGCACCTTGCATACCTCCCCAGGTGGGGCTGGAGGCACAGATCACGTGGTTCCTGCAAGCAAGATTAAAGAGGTGGGAAGGGATAAAAGAGGGCAGTTGCTGCCTTGAGAGACTCCCCGGGAGGAGTCATCTCCGAGCCTTCCCTCCCCCCACAATTCTTCCCGAGAACTGAGCACACATCCTGCGTCCTCCGAGGGCCCCAGGAGGAGTTCTGTTCTGTCGGCAGGAGGCTACCCTTGTCCAAAGACACAAGCAGCTTCTGAGGGGAGAGCACCTGCCTTCTGGGCTGAACAGCGTCGGTTCTCCCAGACGAAGGTGGAAAATCAGGATAAGGAGCCAGAAGCCAGCCTTCTCCTAGTGAGGCTCCCCCACAAGACTATCTTGTATAAACTGGGCCAGGGGTGACTGGAGTGTTGAACCTGGGCTGTGTTTACTGGTGCCTTTGCAGTGTGCAAACAGGGGCAGGAGGCCTTCAGGCTCACATTTGCAGAAAGTCTCAAATGTAGACTTTCAATGTTATATCCAAATGAGGCTAAGTGGACAAGTATTGCCCTTTCATGTATGTGTGTGTGTTTCTTTTTCTTTCTCCTCTTCTTTTTTTTTTCGTTGACATAGTTAAAGCAGTCAACTTGTTAAACGTAAGCCTTTAAAATATACCACATATTTACAATTCTGTTTTGGCATTTACATTTCTTTTCGATCAATTAGGACCTTTCAAAAGTGGCCTGTGCCCGCCAGCAACCCCCTCACTCCAACCCCACCCCCGGTCTACCTCTGAAAGCCTGGTTTAATTTCTCCCCAAGCGCGCCTGGCACCTTGCAGTAGATTGCTAATCCATGGATGCTGCCTTTGTGGCCATACGTTGATTAATGGCTGGTCAGTTCCAAACACATGCATCTGTGTTTAATGCACTACTGAGTCAGCACCACTGGGCTTGGGGAAGAAAAAAAGGAAATAAAACGCAGGCAGATGGGTTTCGGATGGAGTTTAGCATTGGATTTGCATTTCCTGACTCTGCTGCCCAATCTATTTCCCATTGGCCTTTAGAAATGTGCTAGATTGAATTGTGTTTCCTACTGCAAATTTTAAATAAGGTGTATGATACAGTAGGCATTACTATCCACAGTCCCCTGGGTATAGCTGCAAATACGCTTTTAAACCTCAGAGCAATTTCCCCAGTCATCGTGGAGCAATAATTGCTCTTAGAAGGAATGTACACCTAGGTACACACACAATGTTTGTGGCTCATCAGTGGGTAATATCAATTGTTGTCAATTTTTAATGCAAAAAATAATTAAAGACTTAGCAACTGTTCAAAATATTTACAAACAGATTTACTATGAGTGTTTATCTTCAAAGCCATAAGCAAGATCTGGAGATAATTCTTTGAGACATCAGCCGGAGTAAAACACATTTTGTTTCAGCAGTAAAAGTTTCTAAGCCTCATGTCAGGAGATGGTGTGGAGGGTAGATTTTCCCAGTCATGGAGAAGTTTAGCTACGCTAGGGAACGTTGATTCTCTACAAAGTGGCAAAGGATTCCTGGGTTCTTCCAAACAATACCGGAGAGTGAGAACGTGAGGCAATATTGCTTAATTGTGGGATTGTTTTAAAGACTCACACATCTGATCCTTGCTTGTCAACTGGCTTGTTACCAAGAAGAAGAGCCACTTCTGGTTGTGCTGACCCCAGGGCCTTGACTTATTCTGCTCAGGAAGTCTTCCCAGTTCTTCTGAGAGAGGGTAAGTCAGCACAGAAATTTCATCTGTATCATCCAGGAAAACAGAACACAGACCAGAAAGTTCAATTGAGGGAGTTTACTATGGGAAAATAGTTACAGCAGGGTTGGAAAAACTGAAAATGGGATGGTGAGGCAACCTAGAGATTAATAAGAGAAACCATCACCACCCCCAGGCTGGTGAGGCAAAGGGAGGGGATGGAGTGATGGAGCCCAGGAGCTTGGAGCTGAGGCCGTCTTGCCAGTGACGCCCCTCCCTGAAGCAGAGAGAAGGGGAAGAAATTCCCTGGATTCTCCCCTTCTCCTGTCTTTCACATTCTTGCCCATGCCTCCCACTGGCAGAAGACAGTGGGCACATGTACCTGGGAGATATATTAATAGTTTGCAGTGTTGGGCTTCTGAGGCACAAAGCAATGGGGTAGGGGTGGGGGATTGGCAAAGATGGATCTGAGGGTGAAGCGGGAATTGACTGGCCCACCAACTCAGGCACAGGGCCAGATGAGGAGAGGGAGACCAAATAGTGAAAGAGCCCAGAGGAGGGAGTAGATACTTCCAAGGGAAAATCAAGGAAGGCTCTCTGGAAGGGGCACCATCTGAAATGGGCCTTGAAGGACAGAGAAGATCTCATCAATAAGGTTAGGGATGGGAGATGGAAAGGCACAGTTAACACTCAACTGTAGCTGAAGGTAACACCCTGTATGTGGGAGAGGATGGTTTTGAGATGGTAGGAGATGGGGCCAGACTAATGGGGCGAGGTCCCACGTGGTATGTGGTTGAAGAGGCTAGGCTTGAAGGCAAGACCAAGATGACAGCTGTCATGGGTCCAGTTGATTAGAAAGCTGACTCTCAGACAGAGATGGGCATGCAGGGAGTGTAGGAGGACGAGCTCTCAGGATCAGCGTAGACAAGCAAGAGGGGAGGGGTCAGGACTGTGCAGAGAGAGGATCTAGGCTGTGATGCGGTCATAACAACAGCCTCAGCCAACCCCACGGGGAGCTCCGGAGCTGGGATGGCCCTTCAGAATTGTCCTGCCCTGGGACAAGGGGGCTGGACCTTCATACCTTTGCGTTGGCCTGTCACTGGGTGCTGGCTGTCCCCGGAGGTAGTGTGACTCAGGGTGAGGCAGCTCACTTCCGTCAGGGAGAACTCCCAGCGAGGAAGGCAGCTTCAGCAACCCTTCCCTCAGTGGGGAATGGAGTCCTTCAGTCCCAGTTTGGGCAACACACCGCAGTGTCCTTTATAAGAGGCCAAGGGAAGGGAAGGGAAATAAGGGTACCTGCCAGGCACTCCACTTGTGCTTCACACGTATTCCCAGACAACACCCTGCAAGGTCAATATTACTAGCCTCATTTTACAGGCGAGGAAGCTGAGACTCAGAGAAAGTAACTTGCCCAGTGTCCCCAGGCAGTAGGTAATGGGGTTGGAATCTGAACCCACATCAGCCTGACCTTATGCCCACAGGACCGGTCAGAACTCTCAAAGCAGGAAGCCTCTTATCTCTGTAAAGAAGGAAGTGAGGACGTGTCCTGAGTACGAGGGGTCAATGGTGAGAAGGAGGATGGTTTCCAGAAAGTTGAAAACAATGAGAAATGACTACAGAACTGAATGTGATAGGAGAAGAATAAAAGGATTGATTACCAGGCAACAGAGAGAATTCAAGTGATGTTAGATTGCATGGCTATTTTCTGGCACTTTTTTGTTCTATTTGGCCACTCCATAAATCAAACCCTCTGGCTTATGCTGAAGAATTCCCCATCTTATAAGCCCAGGTGGGAGAAGCTGGAAATGGCCAGTCGTCACCACCTGCTTTCCCTGCAGCCAAGCGGAGACCCAGGCTCCCCTGTTCACCCACGTCCACCCAGCTTTGTTGCATACAGGTGACAGGGAAGCGGAGACCTCCTTGAGGAAGCTGCTCTGGCGGCTGCAGGGCTGGTGGCCTTGTCCAGCTCAGTGCTGGTGGGTGTGTGTGGCAGCGCAAAGATTTGGGGTCAGCAGTGGGACCTGGGTGGTCTGTTTGGCAGTGCAATTTTGAACACATTTTGACCATTGCTCCTAGCTGGGTAGTCCTAAGTCTGACTCTTTATCCCTCCTGCCAATACTGTGAGTGAGCCAATATCCTTAAAAAAAAAAATTATCTTGAAACAATTTCACATTTATAAAATATTGCAAAAATAATAAACCCATAAACCCTTCACCCAGATTCCCCAAATGCTAACGTTTTCCCACACTTGTGTTCTCCTTCTCTTATCTCTTTATCTATCCTAGTATAGTAATAGTTGTTTCAGATAAGATTCCTCAATGGATGCAAAATTAATGATGGAAAGAATGATGAGAAATGAGATGTTGACACCGTCTCAAAATACATCCCTCAATTATATACAGGAAAAAGTAACTTCACAGTGAATTAACGCGGCAGATGCCACTTTAACCCAGTGATCAACCTTAACATCATAAGCAACGGGGCAAATCAACCCCATGTGTGTCTTTCTAGGACATGCTAGATGGACGCACCATCACTTCTGTGACATTCCTGCAAAAAGGCACAACCTAAGAAACCAACCCAAGTTTCATTCTACAAAATAACTGTCTTGTTTCCCTTAATATCATTTTAGTAATTTTTATTAATTTTAAGGCAATCTCTATCCAAGTGTTTTGTAACTTGCATAACACCAAACCAACGTCAGAGCGTTCTTGTAGTTTTTTCTGTGATGGGGTCCATGCTGGTGAGGAAAATGCCTGAATGGGGCACCATTGCAGGGACTGACTGTCTTATTGCAAGGGACCCCGAGGAGTGCAGGTGGACAGAGAGGGAACAGAGGTAGGTGAGGAACGCTGGGGACGTTGGATAGCATTCAACATTCAGCTGTTGCTTTTGCCTCTCAGTTTTCCATCCACATCTGTGCTCCACGGCTGCAAAATTATGGCATATTTATTCCTTCCTCTTTGGAGCAGTGAGAGTGATGTATGGCAAAGGCAAAAGCAGGGGGTTGACACTTTCTGAGCACAGCTGAGTGTCCAGGATTCTACTGCTTGGGAGGTTGCATTCTCCTTATTATGGGCCCGTATGTTGCAGTGGTTGATTGTTCAGGCTCTTGAATACGTCTTCTCATCTGTAAAATGGGGATAATGATAATGCACAGTTCATAGGCATGGGCTGAGGATTGAATGGGATACAGAGTGTAATAGCACCCCACTTGGCCCACCATGAACACATAATGTCATCTATGAGAGTGACCGGAAGGGCGATTGGATCAGATGATATGCTTGAGGTCACTCAACCTCAAGAAATGAAACAGGGATTGAGCCCACACTTGCATTTCCCCTACCATCATTCTCCTCCATGTGAAGCACAGAGAAACGAGCGGTGTAGACTGGAGATATACCGTCCATTTCACAGACAAGGAAGTCGAGGGCTGGCAGAGAGCTCTGGTTCCCCCAGGTCAGTGCCTGATGCTGCTCTAGCAGCCCCTCCCCTTTGCTAGGTTCCTCCATTACCTACACTTGTGCAAACCTTGGTGCCCTGGGAGGTGGGCAGGGAGCTCATAACCGGGTAATTGCCTTGTGGATTTTATGGGGCCATATAATAGTATGTTGTGCAAATTTTTATGAGTATTTATTTTACAATGTCTACTGAAACCATTAACACTTTCATTAGCTAGATTCAAGGGCCGTGGAAGGATTGACTTCCCTAAGATCAATTTTGTCTGTAGATTTTAAATAAAAGTTTATGAAAACATTGCAGGCTCATCCTAAGGCAAGCAGATGTTCTCAGTGTCTTGCAGACCCAGGTGGGATTAGGAATTTGTGAACAACTATTTATCCTTTTCAATTCTGTGCTGGCTGGAAGGGGACAAATGGGAGTTACTAGACCAGTCAGTCCACAATGTTTATTACTTCTCCTTGAAACCTGGATTTCACCAGCAAAGCTGATCTCTGAGTGACCTCATGGCTTCTGAAATTGTACTTTCATTTGGATTCTGTAATTCCTAGCAGGTAGGAGCTTAAGCATGATGTACCCAAAATGATAAAAATATAATTTCTAGTTCCTTTGAAATATGTGGCTGTACACTATAGGTGACTATACCTGATAAAATTAGGATACTGTCTCTATGTATTTAAAATGTATGCTAAAGGCTCAGAGTCATTTATAAGATTTTTTTTAAAGTGGTGCTGTAGCTCAAGTTGTTGAAAGAATTACTGTGCTTGAGTGAAGTGATCATTAGCAGAAGGTGATCAGGAAGAGAAGCCAGTACCTGGGAGTTTGTTTCCTGTGGGGTAAGATGAGGACGTGGATGGTTTATTTTCTCAGTGCCGAGGCATGTCATAGAGTTTATTTGATTAAAATAAATGTACACTTTTATTATGCACATCGATTAATTCCCCCCATGATATTGAAGGTAATGTCCTAAGAACTATGAAAAGAGTTGCAAAAATGAATTGAATCTTACTTGTCTGGGATACAAGTTGTTTTGTTGTTATTGCTTGTTTTTTCCTATGGGCCTTGCTTTCAGTAGGTAGAGTTTATCCTTGTCCTGAGTTCATTGCCCATTTATCATTATAGATACATGCCAAGCCCTTCTCTTCTTTTATTTTTTCCCTTTTATCTTTCCTACTATTGTACTTTCCCATTCCTTTCCTTCCCATATGCAACTGCATTTTTGCATTTGATGTTTGTCTTCTTTGCTTATCTATGTTTCTATAAAGGTTTACTGATTTACTGCATGTATTTTTAATGTATGTAAGTGGTATTGTGTTATAGAATCTCGTTCCATTTTTTACTCTTCTCACTAAACACTATGTTTCTAAGATTCGCTCATGCTGCTGTGTTTAAATCTAATCTGTTGTTTCTAATTGCTGCATAATGCTCCATTCAGATTTTATTTGTGTGAAAGAGTAAGCTACTTTGAGGAAGAGGTCTATCTGAACTTCAGGAAAACAATTCTGCAGATTCTGGGAAGAATAGACTGGAGTCATTAGGGAAGGGGGCAGCTAGGCAGCAAGTTTAACCATCTGAATGAGAGGTAACCTGGGCCAAGTACTGGGAGTGGAGAAAAGGGGGTGTGTGTTGGACCTATTTAGAGGTAGACTTGGTGTATTTTGACTACATGTTGGATAGAAGGAGTGAGGGGGAGCAGGAATAAAAGGGGACTCTAGGATTTTAAACCTGAAGGGTGGGCTGTTTTCGAGCATCAATAATTGAAGGAGGAAGCACAATACAAGACCAGGGTATGGTGGGGAGAGGAGGAGAGAATAGGATAGCCTCAAACCTAGGTATTCATTTGTTTATTCAGTCAACAGTTTCTGAGTCCTATATATGCCCAGCACTGGAGTAGCCGGCTAGGAGAACAGGGTGGGGGTGGGGTGTATAGAGATCTCTACTCACGTTGAGTGCAAGACAGACATTAACCAAAAATCACAGAAACAAAAACATCATCGCAAGCAAGCTGTCCCAAGGGCCCTGGGAAGATGAAGGGCCCCAGATTCGAGTAGGAAATCAGGAATGAGTTCTCTGGGGACATCACCTTTCAGCTGAAATCTGGACGAGTAGGGGTTGCCCCAGTGACAGATAAGGGCAAAGGCATTCTGTACTGAGGTACAGCCGGGGGAAAGAACCTAGCCCATGTGAGGTGTGACAGTGGGAAACAGTTTGGCCTGTTGGAGGAGCTGAAATAATTGAGGGTAGCTGGATTGTAGGGAATCAGGGGAAGACCAAGCTGAGTGGTGACAGAACTCAGACCACAGCAGGGCTTGGAGGTCACACTACGGAGTCTGGGCATTATCCTAAAGGGAAGCACTGGAGGGCTTTAGGCAGGAGTGACCCCTGTTTGATGTGTGGGGTTAAAATCTCATTGAGGCTGCTGCATGGAGCACAGATTGGGGTGCAAGTAGGAGACATTCAGGGGTGGTTTCAGTTTTTCAGGTGAAGGGTGTGGGTGGCAGAGGAGATGGGGAGAAAGATTGATTTGAGAGGTTTTGAGGTTGAGTTGACTGGGCTTGATGATGGATGGAAATGGTGGGGGCAGGGGGCTCTGTGTCAGTGGTGGTGGGTTGAGCCTGAGCTGCCTGTCGGTTATGCAAATGCAAATGTCCAGGGGTCACTTGGAAATGACACGCTGTAAGAGTGTCACGTAGGAGATGGTTTAGAGGTCATGAGATCGATTTCAGGATCTCCTGCACAATGGCAAAAGGGGAAACTATGAAAATAGGTGAGATCCGTCAAGGAAGATCATATAGGGGCATCAATTGGGAAATGCCTATTTGGAAGATAAATTTTTATTGAAGATTTAAAATTTTGTTATTCATTTTGAGACATTAAAAATGCAATAGCAAGCAAAGAAAAATATAGCATAATCTCATATTCCCATCCAGAATCTATTTGGTCATATCTGCTATGTTGGAAGAAAAAAGAAATAAAATATTACAACGCCAATCCCTCAACTCCTGGCAAACACACTCACGAGTCTCATGAGTTTGGTGGCAGGATGCATCTTTGAGATACTGATTCATCTTTCTCTCTGTGTTTTCCTTTCCCTGATCTAAGCAGATCACAGACTCTATGCTTACAAGCCTCAGGAGGCAGGCCTCTGATGTTTATGAGGTCAAGGCTGTCTGTAGAAGATGAGGGTAGTAGAGACAAGGACGGTTTCCCGGGGATTGAAGAGCGTACCCTGGGAAGGTTCAGTGGTCCTGGAGCGGAGCAGTGGGGTCTGTCTCCCTGGCCCTGGCACTACTCCAAGCCCTGGCAGGAACTCAGAGTAGGCAGCCCATGGTGCCTGGGCCGCCAGCCCTGCCAAAGCTTCATGGATGCAAGCTTTGTGGGAAGGAGCAGGGCACGCAGGGCTTCAGAGCCTGAGCTAGCTGAACTCTCAGTGATAACCAGAGCGGATCAATGTCCTATTTCCAAAGAGGTCTCCGCTCTGCCTTAGAACCATGGCAAAGCCCCTCAGAGAAAGAAGAGGAAGTCCCAAGAAGGAGTGAGGTTGAATTTCTCACCAACCTAGCAGGATGAGAACTTGGGGTTGAAATCCAGGTACTTAACAGAAAATAAAGAAATGCAATATTTCTTGAACACTTGAGTCTACGAACAGAAGTTCATCCCCAATGTAAGTCTGTTTAGTAGGAGGAGACCATGATAGAGACAGAGTACAAGGAGGACAAGAACCAGTGCCCCCTAGAGAAGAGGCAGATGGAAAGGAGAGCGTAGTCAGCTGTGTAACATGAAGCAGAAACGCCTGATGGGGAGGGTGACTCAGCTGCAGGGAGGGGAAGCCTTTGAGAGCACAGAGGGCACGTGGCAAGGGCTGAGAAGAGGATGAGAAGTGAAACTTGTGTAGACGCCGTTCAAGAAGGTTGCTGGTAAAGAGAGGCAAGGGAAAGAAGATTTAATTTTTTTCTTTTTTGTTCTTGGTTTTGCTTAGGGCTAGAAAAGACTTGAGGCTCTTTCTGTCCTGAGACAGAGGGAGAAGCGGAAGAGTCTGAATAAGAAAGATAGAATGGATAACTGGTTGAGGGAGGTGCCTGAGCTTGCGGCAGCCGGGATGTCCTGAAGAAGAAAGGAAGGAGAGCAGCACAGCTA
Organism: Physeter macrocephalus; assembly: GCF_002837175.3. Classification (NCBI taxonomy): domain Eukaryota; kingdom Metazoa; phylum Chordata; class Mammalia; order Artiodactyla; family Physeteridae; genus Physeter; species Physeter macrocephalus. The sequence continues at coordinate 32,738,765 of NC_041214.2, forward strand.
CATAGAGGGACATTTACAGCATAGAGAGGGTGCTGAAGGAACACATGGGGTAGGCCTTGATCTTTGTAGTGAAGCATGTGAATGTCGAGAGGTCAATATCTGCCCATCAGGGACTTGGGAATAAAAGAAACATTTTAGGGGCTATACAGAGAAGAACACAACAAGGAATCATTAAGGCTGAATACAAGTACAATCATAATAGAATTACCATTATGGTTGCAAATTATAGGGCAGGCACTGTTCTATGCCTACCAGATAATAATTCATGTAATTAGTCGAAATCTTAGACACTATAAGTATTATTATCCCCACCTTGTAGATGAGGAAATCGAAGCTTAGAGAGGTTAAATAACAAAACCCCATTAAATAGGACAACCCTGTGGTCATTCAACAAGAAAATCGCAGAACTAGGATTTTAACCAGTCAACTGGACACCAAAGTCAGCCTTAATCCTTTGCCAACTGGAGAAACACAGCAGTGCAGTCCTTGAGGTTGAAGTGAAGCTTTGTCAAAGGATGTTCACCAGGAGTTTGGGGTCAGGAGGATTGTTGGATGCTGGGTGAACTGATTTAGGAATTCCCTGACACTTTGGTCTCAAGATTTCTAGATGAAGAAATGAGTGCCCAGGTTGCTTCCGGAGAGTCCGGCAGAATAGAGTGTGAAGCAGTGAAGGATTTCAGAGTTCATCTGTGTGTAGGTAGAATCTGACATCATGAGACTGGTGAGCTTGCTGAGGGAGAGAATTTAGAGTTTGAGGAGGTCGGGGTCTAAGACCAGGTCTGGAGGAATTCTAATATGAGGTAGTCAGTAAAAGGAGGAGACACTAGTGACAGAGGCAGAAAAAACTTGTCAGGAAATCTAGGAGCGGGGCAGTGCTGTGTCATCAGAGCAAAGGGAACAGAGTGGGTATCAAGAAATAGGGAGGGTCCAACAGGACCAGTGAGAACCTGGCAAATGCAGTGAGATGAGAATGGAAATGTGCCCACTGGATTGGGGACATGGAAGTTTCTGGTGACCCAAGCAAGAGCTGTTCCAGTGGAATGATGGGGACAAAAGCCAGCCAGGAGTAGGTTGAGGAGAAGAGTGAGGAACTGTAAATAAAGCAACATTTTTAGGAAGTTTGGCTTAAAGGGTAAAGAAAGAGGAGGCAATAGCTAGAGCGGTCTGCAAGGTTGAGAGAAGGCAGTTTTTAAATGGAAAAGACTTATAGGTATTTAAATGTCTTTGGAAGAAACCCATTAGAGAGGGAGCTAGAGAAAGAAGGGACCCTGGAGAATATGCATTTTCTGACAAGGCATGAGAAGATACATCTTAAGCCATGTGGACGAACCAGCCTTGGTTGGTGGGAGGGAGAAAAGGCCAGGGAACAGGAGGGAGGGGGTGGGCTTGAGCACTTGGTGGTGGGAGGGTGAGAGAGTTCCGTGTAACAGACTCAGTGTTCCCTGAGAAATAGGAGGCAGGGTTGTAAGCCAAGAGTGAGGCAAGAAGTGGGGGAGTCAGAGGTTTGAGGAGGGCACATTAGATCGGAAGCGTGTTGCAGAGTGGATGAGAGAACAGAGGCATGCTTACTGGGTAGTGTTGAGAGGCATCTGAGAATAGTTATCATGAATACATGGTGAAATTGGTCTGCCCTGGTGTGCTGCTTTCTCATTAAGACTCAACCATTCGTGCTCTGCCTCAGAGCAAGAGGGGAGTTGGGTCCATTCAGACTTGGCTTTTTGCCAGAGGGGGGAATACAAGGACAGAGTGGCAGAGGAGTTGAGAGTTCTGAAGAAAGTGTTAGGGAGTGATGGGCCATGAGATCTAAGTTGGATAAGGAGGAGAATGAAGGAAGAAGCTAGCTGATGGATTGGCAGAGATGGAAGGGGGTTCAATGCCTGGAGATTTTGAAGAGGCTCAAAAACCGTTTGGGGAGAAGTTGACCAAGCTAGCAGGAGAGGAAACTGAGACCTATGCATAAAATGAATCATGATTCCAAGATTTAGGTGGTTTGGGGAGTAAGTGACCAATGTGAAATAGAGAAGAAGGCCAACGGGAATGAGAAGAGCAAGAGACTGAAAGACCAGAGTGTTGGATGTTCATCCATGGGGACCCTGCAGTCGCAAGATTCAGGGACCAAAGTCATCTACAAATGAGGATGGTGGGGAGATGGCAGCACCAAGGAGGGGAAAAAAGCAGGATAGCTGGTAGCCCTTGGCAGGGGCTGTATGCCCAAGAGGAAAGAATCGAGGGTATGCTTATGCCTGAAATGCCACAATTCCTTTTTTGACTTCAGGCACCATCCCCGTTAAGTTGCAAAGGTTCCGAGGAGGAGTAATACACCAAGCCTTGCGAATCATTTACTCTTTGGAATAAATGAGTTTCTCAGTAGTTTACAGAGAATACTTTTTGGCCAGGAGAACTAAAAAGGCATATGGAGTGAGAGGAAATGGCTAAGTCTAGAAAATGTCATCACAGTCAATCCCAGGAACCAACATGGGGCAATTGGCTCAGCGCACCAGGAAAGTTGTAATCAGGCAGGTGGAGTTCCATTGGCTCACAACAGCCCTTGTGAGCAAGCAGGGAGCACCATGAGACTTGGTTCAAGGCTTTCCAACTCCTTGGCTGGACTAGTTTGAATGACAGCCGAGCAGAAATCAGGACCCTGGACAACTCAGAGGGACCACAGTTTGCCCCGATAAAGACCATTTCTAGGCTGCTGGCTACTGATCCCATAGCTGTAGATTTTCTAATTGGAAAGGGAGGGGTGTATAAACTTGGTTATTAAATCATAGGTCCCCTCTCATTAATGGGAAGCAGATCACATTCATATATTTTGGGATGCAGATCATATTGTGCTTGTATGTCCATTAATACATCCAAAACCAAACATTTATTAATCAATTTCTATATGCAGACCTTTTGATGAGGAATATACAAAGACAGGAATAAGACGTGATCCCATTCTTCAAAGAGATCGTCGTCTGGTCACAGGAGAGAAAGATAAGTTAAACAAATAATTAAAATGCTACTTGAAAATTCCATAATAGTGAATTGAACGAAATAGCTGGGGAACATAGCAGAAGAAACTAACTTGAAATACATTTTTTTTTTTTCTAAATCAGGATACGGAAAAACTAAAACATTGGTCACAAATGTCCTAAAATAGTCAGTGCCTTTTTGGGTGAGGAATAAGTGCCTTCTTATATGTGTTTTCTTGAAATTGCTGAAAGTAAAGAAGGTTTCAGAAGGTACTGGCATCTGGACAAATGTCCTAATGTTGGTATGAAGGGGATGTGTTTTGCTGTGGTTTTGAGATGAAGAATATTCCAAATTAATAGCAGAAGTATTTTGAGTTTGAGTACCTATACAAAGAAAAGAATTCCCAAATCATATGAATGTGATTTCTTTCCTGCTTGGGAACTTGTCAAAGTGTCCTTGAGGCTGGTAGGGAAGGGATTCCAGCATTCTCTGTCTTTGGGACATGGAACCTGAGACCTCAACGGGGCCCCTTTCATTTATCTACAACCATGACTTCAGCTTGATGTCACAGCACAAGGATGTGTGGCCACACCTGTAATAACTTAATGTAATTCATGTGCCTCCCCATAATATTGATAGTTTCCAAGTTATTTCTATGACACTATAACTCACTCATTCATATTTGAATTTTTCCCCAGTGGCATGGAAAGGGGTGGGTTTACAACTCTGGAAGGATATTCTGCATGACCTGCCACCTATCTTATTTCTGCCACATCTTTCCTACCATGAGGACCATTGCTAGTGAGCAGCTAATTGTCACGGATCACACAGGGAAGGTTCAGCTGAGGATGGATGGTGCTGTGCAGCTTCTTCTCCAGGGGTAAAGAGCTGACATCTCAATGATAGTGCTTAAGATCCAGTCAGTCAAGATTCTTCTATAAAAGGAAAGGTTAAAAAGAAAAAACCCCACAAATGTTACACGTTAATTAACTTTACTCCATAGGAAGTGAATAGGTTTGAGGTTTTGATGGGGTATAGAGAGAAGTAGAATGTGCCTTTGAATGAGAGCTGTCATTAATTGCTTCTTGACCTAAGGTTTTCGTCTTATCCTCCAGGAATCCTTTTAACACTCTTTCAGCTCCTGCCTGTCCGTGAACCTCTGGCCCACGTTCCTTCTGGCTTGGCTTTTGCTTGGGGTCTCTGTTTTCTCTTCTCTCTCCGAGTCCTCTTAAGAGACAATTGACGTCTTTTTTACCTTTCCTTTTGTCATCAGAGGACAAAGAAAATGAAAACACCTGTGGGTCACAGTCTCCTTCTAATCAGGTTGTGTTTCCCTGATAATGGGTCACTGACATAGGATGGCTCTGCTCTCTGCCCCTTGCCCGGCTCCTTCCATCCACCTGCTCTGCCATTTCTGATGAATGGACCCCTCAGACCCACTGAAGACTCAGCCTCTGAACCCGGAGCATGCAGGATTGTACAGCCTTCTTCTGACAGCCCTTTTCTTAAAGAAGCCAAACTCTCTTGGCCTTTCCAAAATTTAAAATATATCTTAAATATGCCAGAGCATGTGTTAAACAGAGCTGCATAGTAGTTTTCATATATCCAAGTTACTAATTTTCTGGGGCCTGCCAACATTTCCATTTTAGGCTTGTGAGATTAAAAAGAATAATTTGGAAATATGTCAAAACTTTACATTTTCCATCCAGGCCCTGGCTGTGGATCATCTAGGGGTGGACACTGTCGTTCCTCGGCCACTTGTCTTTTGTCCCATGGGTTACACCCTTTGTCCACTCAGTGGAGGGTAGAGGGTGTACAGGGTATAGGCAGGGCAGTCTGTGTGATTTTAGTAAAGTGCTAGAATCTGAGAGAATTGAGTATGGGAAGAAGATGAAACCACGGACTAAAATCGGCTGTTCCTTATCATCCATGAAAAAAGTGTGATGGCTGCTGAAGGGAACTGAGAGAGAGAAGTCAGGCTTTTTAGTGCTGGGCACCCCTGGAAAGGGAGAGGCACCCCACCCTATGCTTAGTCTCCCTTTAAAGCCTCATTCATCAATGCTTTCCCCACCACACAAACACTCACAACCCCTCACACACACAAGACACACCCTCACCTCCTCTCACCCTATACTCACAACACAGGTGCACACACAAACACACACACTCACACCCTCTCACATACATAGAGCATTCTCACATCCACTCACAATCACACACTTTATACTGCCCACTCATACATTATAAACACACACCCTTTCTCTCTCTCTCACACACACACACATGCATACACAGACATGTATAAACCTTCTGGAAGTGTAATCCAGAGGACAAGGTAGCCTCCTTGGTCTTCTTCTTTAAATTAATTAATTAATTAATTTAATTAATTTTGGCTGCGTTGGGTCTTCGTTGCTGCGCGCAGGCTTTCTCTAGTTGCGGCGAGCGGGGCGCACTCTTTGCGGCGGTGCGCAGGCTTCTCATCGCGGTGGCTACTCCCGTTGTGGAGCGTGGGCTCTAGAGCGAAGGCTCAGTAGTTGTGGCTCGCGGGCTCTAGAGCGCAGGCTCAGTAGTTGTGGCGCACGGGCCGAGTTGCTCCGCGGCATGGGGGATCTTCCCGGACCAGGGCTCGAACCCGTGTCCCCTGCATGGGCAGGCAGATTCTTAACCACTGTGCCACCAGGGAAGCCCCGAGGTATCATTCTTGAGCAGAATGGAGTGGGGGGACTCTCGGCTGGGCATGCAAAGATCTGGTTAGATGAGGGAACTTGGCAGATGCTTCGCCCCATCCAGGCCTCAGTTTCCCCACCTGGGAAATTAGGGATGTGGACCCTATGTAGCTGCACAGTCCCAGTGCAGGCAGGAAGAGACTCACTCCTCCTCAAGGTGTGCTCCCACCATTCCTGCAGTGAGGGCTTCTCAGAAACCAAAGAAGATGCTTAAATGATTAATGAGGGAACAGAGATAAATCTTGCTGTCTTCCCATTTAACGATTTTGTAACCTGCTGATCTGGTGTGGCACCTTCAGACCTATTACTCAGGTTGGCTTTTTGTTGGTCTTTCCCAGGTGTCCAAATAATTCCCCTTGACATGGCCCCCACCCCTCCAGTTTTCACGCCCTGGGGCAGCTGGGGTTGGTGCTGGAGGCCAGGCTCACACTGAGGGCTGTTTGGGGACGGCAGCAAGCCTCCCACTCTGGCTGCAAATACCAGAGAAGTGAGTCACCTTGGGGTGCTGACCTTAAAGGGAGAGATGATCAGTGATTGCTTCTCAGCAGCATCTCTGAAGGTCCAAGATGCACGCGGTCAACGCCCGCCCCTTTTCACGTCGCTTTGCCATAGGCAATGCACGTTCACACCTACCAATTAGTTCACTGGGTTCTTACAAGAGCTCTAAAAAGAAGAGAGTTCAAATACTCTTATTGCAATTTTTGATAAAAGGTTAAGTGACTTGCCTTACGGTCACAGCTAATGGGGAGCAGAGGTGAGGCTGCACATGGGTTCTTCTGCTTAGCAGACCAGGACCTTTCCTAGAGCTTCTTATCATCTCTTAAGAATACGGATGTCTGGGACTCACCCCCACCCCCATGCCATGGTGAAGGGGCTCATGGTGTCAGGATGGGGGATGGGAATCTAGCTTATCAGCTGGGTCCCCAGGGGATTCTGACACACCTCGGGTCTGGGGACCCCAGATGTATGTCATCCAGCGGCTGGGACAGGATGGCTGTGGTAAGGAAGCTGGGAGGTATGTTTGGGGAGCACATTGTGTTTGTAATGCTGACACCTGGCTTGGAATTCTGTGTGACACTAGGCTCACCCTCTAATCACTGTCAATCTAAGTCTCTGCACTTGATTATGAAGACAATGAAGCCTGGGCTAGCCCTTCCCCCTACACACACACACACACACACACACACACACACACGCACACGCACATGCACACGCACACGCACACACACAGATGCCCAAGTATTAGCTAAGAAGGTACTGTTTGGGAAAGCCCTCTTAATGCTCACAGGGGCAGGGTGGGCGGGTTGTGTTAGCTTTCATCGTGGTGACAAACAGCTCCAGTCTGTCAGGGGCTTACAACCATCAACCACTTTTTTCTTACTGACTTTGCACGAGGGGCTGCAGTTAGGGCAGCTCTGCTGGCCTCTGCTGGGGTGGACTGAGCTGACTCCACGTACAGAGTGAAGGGTTGCCGTTCTCTGTGACAAGAAGTTCTCAGGGTGCAGGATCTGAACAAAAAGGGCAGAGCCAGATCCCTGAAGTGTATTGAAAACTTCTGCTCAGATGTGGCCTACATCCCATCTGCACTCTCATTTCATTAGCACGTCTCTTGGCTAAACCTAACATCATTGGTGTGGGGAATTATATACTCTGCCTGCAGGGAACCATGGTCTGGGTGGAGAGGGAGTGAATAATTGTCAACACAGAATACAGTTTAGCAGGGGGTGTTATTATACTGCCCACAGTTACAGAACTCAGGATCCTCGACTCCGGCAGTTGAATCAAGCTCTCCGCTGTCTGTTCGGGTGATTATCTTTTAGTCTGAGCGGCTTCCATCCCATCCTGGCACTTTTGTGGCTGCCTCTGTCTCAGTGTCTCTTGCAGACCCTTCCTCTCTTCCATTTTCTGCCCCAGAAGTGTTCAAGTTTCAAGGGAAAGGCTCTGGCCTCCAGGGACCACACAATATAAGTGCAAACAGGGAGAGGCAGCCATAAATCTAGTGGCCTTCTTGAGTGCCTGGCACACCCATCACTCAGTATGGCCTGAGCAAACGCACTCATGCTTCTCTCCTGCAAGAAGGACCCTGCAAGGTGCGAAAGCACAGAGAGAGGAAAAGGGACCAGCATTCAGTACCCCACAGAGGAACTAGTATAATTAAGGGAATTTGCAGGATTCCAGAAACTTAATACTTGTAAGTATTTCAGTGAGAGGAAAAAAAACGTCAGCATGAGTTCTCCTGCCCACTCCTTCAGGGACATGTTCCCCCAGGATGAGGAGGAGGCCCCATATCTGTGATGCCCACCACATATGGTTACTGAAGGAGACCTGAGCTGGCACATGACCAGAGCACAGTGAGAAATCATGGGTTGGAGGCTCAGTGTTCTGTAACCGGCCTCACCCATGGGTGGCCCTGTGATCCCTTCAGTGGACTCCATCGTCACTGGGCATGTTGTCACTGAGCAAACCCTTTACCCCATACCCAATATTACCATTTCAAGAGCATATACTGAGTGCTTCCTGTGGACTGGGCCCATCCTTGAGGATATGGTGATGAACAAGCCCCAGCTCCTGACCTGAAGAGTTCACAGTATGCAGCACAAGGTAGATGCATGAATCAAACCTATACACCAGCAGAGGCCCCTCAGAGATGCATGAGCATCGTCCAGGGTGGTGCAGACAAGAAGTTCACTTCTTTGACTGCCTTGTCTTCTTTTCAATAATGATAATAACAACTAGCATATCTGGAGCACTTTAGTCCCTTTATTTCGTTTTCTCCCTGTAAACAACACTTATGATGACATACAGGGCAGTGGGGCCGCATGAGAGATAAACAGTCCTGGAATTCTAGTCCTGGCTCTGCCACTGTGTGAGCCCACGTGAGTTATTTAACTTTGCTCAGCCTCATTTCATCAGTGGTACAACCAGGACAATAATGCCTTCTTTTCAGGAGTCTTGCGAGCATTATAGCCAAAATGTTCACATTGCCTTGCTCAGCCTCTGGACGATCTCTGGGTAGTATCTATTTTCAAAAGCTGTAGATTCGAAGTCTGATCACTTCTCGTCAATGTCACGGTAGCATCCTTTGCTAGCTAGGTGAATACTAGCTGCTGCAACAAACCAACCTCTTGATTTCAGTCATTTCATGCAATAAAAGCGTATTTCCCCCCTCATATTAAAGTTTAACACAGGTGGTCATGATTGGCAAGAGGCTTTCCTCCGTGGGGACTTCAGGGACACACACCACCTCCATCCTGTGGCCCCACCATCCCCCCCTGAGTCTTCACTGCTTACAGCAGAAGGGCAAAGAGAAGGAGTAGTCAGCCCACTGCTTCCTATCTGCCTTGCAGGGAAGTGAAACACATCACTTCTATGTATATTTCATTGGTTAAAAAGTCAATGGCCAGTCCTAACAGCATAGGAAGCTGGGAAATGCAGTCTCCTTGTGAACCAAAGAAGGAGAAGGTCCAGACTGCCTGTGCCACACGCTGCTTCTCCCTCAGATCACTACAAATGTCCCGTGAGGATTCTTTGCCCCCACCCCCACCCCAATAGGCTATCTCCACTCAGTAGACAGAGGGATCTTTTAAAAGTGTGAATGATGTTATGCTACGTTCCCGTGCAAAACCCTTCTAATCTGGACTCCTGACTTGGCCTCTCTCTCTGGTCTCACTTCCTATTACTCCGCCTTTCACTGCACTCCACTCCACAGGTCTTCCTTCTGTTCCCAGAACATGCTGGAGTTACAATAACTTGGAGTCTTTGCACTGGCTGTCCCCTTGGCCTGTGACAAAATTCCCACCTTCCCTTTCATTCAGTTCTCTGCTAAAATACTGCCTCCCTGGAGAGGATTTGTTTGACCACCCAACTACCCCTCATTAAAAAAGAAATAATATTAGGAAATTTTAAAAACAGAAAAAGTTATAGAAAACAATAGGGTGATACCACCATCCAGCTTTATCAAGGCTTAATGTGTGTATATATATATATATATATATGAGTTATTAATAATATAATAATAATATATAATATAGGAATTATATAATATAACTCCTATATATATATTAATATATGAGTTTATTAATATGAGGATCTCTGTGACTCAGTTTTGACCCAAATACCAGTAGGGTAAGTGCCAAGTAGCCTCATATTCTAAAGCAAGGTGATGGCATTAGCTGGTTGCCTACCTCCAGCTTCTAGAAAGGGGTGGTGCTGGAGAGGTCAGAAGGGAGAATTTCTTTGGCAGGAGTGGCTGGAGTAGTGTGGCATGTCCCCTCCCCTGTCTGTGGAAGAATTAAGGGACTCCTTTTAACCTAAGAGATGGAGCATTAGAAGAACCGTTCAGAGAGCCTGTCCTGTGTCCGCTGGAGTGAGGAACCCAAGGAATGGAGAAGCCTGAAGAGAAAGAAGCCAGGAGCTGAGGACTGTGCAGTGGAGAGAGAGCTCCAGAGCCAGCTGCAGGCCAAGTGATGGATAAGGGTGAAGTTCTCCCAGTCAGAGGTGGGTCTGAGAAGAGAGTAGGTGTGGGCCCCCCTCAAGAGGGCAACTGTGGAAGCTCATATTTCCTGGCAACGAGCTGGCTGTGATGGAGGCTTCCTACAGGATTGGGGGCCATAGCTTCCTCCTCTGCTGAAACCTAACTTTATTGGGCAGTGGGGTGCTAGAAGCTGGCCTTCTCAGATAACTCCCTCCACAACCAGCAACTTGGATGGCTTAGAACCTGGGGTTAGACTGTTTATTACTCACAGACAAGGCTGTTCTCAGGTGCACACCTTAAAATGTTGAGTAGCAGAGGGGCAGGCTCTCTCCACTAGAACATGCCTCCTGTGTGTCCACAGCTGGTCCTCATATGTGTCTCCACAGATGTTGAGAGCTTGGGGGATCTAGGTACTCACTGGCCCTTCTGCCCATGAGTGCCACTCCAGTGGCAGTGTTCAGCACATAGTATACATTTCCTTTCCCCAGACCCCCACCACACACTCCACCTTGGGAGGTATACTTGGGAAGAGTCTACCCAACCCATTAACACTGGACTTGGTCAAATGACTAGCTTTGGCCAAGAGAATGTGAGCAGACATGTCAGTGTGCCACTTCTAAACAAAGGCTTTTAGAGGGATTGTCAGTCTTTTTTTGCCTAAAGAACATTATATTCTGGTTATGGGGGTGCCCTTCAGCCTGGGTCCTAGAACGTAAAGACCCAGGACACAGACACAGCACATGACCACAGCCATTACCATACAACATGAGAAAGATATGAATAGTTGTTGTTTTAAGTGCCAACTAAAAAGTGTTGCTCTCCATCTGATTCTACTAGAACGAAGTTACCAGCCACTGCAGTCACTGGCCTTCAACACACCCTGAAAGGAGTGAAAGGAGCAGAGATCAGGAATGAGGCACTCTGTGCTATGGGAAAACAAACGGGAGAACTGGCCATCAGATAGATATTTTCAGGAGATTTTATGAACCCAATTTCTTGCATCTTCTCATATTTAGAAAAGCACTAAAATCATTAATAGAGACATCTGCTCCTCAAGACTAGCAGCAACCTTCTGCCAAAATGTGTGCTTGATTGCGTATACTCCCTTCACCAAAATCATGTGTCTACTGACCTCCCGCCTACCTATTTGGAGCAGTTCCTCAGAGCTTTCTGAGAGGCTGTCTCCCAGGCTACAGTCCTCATATGGCCCCAAATAAAACTTAACTCACAAATTTCACATTGTGAAGTTTCTTTCAGTCCACATAAGACTCTGAGATTTTAAGGTTCTGTGTTTCACAACTTCACTGTAGCAAAAGCTGACTGATATCAGTCTTCTCCAAGTGATACTTCTTGATGTACACCTGTGCCTTGTGCTTGACCTGTGCTATACAGGGTAAGGGCATAAGGAACTGGCATAAGGAAACTGATATGGACTGAATGTTTGTATCCCTCACAATTCATATGTTGAACCTCTAATTCCCAACATGAGGATATTTGGAGGTGAGGCTTTTTGGAAGTAATAGGTTTAGATGAGGTCATGAGGATGGGACCCCCATGATGGGATTAGCACCCTTTTAAGAAGGGGAATAGATTTCCCTCTCTCAAACTACCCCCGCCCCCACACCGACCCATGCATACACACTATGGAAAAACTATGTGAGCAAGCTAGGAAACAAGCTCTCATTAGAAACCAAATATGCTGACACCTTCATCTTGGACTTCTCAGACTCCACACTGTGAGAAATAAACATCTGTTGTGCTTTTTAAGCCACCCAGTCAATGGTATTTTGCTATAGCAGCATGAGCAGATTAAGACAATAATTGGAATCAGAAGTGGGGTGCAGTTGTAACAAATTCCCTACAATGTGGAAGCAGCTTTGGAACTGAGTAATGGATGGAAACTGGGAGAGCTTTGAGGTGCATGCTAGAAAACCCCAGTATTGTCAGAAAGGGATTTTAAAAGTTATCTGGTGAGATCTCAGAAAGAGAAGAGGAGAGCTGTAGAGAAAGCTTCCATCTTCTTAGAAAATACATAAGCAATCATGTACAGAATGTTCGTAAAAATATGGACAATAAAGGCTGTTCTGATGAGGTCTCAAACCTCATCAGAGACATGTTATTGAACACGAGAGAGAGAGACATGAAATGAGAGACATGTTATTGAACAATGGGGAAAAGATGATCCTTATTATAAAGTGGCAAAAAAACTTGGCTGAATTCTGTTTGTTTTCTAGTGTTTTGTGGAAGGTAGAACTTGTGAGCAATGAAATTGGATATTAAACTGAGATTTCTAAGCAAAGTGTTGAAGGAGAGGCTTGGCTCCTCCTGACTGCTCATAGTAAAATGCAAGAAGAGAGAAATGAATTGAAGTAGGAATTGTTAAACAAAAGGAACCAGAACTAAAATATTTGGAAAATTCTTAGCCTATCCATATTGAAAACAAAACAAAATGAAACAAAACACCCCAAGAAATCCTATTTGGAAGAGAACCCTAAGCATGTGCCTAGCCAATAAGGAGATTAGTGTGGGTGTGAACTAATGACCTAATCAGCACTTTCAGCAGAAGCCAGGAATAGACATGAAATTGAACCTCTATCAATATTGCAAGCTGGGACAAGAGAACCAGGGACAGTAGGACAGAATGAAGGAAGGCTGCAAACATGTGCTATTTCTCAAGAAAAGGGAAGAAAGGCATCCAAAGCGATTTCAGAGATCATTAGAGCTGCCACTCCTACCACAGTCCTGGGGAGTAGGGCTAGTTCTCCCTTGGTTTGAAAGGGTTGGGCCACCCTCTCCAATTTGGAGGGCCAGTACTTCAGGGGCAGAGCCACCCCAGAGAGCCATGTGTGCAGCAGCCCATGGAGCTGAAGGGGCAGGACCACCTTGCTGACCTGTGGTGGTGACCCTGTCACTCCTGTGAGCCTGGAGGGCAGAGCATCAGGCCAAAGAGGATTATTCTTGAGCCTTGAGATCTTGTGGAACCCATTTGCCTTGCTAAATTTAGTACTTGCCTGGGACACATCATCCCCTTTCTCCTTCTGATTTTTCCCTTTTGGAACGAGAGTGCCTATCCTATGCTGGTCTCACTATTGTAATTTGGAAACACATAACTGGCCTGGTGCTGTCGGTTCACAGCTGGAGAAGAATTTTGCCTCAGGATGAATTGTACCTCATGTCTCACCCATATCTGACTTAGGTGATATTTAGGTGGGACTTTGGACTTTAGACTGTGGAGTTGATGCTGGAATAAGTTAAGAGTTTTGAGGCTGTTGGGATGCAAGAAATGTATTTTGCATTCAAGAAGGACATGCAGGGCTTCCCTGGTGGTGCAGTGGTTGAGAGGCCGCCTGCCGATGCAGGGGACACGGGCTCGTGCCCCGGTCCGGGAAGATCCCACATGCCGCGGAGCGGCTGGGCCCGTGAGCCATGGCTGCTGAGCCTGCGGGTCCGGAGCCTGTGCTCT
>NC_041214.2:32752439-32843844 GCF_002837175.3 Physeter macrocephalus
CGGGTGCGGAGCCCGTGCTCTGCAACAGGAGAGGCCACAACAGTGAGAGGCCCGCGTACCGCAAAAAAAAAAAAAAAAAAAAAAAAAAATAGAAGGACATGCATATGGGAAGACCAGGAGCAGAAGGTTATGGATTGAATGTTTATGTCTCTCCCAAATTCGTATGAAGCCCTACCCTCAATGTTATGATATTAGGAGGTGAGCGCTTGGTGGGTGATAAGGTTTAGATGAGGCCATGGGGGTAGGGTCATCATGATGGGATCAATGCTCTTATAAGAAGAAACCAAAGAGCTATCTCTCTCTGTCTTCACCATATATGAACATAGTAAGAAGACAGTGATCTGCAAGCCAGGAAGAAGTACCCCATCAGAAACTGAATCGACTGGATTCCCAGACTGTGGGAATTCCAAGCCTCCAGAAATGTGTTGTTTAAGCTACCCAGTCTATGGTACTTCATTATAGCAGCCTAAAAAGACTAAGACATAACCTAAGGGCCAATGAGGAAGCACATTTTAGTTATAGATTTTCCATAAATACACTTTATCAGGTAGAAGAAGTTCCCTTCTTCTACCTTTGGAAGTTCCCTTCTTCTATCTTCTATCTTTGGAGTGCACCGAGACTGTTTATCATGAATAGGAAAATGAATAAACAAACTGTGGTATATTCACAAAATATAATACTTCTCAGCAATTAAAATACGTTACTAAGACATACAAAACCATGACTGGATCTCAAAAACATACTGAGGAAAAGAAGACAGACACAAAAGATTACCTACTGTATGATCTTATATTTCAGTCGTTTAAGAATAGCCAAAGCTAATCTATGGTAATAGAAATTGAACAGTGATTGCCTCTGGGTGTGGGGATTGACTGGAAAGGGGCATGAAGAAAATTTCTGGAGTAATAGAAATGTTCTCTATTTTGTTCTGGATGTTGGCCGTATGGATATATACATGTGTCAAATTTTATTGATAAACTCTGATTTGTATGTATGTTTGCAATTGTATTATGATGTGCTCAGGTTTGGTTTTCTTGGTAATTAATTCTACTTGTAATTCATAGTAATTCCTGCATCTGAAGCTTGATGTTTTTTGCCACCTTTGAAAACTCTCAGTCATTATGGCCTCAAGTACTTGATTCTGTCCAATTTTCTCTCTTTTCTTCTGAAACCACAATTACACACTGGTTAGGGTAGAGGAGGCCAAAGGGGAGACTCCCTCAGGCAAAACTGTCTTGGTGCCTTTTCAGCCCGATTTCTCCAGTGTCTTTGAGGAGCCCACAGACCCTCTTTCCCAGGGCTGAAGAGTCTTGTTTCCAGCTCAACCCCTCAAAATTTGTTTCAGGTGTAAAGACTTGAAATATGACCATCCACTCTCCTCCCTGCCCCATGGAGAAGCTGCATTCTGCATTATAACAAGAAGTCCTTATGCCTCAAAGGCATCATGACCCTAAGAGGTGTAGGTGCACTGGCAGATGTTTAGACACCCTGACCCATGAAAGGGAGCCATAAGAGAGGGGAGCTTACAGACCTGTCCTCTTGGGCAGCCACCTCCCCTTCCTCCTTTGAAATCTAGTCTCACTTGGGCCCATAAAAACTGTATTTGTACAAAATTTTATAACTTAAAAATTAGCTTCCTGTATATAGTTTAAATAAGCCAATGTTTAAACAGCATAAGCATAAATATTACTATTTTACAGATGTGGAAGGTGTGTGCTTCCCATGTGTTGTATGCCTTGGAAACATTATTTCATTGACTTATCACAAGACCTGTGGGATGTGAAGCTTCTGCAGCCTGCTCACTTGGGTCTCTCTTGGGTCTAACACAAAATTCATGACATTTCATCATACCATAGTTCCTTAGAGTCATTGGGTTGGTAAATGATTCTAACTAACGCATAGAGTAAGGTTTTCCTAACCCAAATATTCTTTCCTTCCATTTCCCCCCTATTTTCCTCCAGTTTTATATTTATTAAAATATTATTAAAATTATTAATCATATATTTATTATTTTATTAAAATAGCAGTATAAGTATAAAGAAAAGAAAAGAAAAAAAGAGGAAGAAAGGAAAAGAAAAGAATTTTATATATAACTGACCCTAAATCAACTATTTTAACTTTCCTATGTGTCCTTTTGGTCTTTATCCACATTTCTTCATATTTTATGTTGCTTTGATCATACCCTAAGTCATACACCTGGATTCTGCTCTCTTCTCCTGGTGTCACATTATGGGCGTTTTCCCGTGTTGTTGTGTGGTCCTCGATATAACCATGCTCGATATAATCAAGGCTGTAGATTATCCTGGTAGGAACTCCAAGCTTTCCCTGCTCCTCCTTCTCCCCACGCCACCTCCCATTAGCTACTCCATAGCTGAACCTCAGACAATAAGATGAAGGCTCCATGTCCCTCTGTGTGTTTAGAAGGGAGTGCGATGCTGAGGAGTCCCTTTTTTAAAAAATTCAAACTTAAGCATCGAATAAGAAATAATACGCATGCTGCTAAATCAGTGATTTTTAAGGGCTGCTCATCAACAGGTGAGTCTATGTAGATCTCTGCTTAAAACTGCTATATTGAAGTCCAGGAGGAAATGGAAGGTAACGACTCTCTAATGCCTTTATTTGCCCAGACAATCAGCAGGGATGGCAATTTCATTTAAGAGAAAATTTCAGCAGGAATCAATTTTTCTAAATCAAATTCAAGGGTCACTGATTGTTAATGCAACCATGGGTACACTAATGATGCTATTTATAGTTTGGTTAATATGTATGCATAATAAGAGAAAATTATTTACAGAGATGATGAATTTAATATTGGGAATGAAGCAGATTTACAGCCTGGAAAATGTAATTGCTTTTTGATATCAATTAAAGGACTGTTTCCAAAATCAATAAGAATTTTAAAGAATAGCGTGAGCCTGAATGAATGATAAATAACTTGGAAGCAATTTTAAAATCTTACAGTGAACAGTTCTCTTGAGCCCCATGAAGGGCTTTATGGGCCTTTGAGGAATAAGGTAAGATTTTTTTAAACTTCCATTGATTCAAAATGAAAGCAAAGCTTGCACACATGACTGAACTGCCACTTATGTGGCTACATAAAGCCATGTTGGACATGGAGCTCTGGGAGTGATGAATCAGAGGGAATGAGAGAGCCTGGGAGTTGGTGCCTTATGGGCTGGAGCCAAAGAAACACCTGCCAAACCTGGGGAGGGGATCAAGCCCTGCCCTTTGCTGCGGAGCCCCTCAACTCCAGAGCTGAGCATTGCAAGAGGGGAGTCCAAGAGATATCAAAGGATCAAAACCATCCAATTTAGTTGCTCCACAGACATCTATTGTGCAACTACTGATGCACACAAGGTAGAAGCACCTTCATAGGCTCTGCAGGGACAGGGATGAATAAAAAAAGATTTTTGTCTTAGAGGGGTTCATGGACTAGAGAAAGCAGATGTGCAAACAGCAACAGGACAGGATGACGTAATGTTTGTTCCCATTGATGGAGGTCTTACTCCGTGACGAGCAATGCACAAAGCACTTGGCATGCGCTGTCTTATTCAGTCCTCACAAGAAGACCCTATTTTATAGATTAAAAAAACAAAGACAACAAAGTTATATAACCTACCCAAGGTCACCTAGCTAGCACGTGCAAAAGCTGGAAATCAAACCCAAGAATTCTGCTTTTGTTAAAGGTGCTAATGCTGGTTCCAGTGCGATTTGAGTCCTGGTCCTTTGCTGTGTGGTGCCAAAGTCATGACCACAACACCAAGGAGTACCCCATAAAGGTGAATGCCCAGTGCTGCAGGGCTGCCCCGGAGGAAGAGACTCACTTTGCCTCAGGAAGGTGAGGAGATGCTCAGCCAGCTGGATTTCCCAGAGGGAATGACATTTGACTATTCAAGGATAAATTGACATAGGCTTGACAAAGAACAAAGGGAAGGATAGTTGACAAGGACAGAATTATAGCTTAGGCAAAGAGGCAAACATGGGCCATGAGGTAGTCCTGCTACTTGCAGAAAAACTTCCGCAGGTCATCTCAAACAACAGGTGCCATCCCTGCTTTTAGTGATTCCCCATGACATTTGCCTGTGACACAGTCCATTGCTAGTGATCACTGTCTATGCATCTGAAGAGTGCCTGATTCCCGGGGAGGGTTCAAGATGGCAGTGTAGGAAGATCCTGAACACATCTCCTCCCACTGACACAACAAATCTACAACTACTTATGAAATAGTTTCCTTGGAAAGGGACCTGCAAACTGGCTGAACAATGTCTCCACAACAAAGGGTAAAAAGAAAGCAAGGAGAAGGGTAGGAGAGGAAGAGATACAGTCTTGCCAAGGGAAAAACCACACCCCAGCTGCAGTGATCCACAATCAGGAGGGATCACAAAGGTGTGGATCTTTTCCCTGAGGAACTAGGGATTCGAGCTCCACATCAGGCGCCCCGAACCCCAGATCCTGCACAGGACAAGGTAGTTCCCAAAACACATGGCTTTGAAAACCAATTGGGAATACATCCAGCAACTGCAGGGAATAGAAAACCCGCTCTTAAAGGGCTCACACATAGACTCACTCAACCTGAAAACCACTGCAAAAACTCCATACTGGAAATCACATGGACCATAGGTGAAGGGGACCCACTTACTAATCTGGAAGTACATGCTAAAGAGAAAGGAACTAGTTAGGATGCTCCCTGGAGATTGAGACACTGGTGGAGGCCAGTTTTGCAATCTCAGTCTACTTGCTAATGCCAATGCTGGCAAGTGTCACTTTGGAATTCTCCCTCTAACTTGTTATTGCCAGTGGGCATGCCCTGCTAAGAGCCCACTCACCCCTGTGCCTCAGCTGGGCTTCACAGCTGGTTGGGATGATAGACCCACCCACCAGGGCAGTGCAATAGTCTTGGGTGGGCCTCAGAGCCAGTCTGGGGGCCAGCCCTGCCCACCAGTGCCTCTCAGCAGCCACAGTCAGGCCCTACAGCCAATCTGGGGCCAGCCCCATCCACCATCATGCTGCAGCAGCAGCCTCATCCCCACCACAACAAGAGGGCACATGTAGCCCACATAGGGGACACACATTGAACACCTGGGTCCGGTGGTTCCATACAAATTTTAGAATTATTTGTTCTAGTTCTGTGAAATATACTGCTGGTATTTTGGTTGGAATTGCATTGAACCTGTAGATTGTTTTGGGTAGTATGCACATTTTAATAATATTAATTCTTCTAATCCATGAACATGGAATATCTTTTCATTTTTCATTTATTTGCATATTCTTTGATTTCTTTCATCGCTGTCTTATAGTTTTTGGTGTGCATGTCTTTCACCCCCTTTGCTAAATCTCTTCCTAGGTATTTTATTGTTTTTGATGCAATTGTAATTGGGATTGTTTTCTTAATTTCTCTTTCTAGATTATTATTAGTTTATACAAATGTCACAAATACGTATATTGTATCCAGTGACTTTACTGATTCATCTATTAGTTCTAACAGTTTTTGGTGGAGTCTTTAAGGTTTTATATATATATATAGTATCATGTCATCTGCAAACAGTGACAAATTTACTTCTTTTTCAATTTGGATGGCTTTTATTTCTTTTTCTAATTACTTAGCCTAATTGCTGTGGCTAGGACTTCCAATGCTATGCTGAATAAAAGTGGTGAGAATGGGCATCTTTGTCTTGTTCCTGATCTTTGAGGAAAAGCTTTCAGGTTTTCACTGTTGAGTATGATGTTAACTGTGGGTTTGTCATATATGGCTTTTATTATGTTGCTGTATATTCTCTCTATACCCACTTTCTTGAGAGTTTTTATCATAAATAGATGCTTAATTTTGTTAAATTCTTTTCTCTGCATCTATTGATTTGATCATATGATTTTTATTCTTCATTTTGTTAATGTGATACAGCCGGTTGATTGATTTGTGGATGTTGAACCATCTTTGCATCCCTGGAATAAATACCACTTGATTGTGCTATATGATCCTTTTAATGTATTGTTGGATTTGATTTGCTAATATTTTGTTGAGAAGTTATGCATCTATGTCCATCAAGGTTATTGGCCTGTAATTTTCTCTCCCTCCTCCCTTCACGCAATGTCGTTTTCTGGTTTTGGTATCAGGGTAATTATGGCTTTGTAAAGTGTGTTTGGAACGTTTCCATCCTCTTCAATTTTTTTGAGAAAGATAGGTATTAAATTTTCTTTGAATGTTTTATAGAATTTTCCAGTGAAGCTGCTTGGTCCTGGGTTTTTGTTGTTCATTTTGGCATTATCTACAATAGCCAACATATGGAAACAACCTAAGTGTCCGTCAATGAATGAATGGATAAAGAAGATATGGTATATATACAAAGGGATACTACTCAGCCACAAAAAATAAGAATAAAGTTTTGCTATTTGCAACAACATCGATGGACCTTGAAGGTATCAGGCGAAGTGAAGAAAGTCAGATGGAGAAAGACAAATGCCATATGATTTCCCTCATATGTGGAATCTAAGAAACAAAACAATGAACAACAACAACAACAAAAACAAACTCATAGGTACAAAGGTCAGATTAGTGGTTGGCAGGAGGGAAGATGGTTGAGGAGTGGGCAAAATCAGTGAGGGGAATAACTCTATGGTGATCGATGATAACTAGATTTGTGGTGGTGATCACTTGGTAGTGTTTACAGATTTGAATTATAATGCTGTGTACTTGAAAATAATATTTTCAAAAAAGAGTACCTGATTCTCAACTGGGCACTAGGTCAGAAATCTGAAAGAAGGGTAGAGTTCTGTCACTTCCTCTCTGTGTAACAATGGGCAAGTTTCTCAACCTTGCTGAATCCCAGTTCTTATTTGTAAAATGAGTATGTAATAACTACTTCTAATGTTTGTTGTGAGATTTAATAGGCTATACTGAATCTAAAGTGTCTGGTATGGGGGCTTGCACAAAATTAGGCTAAATAGTTCCAAGTATCTGTATCTCTATTAATATCTGTGTCCATATGTATATTTATATTTATATTTTGATACCTGTCTTCAAAGAACATATGAATCCTAGTTGCTATGACAAAAACAAGTACAGACATACCTCACTTTTTTGATATTCCATCTTTTACATATGAAAGGTTTGTGGCAACCCTGTATGGAGCAAGACTATCAGTGCTATTTTTCCAGCAACATTTGCTCACTTTGTGTTTCTGTGTCACATTTTGGTAATCCTTGCAATATTTCAAAATTTTCATTATTATTATATTTGCTATGATGATCTGTGATCAGTGGTCTTGGATGTTACTATTGTAGTTATTTTAGGGCAACACAAACCACGCCCATATAAGATGGCAGACTTAATCCGTAAATACTGTGTGTGCTCTGACTGCTCCTCTCCCTCTTCTCAGGCCTCCCTATTCCTTGAGACACAACAATATTGAAATTAGGCCAGTTAATAACCCTACAATGGCCTATAAGTGTTCAAATTAAAGGAAGGGTCACACATCTCTCACTTTAAATTAAAAGCTAGAAATGATTAAGTTTAGTGAGGAAGGCATGTTGAAAGCCAAGATAGACTGAAAGCTAGGCCTCTTGCACCAGTTAGCTAAGTTGTGAATGCAAAGGAAAAGTTCCTGAAGGAAATTAAATGTGCTACTCCAGTGGACTCACAAATGATAACAAAGTGAAACAGGCTTATTGCTACTATGGAGAAAGTTTTAGTGGTCTAGATAGGAGATTATCTAGAATGCCACAGCATTCCCTGAGCCAAAGCCTAATACAGAGCAAGGCCTTAACTCTCTTCAATTCTATGAATGATGAGAGAGGTGGGGAAGCTGCAAAGAAAATTTTGAAGCTAGCAGAGGTTGAAAGAAGCTGTTTTCATAACATAAAAGTACAAGGTGAAGCAGCAAGTGTTGATGTAGAAGCTGCAGCAAGTTATCTAGAAGATCTAGCTAAGATGATTAACGAAGGTGGCTACACTAAATAAGATTTACCATGGTAGATGAAACAGCCTTCAATTGGAAGAAGATGTCATCTAAGACTTTCATAGCTAGAGAGGAGAAGTCGATGCCTGGCTTCAAAACTTCAAAGGATAGGCTCTCTTATTAAGGACTAATGCAGCTAGTGACTTTAAGTTAAAGCCAATGCTTATTTACCATTCCAAACATCCTAGGGTTCTTAAGAATTATGTTACATCTACTCTGCCTGTGCTCTAGAAATGGAATAACAAAGCCTAGATGACAGCACATCTGTTTACAACATGGTTTACTGAATATTTTAGCCCACTGTTGAGAACTACTGCTCAGGAAAAAAACAAAACAAAACAAAACAAAAGATTCCTTTCAAAATATTACTGCTTGTTGACAATGCACCTGGTCACCCAAGACCTCTGATGGAGACTGACAGCAAGATTCATGTTGTTTTCATGCCTGTTAACACAACATTCTTTCTGCAGATCAGGATCAAGTACTAATTTGGACTTTCAAATCTTATTATTACATATATACATTTCGTAAGGCTAAAGTGATTCCTCTGATTGATCTGGGAAAAGTCAATTAAGAACCTTCTGGAAAGGATTCCTCATTCTAGATGCCATTAAGAACATTGGTGATTCATGGGAAGAGGTGAAAATATCAACATTAACAGGAATTTGGAAGAAGTTGATTCCAACTCTTGTGGATGACTTTACGGGGTTCAAGACTTCCGTGGAGGAAGTAACGGCAGATGTGGTGAAAATAGCAAGAGAACTAGAATTAGAAGTGGAGTCTGAAGATGTGACTGAATTGCTGCAAATCTCATGATAAAATTTGAACAGATGAGGAGTTGCTTCTTATGGATGAGCAAAGAGAGTGGTTTCTTGAGATGGAATCTACTTCTGGTGAAGATGCTGTGAAGGTTGTTGAAATGACAACAAAAGATTTAGAATACTAAACTTAGGATAAAGGAGGAGCTGGGTTTGAGAGGATTGACTCCAATTTTGAAAGAAGTTGTACTGTGGGTAAAATGCTATCAAACAGCAATGCATGTTACAGAGAAATCTTTCATGAGATGAAGTGTCAGTCAATGTGGCAAACTTCATTATTGCCTTATTTTAAGAAATTGCCACAGCCATCCCAGCCTTCAGGAACCACCTCCCTGATCAGTTAGCAGCTATCAACATCGAAGCAAGACCCTCCACCAGCAAAAGATTACAACTCATTGAAGAGTCAGGTGATGGTTGGCATATTTTTTAGCAATAAAGCATTTTTTAATTAAGGTGTGTACATGGTTTTTTTGTTAAGACATAATGCTGTTGCACACATAATAAACTACAGAATAGTGTAAACATAACTTTTATATGCACTGGGAAACTGAAAAATTCATGTGACTTGCTTTATTGCATTATTCACTTTATTGCAGTGGTCTGGAACCAAACCTGTAATATGTTCAAGGTATGCCTATACCTCTTACCATGTTATCAGCTGAGGTAGAGAACCATAAGCTCATACAGACTTGGAACTGGGGTACCCCTAAGAGATTATCTGGTTCAGGATTCTGAATGGTGTTTGATCCTCAGTTAAGCATGCTTCCCCGCACATCACATTTTAGTGTGTGGCATCAAACCCAGTTCCAATGAAAAATTTTAAACAACAAGAAGGAGATGGACATATATCCTGATCAGGGCATCCCATTGGGCACAGAACAGTGCTTGAATTCAAGCATGTCAAGGTTTGAATCATGGCTCCGTTACCAACTACCTATGAGAGTTTGTACAGATTAGACTTGGCTGTGCCTTTGTTTCTTCAGCTTTAAAGTGGAAATAATAATTACACCTATCTCATCAGATTTTGCGGAGGATTAAATGGGCGAGTGCATGTACATCTCCTGGGGCAACACTTGATCCATAGTAAGTGTCCAAAAATATCCATTAATATTAATATCAAAACATTGCTAAGTTGCAACAGGCAGCTTACATCTTCCAATGAGTCATCAACACAATCATCATGACCCTACCAGCACAGCGAAAAAGTGTGTGGACAATGGTCTGGAATTTTCAGAAAGAGAGTTTGATCTATATTCTGTTTCCCTCATGGGTTTGCAGAACAGGACTCCAATGATCCACAGCAAATTTAGATAAATTCTATTGGTTCAGAAATTGATCTTATGTGAGTGCTGGCTTGTCTTCCACTACAGTGCTGCCAGGAAGAAATCAGCATCATCTTGGAATGGAGGAGGTACAGAAGGATCAATCTCAAAATAGCTGTAAAGAAAACCCAAGAAACAAGCTATGCTGGAGAGAGCCTCACTCATCTGACAGAGCTGATACAGCAAAGTGACTGGATTCTGGAGTCACCATGGGCAAGACATCTTGCTTTATTCTGCATCAGATACCTCATTTGTGAAATGGGAATAATTACAATAACTAATACATGGGTTTGTTGTAAAGATAAAATACATGTACATAAGCACTTAGAAGCTAATAAATGCTGAAATACTCATCAGATGTTATTGATAATACATGGATCAAGTGCAGTAAGCCAAAAAGTAGCTCCACAGAGGCAGGGGTGGGAGAGAAGAGGATGGGGATTCTCACTTCTTCATCTCTGATTTCTCTCACTATTTGAATAACATCCCTTTTTGTCAGTTCAGTCCTTGCAGAAAGCATTTAAGGAGGGCCAGCTGTGTGCCAAGCAGTGTGCAAGATTCTGTAGAAGACCTACAGTAAGAGCAAGGGGTATGAGGCATCATTTCTACCTCCAGGGAGCTCTCCATCTGAAAGAAGACACTTTATGCAGTGTGTTCTTATCTGTTATAGACACTTGGTATTGCACTAGCTCAGGCAAGGAGAGAGCAGGGCAGGATATACCCTCTGCTCTAAGCAACAATCCAGGATGACGTGAGGTCATTTCAGGTAAGAGGACATAAGAAGCAAAGTCAGAGGGGCTTGGCCTAGTGTGATAAGTTGGGGTGTGTGTTTGTATATGAGGAGACCAATCTGGTTAGAAATGAAGGTTTCAACTTAAGGGGCTGCTGTAGTAACATTGTGGGTTGGGCAGAGATTCAGCTGGTGCCTGCAGTGAGACCATACTGGTCATTAGAGTACTGAAATCTGCCCTCATACTGTCATCAACCTGGGACAACCCAGGAAGTTTCCTAAACCCAGAACTAAAGATTAATGCCCAGCACTACAGGGGCCCTCCAGAGCCAGCCTGCTCTAGCACTATGGCCAGTGACCAATTTTGATTGGTCAGTGGAAGATCACCCCAATTATCAGAATACAGAGGATCTCAAGGGCCAGGCTGGGGAGACTGTGCCTTATTCTGGAAACCACAGAGACTCACTGGCAGTCGGCTGTCCTTAAAAATTCCCTTTGTCTTGCAAAGACACAGCAGGACAAAGCTTCCTGCTGCAGAGGAATGTGTCTCATCCAGACTCAGCAATAAGCATTTGTTCTTTCCTACAGGCTTCCTATCTGGGCCTGATAGCCATGACATTGATTGCACACACTGAGGCCCCCACACTAGCACAGGACAACAGAGAGGCTCAGCTGTCTTCTCCCTGATCCTGATTTCTCCACTGTGGTGGTTGAGCAGTCACCTCTCCCATCTTTTAGGAAGGATATTGGTTGTCACTTTGGATCTGCCTCTGCCTTTTGCTTTCCCTGTACAAATAGTTGGTTTGTCCTGCTAATTCTTTTCAACAATTTCTGTTGTGTTGTTTATTTTTTTGTCTCCCCAACATCAGGGCTGCATGTGTCCCTGACTGGTGCCCTACAAAACTCTTGATCAGTTAGCATCTTCCCTGTGGCTGAAAGTCCTCTTAGCATCTGCCACTTTGATCTTGTCTTCTAACCTCCCTCTGTGGGTAGAGAGGGAGTGTGTGTGTGTGTGTGTGTGTGTGTGTGTGTGTGTGTGTGTGTGTTGCAGGATAGTGGGCTCATAGGGAGGGAGTGCAGATGCTGTTTTGTCCTAAGCTGACACATCTGTTGATGAGGAGGATGGCTCCAAGGAAGTGCTAATGCACCAAGAATAGCTTGAACCAATTGGAAAAGCTTCCTTGAGGACAAATTGGAAATTGATTCCTGATATTTTTAAATTGAAAGAGGGAAGTGCTCCTTGTTTTCTTTAAATAAGTCTGGGTAATTTTATCAAGGAGGTTGATTGTATTGGAAATTTTGATTGATTCAGAAACATAATTATTTCAATTCAAAAATATACAAAATTACATTGGTTAAAACAATCATTTTCCTATCTTGCATTTAAACAGATTATAGGATTCTTTGTTGTCTTCTCTGAAGATGGTTATTGAGCAAAATCTGGATCTCCCAGCTGCTTGATTTGCTTCTTTTTCAGACTCAGGGCACACAAATGGTGCTGTTTTGTTCCTCTCCAGCATTTCAGGGCCAAGGAGTTTGAAGAAGCCCAAGGTAGAGCTTTCTGGCAAATCCTTTGAAGATCCACTGAAATGATGATCAGAAACCATCTTCCAGATAAACAGAGGATCCAGGAAGAAGATGAGGATGCATCACAATTTTGTCATTTTATTTATCAAGCCTAAAGTTTTCCGACTGTATCATTTTCTCCTCATGGCCTCTGACACCTCCCCAACCCAGTTCCCATCAGCTGAATTCTGTTTGAGCCTCTTACAAGCATTTTCAGCTACTCTTCCTATATTGGCTCTCAGTTTTTCCTATATGTTAATCACATTACCCCAACCCACTTACAAACTCCTTGAGGTCTTAGAATCTCTATCCCATCTAGTTACCCAAGAAGTGGTCCACATGCCCCTCCATGACCATTTGTTCATTGGCATTTACACTAATAGGAAATGGTCCTTGTTGAAGGGACTCAATCCAAGGAGATTGGTTCTATATGTTGAACCACCATGGCCATCAAATGAGAGGACTGTCTGCTTTGCTGCAATTATATTGTTACTGTCTTTGTATAAATGGATGACTGAGGGTGCGACTCCACACATCTATCACCTTGGAAAACCAGAATTGATGATCTGGATAAGGTGCCAAGGAAACACAACTGGGCGCCCTAGGGGAGAGACTGCCCAGGGCAGAGGAAGGGAGGCAGGATAGCATCCCAGTTAAGCACTCAAGCACTAAGGTCAGGCTGCCGGCCTTTGAATCCTGATTCTTCCATGGATTTTCTGTGTGAAATTGGCAATGTTTTTATACATACTTTCACTTCATAGTAAGCAATCAAAAAATGATGCTTGGGGCTTCCCTGGTGGCGCAGTGGTTGAGAATCTGCCTACCAGTGCAGGGGACACGGGTTCAAGCCCTGGTCTGGGAAGATCCCACATGCCGAGGAGCAACTAGGCCCATGAGCCACAATTACTGAGCCTGCGCATCTGGAGCTTGTGCTCCGCAACGAGAGGCCGCGACAGTGAGAGGCCCGCGCGCCGCAATGAAGAGTGTACCCCGCTCGCCGCAAGTAGAGAAAGCCCTCGCACGGAAACGAAGACCCAACACAGGCAAAAATAAATAAATAAATAAATAAATAAATAAATAAATAAATAAATAAATAAATAAATAAAATTTTAAAAAATGGTGCTAAGAACAGAGAACCCAAAAGATAGAAATTATTGCTGGAAGGTAACTGGGACCCAATCTGCTAGTATGCAGAAACTGGTTTTCCTCTTACTCTCATGAAACCAATTCAGATCTCTTTGAAAGAGTCTCGCAAAGGGCTGTTTCAATGTGTTGCTGTGTCTTAGAGATTACCATGCCCATGGGTTTTAGAAGAATCCCTCTTTTTAGAGGTGTGGTGGTGCAGGTAATGGGCTGTATACTGGGAGCGGGGAGACAGACCTGCCTCTGGATCCCTGGGCACCCTTTCCTGGTAGCTGCAGTGCTCTGAGAGCCAGTTGCCTTCACCTGTTAAATTGTCACCACAATTAAAACAACAAACTTTATATCACTCCCGAAAATTATTTTCCCCTTCCTTGTAAGCTATTTCTCCCTCTACTCTCATTACCCAGGCAACCACAAATCTGTTTCACATCACTATATGTAGATTATTTTGCATTTTCTAGGATTTTATATAAATGAAATCATACATTATACTCTTTTAATCTGGCTTCTTTCATTCAGCATAATTGTTTTGAGATTCATCCCGGTTGTTGTGTATATCAACAAGTTATTAGTTTTTATTGCTGAATAGTATTTCATTGTGTGGATGTACCACATTTGTTTAATCACTTATCTGTGGATAAACATTTAGGTTGTTTCCAGTTTTTTTGGTTATTTCAAATAAAGCTGCTATGAACATTTGTATATAAGTATATGTATGTTTTCATTGCTCTTGGGTAAATACCTAGGGGTAGAATGGCTGGGTCATATGGTAAGTGTACCTTTAACTTTTTAAGAAACTGACAAACTATTTTATTCCCATTCACAGTACATGAGAGTTTCATTTCCTCCACATCCTGTCCAACACTGGCATGGTCAGCCTTTCAATTTTAGCCCTTCTAATGGGTATCTAGTGGTATTTAATTGTGGTTTAATTTGCATTTTCCAGGTGACTAATGATGTTGAGCATCTTTTCATGTGAATATTGGCCATTTGGATGACTTCTTCGTTGAAGTGACTGTTCGCACTTTTGCCCTTTTTCTTATCAGCTTATAAGAGTTCTTTATCTAATCTGGATTCAAGTTCTTTGTTATGTGTGTTGTGAGCATTTTCTCCCAGTATGTGGCTTGCCTTTTTGTTTTCTTAATGATTTCTTTCAAAGAGCAGAAAGATTTCATTCTGATGTAGTCCGATTTGTCATTTTTTCTTTTATGTGTCATGATTTTTGTCCTCTAAGAATCATTTGCATATCCCAAGAGCACAAAGATATACTATACTTCCTTCTAGAAATTTTGTACTTTTGAGCTTTACACTTGGGTCTATGATCCATCTTGAATTAATTATTTTGTATGGTGTGAGGGAAAGATCAATGCTTATTACTTTTTACCACGTAGCTATCTGGACATCATTTCCAAAACATTTTCCTTTCCCAGTTGAATTGCCTCAACCTCTTTGTCATAAATCAATTGATCAAATATATGTAGTATATTTCTGGACTACCTGTGCTGTTCCTTTGATCTATATGTCTATCTTTCCACCAATATCAAACTGTCTTGATTACTGAAATCAGTTATGGTAAGTCCTCCAACGTCGTTCTTTTAAAAAAATTGCTTTGGTTATTCTAGGTATTTTCCATTTCCATGCAAATTTTAGAGTTTATATGAATTTATATAGAATTTCCATATACATTTTAGCTTGCCAACTTCTACCAAATGGTTGTTGGAATTTTGACTGAGATTGCATTGAATATGGAGAGAACTGTCACATAATGATATTGAATCTTCCAGTCCACAGAATAAAACAATAGTTTTTCCGTTTATTTAGGTCTCTTAATTTCTGTTAGCAATATTTTATAGTTTCAGTATAGAGGTCTTGGACCTCTTTACCAGACTTATTCCTACATGTTCAATATTTTTGTACCACTCTAAATGGATTTTTTAAAATCTCACTTTCTACTTGGTTGCTGTATGTATCTAAAAATAAAATTGTTTTTGCACATTAACCTTATAACCTACAACCTTGCTAAATTCATTAATTAATTTTAATACTCATTTTTGTAGCTTCTCTGGAATTTTCTACATGAACAATCATATCATCTGCAAATAGGAAGAGTTCTATTTCTTTCTTTCCAGTTTTTCCAGTATTGATTTTATTTTCTTGCCTTAGTACAGGTACCTCCAGAAAAATGTGAATAGATTCGGTGAAGGTGAGCATTCTTGCCTTGTCCCTAGCTTAGGAGGTAAAACATTCAGTCTCTCACCATTAAGTATGGTGTTAGCTGTTTTTGTTTGTTTGTTTGCTTGTTTGTTTTTGCTTTGTTTTTAGATATAGATGCCTAGGTTGAAAAAGTGCTCTTCTAGTCCTAGTTTGATGAGAGATTAAAAAAAATTATGAATAGGTGTTTAATTTTGTCAAATTATTTTTCACATCTAATAAATTAATATTGCATTTTTCTCCTTTAATTTCATTGACATGTTAGATTGTGTTGATTAATTTGCACATGTTAAACTAAACTTTAGTTTAGTTTGGGATAAGCCCTACTTGGTTATGATGTATTTTTCCTTTTTTTATATATTGTTGGATTCAGCTTGCTACTATTTTGTTAAGGATTTTTGCATCTATATTAATAAGAAATATTGGTTTGCAATTTTTTTTCTTTGCTACATCTTTGTTAGGTTTTGGAATTGAAGCTATTCTGACCTCAGAAGATGAGTTAGGCATTGATCCTTCTTTCTCTACTTTTTGAAAAACCTGTGTAATATTAGTGTTACTTTTTTCTTCGTTGTTTTATAGAATTCACCAGCGAAACTGTGTGCATTACTTTCTTATTGCTGCTGTAGCAAATGCCCACAAAATTTGTGGCTTAAATAATATGAATCTATTTTCTTACAATTCTGGAGGCCAGAAGCCTGAAATGGGTTAAATTCATGGCATGAGCAGGGTTCTATTCCTTTATGAAGAAAGATTCTAGGGAATAATCTGTTTTCTTGCCTTTTCCAGCTTCTAGATACTGCCTGCCTTCTTTGGCTCATGGCCCCTTCCATTTTCAAAGTCTACAGTGGCCAGTTGAGTCTTTCTCCGATTGAATATCTCTGACACTCCCCCTTCTGCCTTCCTCATTCACATTTAAGGACCCTATGGTTACATTGGGCCCATCTGGCTAATCTAGGATACTCTCTCTACCTTAAGGTCAGCTGGTTAGAAACAGTAATTCCATTTGCTATCTTAATTTCTTTTGCTATAACACAGTCACAAATTCCAGAGATTAAGATGTAGACATCTTTGGAAAGCCATTGTTCTGCCTACCATACCATCTCAGGCTGGAGTTTTCTTTGTGAGATGGATTTAATATTTTTTTCCATTTCTTTAATAGGATAGTATAACACTATTCAGCTTTTCTGTTTCTTCTTTTGTCAATTTTGGTAAGTTGTGTTTTTAAAGAAAATTCTCTGTTTCACTTAAATTGTCAGATTTATTGGCTTAAATTTGTTAATAGAATTCTCTTGTTATTCTTTTCATGTATGTAGGATCTATGGTGATCAATCCTTTTCATTACTAAATTGGTGATATGTGTTCTTTCTCTTTTTTGCTTGATCTACGTAGTTTGTCCATTTTGTTGAACTTTTTGAAGAATGAGCTTTTTGCTGTGTTAAATTTCTTTACTTTCTGCCTGCATTTTATTGCATTAATTTCTGCTCTAAGCCTTTATTCCCTTCCTTCTACTAACTTTGAGTTTACTTTGCTCTTCGTTTTCTAGTTTCTTAAGTTGAAGCTCCAGGGAATTGATGTTAAGTCTTTCTTTCCAAGTACAGCTTTACTACATGTGACAAATTTTGATGTGTTGTGTGTCTGCTGTTTTTCAAAAAGATCATTGTATCCATTGGATGCTACAGGTCTCCTGTCTCTTAAGACACTTCTTAAAAACTGGAATCTGAAACAAGGATATAGCTGGACCCCAAAGTGATTTTGCAATGGGACTACTCACTTGAACTTGAAAAAAGAATGCTAGTCCTAGACCAGAAGCCTTAGATCAGTAGCCACTATTTCCTTGGCCCCAATATCTTCTTTGAGAGAAATAATTCTATAATTGTTTCAAGTATGTTACAGTTATTGAACCTCTAAGCCCAAGTTGGTTGGAAATCACATCTTGAGTAATCTGATACCTCTCTTCTAACTGGGAAGAATTATAAGAATCAGCTTTACTAGTGTCTCCTGGATGCATATGTCTCCAGCTCAGCTGGAACTGACTTTAGTTTTCCTGATACCTATTTGGACTAGTTCGCTGTGTTAAGTGGGATGCACATGGCTCCTAGTGTAGGTATGTGCTGGGAGAGAATGCTGCAGAGTAGAGTCCATAGGCGGCAGAACTTGCTGAGTAGGTAAGGTATAAAGAAGGAGGGCCAGAAGTTAGCTTCTGGGTTTTATTACAGGTCTACACAGTAAGGAGATGTGAGAACAAGTCCTTTCTTCTCTCTCAGTCTGTCTTGCCAAGAGCATGGGCAATGAGGCCCACAGAGCAGAGTGTGGATGTGAAAGTCCCTTATGGGCTATAATGTGCTGGGGTGACTGTTGTCTGGCATTCATCTCTGCTTTAACTTCCTCACCCTTTGGCCTCTATTTCTCTAGCAGCTCTTCCTTTTTTCTTACTTTCAGGGCTGGCTTCATGAGTATGTGATCCTTCCATTTGCACAGGACCCCACACTCAGAATAGCCTGCACATGGTTTAATGCTCTGCTGTCACTGTCTGGAAATTCTTAATAATTTTTAGCAAGGGGCCCCATATTTTCATTTGTCACAGAGCTGCCCAAATTCTTTAGCTGATCTTGTTTACCTGGAAAGGCCATTGAAGACAAAGTAGTGACTTGGCAAATAAAAGGGGCATAGCAAGACTCCAGGGTCAAAGCTCCTCAGGGGTCACAGACACAGCCAGGTGCAATTTGGGATGGTGTGTCACGTTTCCATGTCTCACTAAAACAACTTCCAGCAGCACCTCCCCCACCCCCCACCTCCTTGTAAGGAGAATTTTTGGAAGGCTAAATCATATTTTCCCAGATATTCCTCACCATACACCTGCCCTAACAGCTCCCCTAGCACTCATTCACATCCAGCAACAGCATCCATATGGTGCATCCTCTATAAATGAAAGTTCTTTTAATTAGTGATGGGACACCTCAAATAATTTCAGCAGATGCTTCCATTTCATGCAAACAGGCACATGTCTTTGCAATTGGGCAATATTTTTCTAATTATATCATAGCCTGCAGTCCAACTGGGTATGTCTCTTAGACAGCCTTTCTGAGGGAGAGTACGTGGGTAGGGGGAGATCTATTTTATTCACTCACACACACACACACACACACACACACACACACACACACACACACACACACTGTGATATCTTCTTTCAATATTTAATGTTTGTTAACTGTTTTTTGTTTTGTTTTGTTTTTCACTATTTTGCTTTCCAAGTGCTTTCTATAGTCAGGAAAGGAGGAATGGAAAGGACATAATTATTTGGCACTAGAATGGGTGAGGGGAGGAGGCTCTGGGATTTTCCTTCTTTTTATAATTTTCTTAAAAAGCACTAGTCTACTTCAGGGAGGTTGCAGAGCAGACTGTGTGATGCAGAGATTCCTTTTACTCTCCCTGATATCCTGGGATTCTTGTGGCAGAGATGGTAGGGCTGTTTGCTATAATTAAATCTCCCCTAAGAGGGATGGGAGAGCATGTGGTCTCTGAACAGACTGGGTTTGTATCTGGAGGCATCAGCACGGTCTGTGTAGTTCTTGGCATACATTGCAAGAGGGACCTATAGTCTTGTCATGCTTGGGAAGGTGTACTGTCTGGCTCCGTGAGATGCTGGTTGCATGTGTTCACTAAATATTTCCAGTTCACCATCTATCTTCTGAGCACATAGTAGCACCATGCTTCTGTCCTTCTCTGAGGGCCTCTATCTGGGGCTACTTGTGCTTCTATACATATTTTTTATGGGGCTGTGTGATTGATTTTGGCCAATGAAATATGGACAGGTATGAACTGTGTTCCTTACAAGTGGAAGACTTAAAGAGCCAGACGTCCTCAGTGGTCATAGAAGCACATGTCAAGGTAAAGCCTCTGTCACCCTGTGTCCCTGAGTGTCTAATCTCAGCAGCACCCTCCTATCGGCCTAAGATACTTGTGTTGTGTTACATCACTGAGATTTTGAAATTTGTTGTTGGTGTAGCAAAACCTGCTCTATCCTGACTAATACAATAGTGATTAGAGCTAGCCCAGTTTCACTCTCTGGGGAGTTCCCATGGGGCCACTTTGACCTGAGGAAAAGAAGCGTTCCTGGAGGAGCAATATGGGGAATGGTGGTATGAAAACAAGCGAGAGGATCTACTGATATACACCCATCTCAAGAAACTTCTCTCTCGTTCTGATACCTAAGAATAACCAACCATGTGGCTCTCAGGCTATTTCAGGCAATAAAGAGCAGCTAGACTCTGGAGGCACAGATATAATGACTCATGCCATG
This sequence comes from Physeter macrocephalus, assembly GCF_002837175.3. Lineage (NCBI taxonomy): Eukaryota > Metazoa > Chordata > Mammalia > Artiodactyla > Physeteridae > Physeter > Physeter macrocephalus. The sequence continues at coordinate 32,772,485 of NC_041214.2, forward strand.
TTGACGAACAGGCTGAATAAAGTGTGGTTAAAGCAACCCCAGGAGAACCCAAGGACTCCAGGCAGACCTGACAGCCTTGTCTTCCCTGGTGACATAGCACCAGGTCCTATCCTTTGCACTTTGGCCCAGCACTCAAGCCAGTCTGTGCTGAGGTGCCTCCAAGGAAGCTGGAGGATGCACCCAGGTGTCCCCTTCTGGTATGTGTGTCCTAAGGATGGCCTAGCTTGTTTCCCCTCCCTCTTGGTTGTATAGGTCCAGGATTTCTTGGTGAAAAGTCTACCAATCAGGTAGACTCACTTGCTTTCCTGGTCATCCTCAGATGACCCCCAGGGCCCAAGGCAAGCTCAAGGTTCAACTTTCCCTTTCCTGCTGCAGCTCACCTGATGTTGCTCTGGGAAACCTCTACTTATAGGAAACATGATCTGGGCCTCAAACAACCAAATGAACAAAAGACTGTTCTGAGCATCTCTCCATCTGTAAGACAGGGAGCCTTGTGAGGATTTATAATCCTACCTGAGTGCCTCATTTTTTTAAAAAACCAAAGTTGGATATAAACAAAAATTTTAAAAAAGGAGGAAAGCAATCTATTTTCAAACTTCTTCAACTACACACTTCAATCTGCTTTATTACCAAGATAGGAAAAGTAATAGGGTTAAATTTAGATAAAAGCCAGAAGACATGTTAATTTTTATTTTCAGTGACACTTAACGTATTTAAAATGGTGTCTCTGGGTAAATACTCTATGCTGGGTCTCACCCCGCCCAGAGGGCTTCATATTCTGCTCACTGACAGTGGAACGTTGGGAGAACAGGTCTTGTGCAGTGTGGATACCACCCATCGGCATCTGATCTGTATCCTTTCCAGTCTGACTTAGATGTACGGAGAATTATTGTAAAAAGGAGCCCAAAAGCCTCCTTTAGTCTTGCTCAGAGATAGGGGCTGGATGAGATGACCTCTCAAGGGATCTTACAGCCTGAATGAATAATTAGGAATAAAAGCAAGAAACCATCAGAATTTGAACTTCCATGCCTTTCCTCTTTCCTACCTGAGGTGACGCTCAAAGAAGATGAGTTGGGCAATAACTCAAGGGTTTAAAAATATCTGGTGAATGTACAGTGTGGACACACATAAATGCTAATGGTTTCAGGACAGCATCATCAGGGAATTTATTTTGCACTCAGTCTTTCGCTGTTTGGTGGGGGAGGCCGACGGATATATTCCATGATCTGGGCTGAGTTAGATGTGTGTCCAGCTGTTGTGAGAGTGATGATGGGGCAAGGGGTTCTGACTCTTTGGATGAAAGGACCTCAATCTGAATATTTGAAAGAAGTAGAAATTAAGTGACAAGAGTGTGAAGAAGCAGCATCCCTGGTACTGCAAATGTTTTCCCCTGCCAGGCAAGGGCCCTGGCAGGGAAGTGGTAGGAGGGTATGCTGGAGAGGGCCAGGGGTCAGGTATCGAGGCCTGAGTATGCCAGCGAAGGAGGTAGATTTCGTTCTGAAGCACTGGGAGGCCGGGGAAAGATTTTAAGCATGGGAGAGGCATGGTCAGATGAGAGATACCTCTCCCCATCTCTGGATGGAGAATGGCTGGAGGACTGTGACACTGGAGGAGGTAATTCTGTAGGAAGCTCCTGTACCAGATCAGGAGAGAGGTAGCCAGGCCTGGGGGGCAGGGAAGCAGGAAAGAATCTGGGGATCCAGAATAAAGGATGAGCACACCCTTTTGCCTTTACCTTTTCTTAGGGAAGAAGCATGCCCAAGTAGTAAGCCCGCCTGTGTTGAGCTGGGATCGTTTGGGATTCAGTTCAGCAATGACTCCACTGGTGGGACTTTAAAGGCCCTCAGCCCACTCTCTCTTGGAGCAGTGGGTTACCCTCAGCTGAGAAGTGCATCCTGCCGCCAGGCCCTTGTGGCTCTCACCAGGGCCTCCCAGTGGCATTTCCCAACCACGGCTGCTGTTTTGCTCTTACGCTCTGGGCTTCAGCTCTGCATCACAGCTGCCACTCTGCAGTTTGGAGGATCACCCTTCCCAGCTTCAGGATGCCTGGTCAGCTACCTAGAGGAAGCAGGAAAGGGCAGTGCCAAATTAACCAATCTAAGCTTCCTGACGGAAGTTGGGTTCCAATCCTCATGTGCCGTAACTCTCCCTTGCCCTGAGCCCTGCTTTTTTATTTCAGGGAAACAGGGAGCTCAGCCTCTCACAATGTCTTTTAGTACAGTGATTCTCAAACTGTAGCTGTATTCGAATCTTCTTGGGCTTGTTAAAACACAGGTGGCCGGGCCCCATCCCCAGAGAGAGACTCTGATCCAGTAGGTCTGGGGTGGGGCCTGAGGCTCTGCATTTCAAACAAGTTTCCAGGTGATGCGGATGCTGCTTGGGGACCAGACTTCAAGAACCATGTTTTCTGCCTTTCATCTTCTGAGAGCAGTTTTGAGTCACACCATCTGGGTTGCTCAGCCCTTTAAAACAGAGAACGCAGAAGAACTGCCTTACCTCAGCCAGTGAACGCGGGATCCAGGTGGATTTTCGCACATGGATGCTAAGCTGTGTGCTCCTGGCTGGTGGTCTTGGACGGGCTCTGAGGGCAGCGGGCCTGGCTGGGAGAGTCTGGAGAGTCTGGGAAATCATCATGCAGTCAGGGCAGATGCTAGCTCTGGGATCTCGGGGCCGACCCGCCTCAGCTGCATGGCCACTCTGCCTTTTCCTGCTTCTCCACACTCTATTCAGTCTCCTCTCTCCTGATATGTGGGGAAATCAATGCCTGCAAGGTATTAGAAAAGCCATCGAATTGCCCTTACCTGCCACCAGGTGACACCTGATATTGATTGAGCTTATGAAAGTGATTCACAGGTTTGCTGAAGCCTGGAAAAGGTCAAATGTTATGAGCCTCATGATCCCATCTTCCTTCTCTGCTCTCAGCTAACACTAGAGGAGGTAATTGGGAAATAATAGACCGAAGAAGCTTTTTTGGTGTGCTCACAAGGAGAACGAAATGCAGGAGAGTCATTTCATTGGGAGAGAAGGGATTCTAGTATCATTCGCTTTTATTTAGGGCAGTTTTCTCTTTAAGTGCAACATCCTCCGGAATTGACCATTATAGAACATTTTTAACACAGCCAGTAAATCAAAGAAAAAATTACCGTGGAAGGAAGCTTTCTACAGATGTGCCAATGGTTATGTTCCAGGCAGGTCGCTTAGAGCTGAGAAGGCTGGTGTCTGCCATGAGTCTGCACTGGGGCTGCCCAGCCCTGTGGAGGGCACTCTTTCTTTTTAGTAGGAGAAGTACTGGTAATAAGACAGCTATGTACTAGCTTGCAACTTCAGGCAATTTCTACATCTCTGTGTCTTGATTTATAATAATAAATTATAAACTCATTTGGTAGGGTTGTTTTGCAAACTGAAACAATAAAAAGCAGTCAGTGCCTGGCAACAAGGGTTGGGTGTTGCTGTTGTATTTTGGGGGCTTTAGAAGTAATGGCAGTGGAAATAGCAGCTGTAGCAGGAGAGCAGGTTGTCCATTTATCGAATGCTGTGGCACTGTAGTGATCTGTGGTCTCCGTACCATTCTGTCTTCTTGGACACACCAGAAGACCACATGCCCCAGCTTCCTCTTCAGTTAGTTTAGAGCCACGTGACAGAATTGTGACCAGTGGGATGCAGGTGGAAATGATGTAATGAGCTGGTTCCCGGCTTGCACTTACAAACCTTTTACAAAATCCTCCCAACTTTCTTTCCTTGCTGCATTGACCTTGAGATCACGTATTCCATGTGTTTTAGCTGCATGGTAGACAAGGGCTACTAGACCTGCATTATAATTTGTCTGAGGAATAAGTAAGTATTTTCATGTTAAGACCCTGAAATTTTGGAGTTTATTTGTTACTGCAGTATTGCTTATACTATCCTGACAAACACAAATGTCTGCTATGTATTAAACAGTAAATTAGACACATGAGTAAGTAATATGACCTCATTTAATCTTCACAAAAACACCGCAAGTCTGCTGTCCCCCTCACCTATTGGCTTACTTCCCCAATTCAAACATGATTTCTGTTGGTATATACTACACTATAGCAAGCTGCTATAGTTGAGAAAGAAGAATTTCTAAAACTGGCTACTCTCTTGTTTAGAATTTCTTTTTTTTTTTAATTAGTGGATGATGGGTCTGCCTTCATTTAACCATTACAGAATTTCATGTTCTTAATCATGCAAGTTTTGTAACAGGATCTCTGTTGATAGTTCATGATTGTTGTATCTTATTTCTAGATTGTTCCTTTTATCATTTTGTGTAATTATTCTTTACTCCTATTACGTTGCCATATATAATATCTTGAGTGAAATGACTATGCCACATTAGCTTTCTTTTGTTTATAATTTGATTAAATGCTGTCATTGGGTAGGCCTTCACTAACTAATTTAAAAAAATAGTAGTCCCCGTATCTTTCATTTACATATTATATGTGTTTATTTGTTCATTGTTTATCATCTGTATCCTCTCACCACAAGAATATATGTATCTCAATACCTACAATTGAGGTTTTCATAGCTTCATTTGCAGTTTTAAGTAATACAGAGAGATCTCTTGTATACTTTGCCCAGTTTTCTCTAACATTTTGCAGAACTATAGGCTTATATCACACCCAAAGTATTGACATTGATACAATCTACCAATTTTATTCAGATTTCCCTGGTTTTACTTGTACTCGTGTGTGTGTGTGCGTACATGTGAATTAAGTTCAACACAACTTTATCATTTGTGTAAGCTTGTGTATCTACCCACCACGGCTGAGATACTAAATGGTTCCAATGCCACAGGGCTACCAATTCTGTAGCCTTTTAATAACTACCTGTTTCCCATTTATACCCCTCCCTCTACAACCTGTAATCTATCCTCCATTTCTAAAATTTTGTGATTTCAAAAATGTTATGTGAACAGAATAGTACTGTATGTAACCATAAGTATGAAATTGGCTTTTTCCTTAAAGTAACACTCACATAACGTAAAATTAACTGTTTTACAGTGCATGATCCAGTTGTACTTACTACATTCTCAGTGTGCAACCATCACCTCTACTAAGTTCAAAACACTTTCATTATTCCAAAAGGAAACTCAAACCTATTAAGCAGTCCTTCCCCAAAGCTCTTCCCCGGAGCCCCTGGCAACCAATAATCTGCTTTCTGTCTCTATAGATTTACCTATTCTGGATATTCTGCATAAATGAAATCATATAATATGTGACATTTTGTATATGGCTTCTTTCACTTAGCATAATGTTGAAGTTCATTCATGAGGTAGCACGTACTTCATTCCTTTTAATGGCTGAATACCGTTTTCATTGTATGGATAGACCACATTTTTGTTTATCCATTTATCAGTTGATAGATATTTGGGTTATTTCCACCTTTTGGTTATTGTGAAAAGTGCTACTTATGAACATTCCTGTGCAAATTTTTGTTTGAATACCTGTCTTCAATTCTTTTGGGTATATACCTATGTGTGGAATTACAGGGTCATATGATGACACTATGTTTAAGTTTTTGAGGAAATGTAAAATTATTTTTCTTAGCTGCTGCACCATTCCCACCAGCAATAAACAAACATTGTAAATTTTCAACATCTTCACCAACACTTGTTATTTTCTGCTTTTCGATTATAGCCATTTTAGTGGGTATGAGGTGGTATCTCATTGTATTGATTTGCATTTCCCTAATCACTAATGATGTTGAGGACTTTTTGTGTGCTTTTTGGCCATTTGTATATCTTCTTTGGAGAGAAGAGATGTCAAATTCAAGTCATTTGCCCATTTCTTATTCGAGTTATTTTTCTTTTTGTTCTTGAGTTCTTTATATATGTTAGATACTATATACTTGTCAGATGTATGATTTGAAAATAGGTTCTCCCATTCTGTAGGTTTTTTTCATTTTCTTGACAGTGTCTTCTGAGGCATAAAATTTTAAATTTTAGTGATGTTCTATTTATTTATTTTTTTCTTTTGTTGCTTGTTCTTTTGGTATCATATCTAATAAATCATTGCCAAATCCATGGTTGTAAAAGATTTACCCCTAAAGGTGCCTACAGTCCTTGGCCTGGAACCTTCCTCCACATTCAAAGCCAGCAGTCTAGCAGCTTCTCTCTTCTCTGGCCTCTACTTCTATCCTTACTTCTCTCTCTGACTATGATCACCCTCTTTCCTTAGAGTGAGAATCCTTGTGATCACACTGGGTCCACCTAGATAATCCAAGATAATCTCTCCATCTCAAGATCCTCAATGTAATCACATCTACAGAGTCCATTTTACTATGTAAAGTGACAAATTCACAGGTTCTGGGGATTAGAGGAGCATGACTGGGGGCCATTATTTAACCTACCACAACTGGTATCAACATTTTACCACTTCCATTGAAATGTGGTAACCTCATTACCATTTAGATCGCTTTACCTTATCCACTTTTAAATATCATTGTCTTGGGCATGTGATGTCATAATTTTTGTTTTAAGCATCAATTACAATTTATAAAACTCATGAGGAAAATATCTTTTGGATATAACCATATTTCTGCTCCTTCCTTTGTTCTTATTTCCTGAAACTCCTAGATTCCTCCTTTTCTTGTTTTCTTTCCCTTTGAAGAGATTTCTTTAACAAATCTTTAAGGATGTTTGATAATGACAAATTTTTAAAATTTTCCTTTGTCTGAGAAAGTTTTTATTTCCCCTTCATTTCTGAAGGGATAGTTTCAACAGATATTACATTTGCAGTTTACAATTCTTTTTCTTCAGTACTTCAAAAGTATTGCACCACTTCTTTCTGACCTCCATGGTTTCATATGAAAAATCTACTGTCATTCAAATGGGTGTTCTCTTACAGGTAATGTGTTCTTTCCCTCTGACTGTTTTCAAGGTATTTTTTCTTTATTTTTACTTTAAAATTTTTAATTATGATGTGTCTTGGCATGGGTTTATTCTTTTTGAGGTTTACTTAGTGTCTTGTTTCTATAAGTTTGTGCCTTTCACCAAATTTGGAAAGTTTTCAGTCATGATTTCTTCAAAGACTCTTTCAGCCCCTCTCTCCTCTACACCTGGGGTAGCAGTCACCTTGTTTAGGTTTAACATGCAGGGCTTGGCTTACTTTTGTGGGCTGTTGTTCAAAAGGCAGACTAATTAATCAAAGCCTTTACAGTGTTATTTTGGTCTGCAGAGTGTATCTGGTGCCACTGGGCTTCTCACTGGTCCTTGCTGGTGCTGCCTTTAGGGGGTAGAAGGAGATTCCCCAGGTGGGATCACCGGGTGGCTCTAGGTGCAGGGGCATGTAATGGGATCCCCCTACCGGAGCCCACTCACCCTTCACTTCCTCACCTATATCCCATCCCCAGATGTCTCTGGGTGGGGAAGAAAAGTCTTGGACTCATGGGGACAAAGATTCTTCTTAGATCAGGCTGCCTGCTGTAACTGTGTCTCTCCTCCTGGCTTCTCCTGCCCACTTCTTATATCTCTTTGTGATAAAGAGTAATCTTGGGCCTGGGGAGGAAAGAGAATGCCTCTCCTGGCTCCTGATGAATTCCCCTTGCCTGTTGTGTTGGGCTCACCTGACGTTGCCAGAGGGGATCCTATTGGATCTGGGAGAAGAATGAACCTACCTGGGCTGCCTTCTACTGTGAGGTTGGGGACTCGTCTGGATAGCCTTCCTGTGTTGGTTGGGGGGAGGCAAGATGTCTGTCTCTGTGTTGTTGCTCTAGTCTTGAAGTCCCAAACCAATTCACCTTTCTCTTACCACCTTTCAGAGTTCTTCTCTGGTTATCTCTTGCTCCATTTCCAGGGTTATGCTTAGCATGGAGGAGACAGGAAAAACAGGCTTACACCATCATGTCTGGATGCAACTCCACCATTTTTCTTTGACGATTTCCTCATCTTCATTGACTTTGATCTCTCCTACTAGAATTCCTATTAAATGTACTTTAGACTCTGTTTTCTTCCTTCACTTTAAGAAATCTTTACTTTAAAAATTTTCCATCTCTGTCTTTTTGCTATGGAAGATTTCCTTATCTTCCCATCCACTATTTTGGTTTTCATTTTATTCATTCTTTTTTTTCCTGCCCTGCTATTTAATTTTAATTTCAATTTTCAAAATTCCAATTTTCAATAGTTCTCTTCCCTTCTGATTACTCTTTTAAAATATTTTCCCAAATGACCCTAAGTATTCAAGTAAGAAGTACAGTTTTTAAATCACTTTCTTTTCCTTGATTTCTTTCATATGTTGTTGTTGTGGTTCATTTTGGGCTCCTCTTTCATGTTGTTGATTTTCCTTACAGTCCTTAAAGGCCTTGTGATCTGTGGCTGATTTCTCACATTTATGAGTGAAAGACAAGGCTGTTTGGTACAAAAGGCACACAAGGGACCCTTTGCCACTGTGTGCAAGGCCTTGGGCGGGGAGTATTGGTGTTGAGCATGGGCAGACAAGCAGGTTCATGATTCCCATCACTGCCTAAATACATTATTCTTGACCTTTGTCATAGCACTTCACTGTATTTTACTCTGCCTCCATTTCTGTTTGTTAGTCTGCTGAGGAGTTTGGGGGATGTCCAGTCTCTCCTCTCCACTTCCTCCAATACCCACACTGTGGCCTCAGGGCCAGCCACGTACAGACGTTGCAGCCAACATCTTTGTGAATCAGGAAGGCATAGGACCAATTAGCCCGGATAACACACCGTGGGTGCTAGTGGTGGGGGTGAGGGGGCTGAGGGTTGTGCATGTGGATCCACTGGGCGTGCAAAGAAATGCTTAGAACTTTTACTGACATGAATTTTATCTCAAATAAGAAAGACAATAAGACATTAATTTTAACATATAGATTGTCATTTCGGTAAGTCCAAGAGTTCCTTAATCCACTTATTTGCTTGTTTGATTGTCTTGTGATGAATTGCAGTTCATATCTTCTTGGTTAAGGAGATTTATGGATAATATATTCCATTTAAAAAATCTAATCCTTTTAAAATGGTTAAGTGATTAAAAATTCTGGCATAAGAAATGTGAATCAAAGAGAATTTGAAAATGCCAACAGTAGTAAACACCTTGAGAATAGCAACGTCTAACTTTTATTGACTGCTTTATGTGATGAAAATAATGATGATTTTATGAGATCTGATGGGAATTTGGTCCCTAAAGTTCAAACTATCATGAAGACTACTTGGAAGATGTAGTCTCTCATGATCATTAATGATTAATCTCACCTAAATATAACTTTTGTTGAGATATTTACTAATAAGTATAATATATGTATGTAGTTTATCAATCAATAAATTCACATAAACTGTGGACATGTGCTTAATTTTTTTAAGTGTTAGAGTATGTGACTCAAAATAATTTGGAAACCACTTCTTTAGATAGTCCTCCAACAAATGATTCTGATTTTCACTTCACAGCCAAACTCAAACGGGGAGATACTCTGGGGCTCCCCTGGGAAGTAGTGCACTTACTGCTGCTAGAGCTTTCTCCCTCATGGCTTTGAGTTGCAATAATCCAGTCACATCTATATTCCACTGTACATAAATTTTTTATCATTCCTGTTCCATCAATGACACTCTTCCGTATATTTAAGGCTGCAATGGATTTATTCTTTTTTGCCAAATGCCTTTGACACTTCTGTGGAGTCCTGCAGGAGGTGGGGACAATGCATATGCATTGGCCACCACCTCAAATCTAAAGCCAAAATGTTGTTATTGAACGTGGAGAACAAGAAATTCTCCACTGAATGTCTCCTCTATAAAGACTACTTTCTTTTTATTTTCTGTTGGTCTTTATTAAAACAAAAGTCAACAAATGAACAAAAGCAGCCAGATTCAGGAATCAGGGGATAGAGCATGCAAGTTTAGATTTTGTAATGCAGTAGGGGACTCCTGGGGACCAACGTGGTTTTTGCAGGTTGTCCAAGGGGAATGTGAGACTGGCAGGATGAAGGGCAGGTTGTTATTATCATTGGGTGGTGTTATTTAAAGGGAAATAGAAATGACTATTTCTTTCCACCTAGAAAAATCTCTACCAGCATGGAAGTAACATCAGAATTAGAACCAAGCATTCCCCACTCACCCTACGCCGACTGCAACGTGCCACTTCCTGGTGCCCTTCCCTGCTTAGGTCCTTCGAGGCTCCTGGGTTTCCTTTTAATGAGGGAGGCTGGTTCTTTACAACAAGGCCCTCCTATTGCTTAACTTTATGTTGCACACACTCCCTCCTAAATATGTCATGTTGCACCTTCAACACGAAAATGAATTTAAATTAATTGGATTTGAGATTCCTTTTTGGAGAATTTCATGAAGTCCTTTGAAATAACAAAAGTGTCACAAATACAGGTTGGGAAGCAGACAAATACAGGTTGGGAAGCAGACATCAGGTACAAAGAGTATCTTCTAGAGGAAGATACAGTTGTCAAAAAGGTATTTTTTCCCCCCACAGTGACAGGTGGCTCTGACAGCTCTGGTTTGTAAGCAGGCAGACACATGAGGATGAAAGGATCAGAAATGAAAGATGCCAGTGAAATTAATTCCTTCCGTGGCTTTGAAGTGATCATGGCATTGCTGTATCATAATGCAGCGCTGAAGACAGAATCAAATTGAAGTCTCTCAACCTGTAGGAGAAAATGTTATCTGATAATGCCCTCTGTCCAGCCCTTTCTATATTTACTGCTGTTCTCTGAGAGTTAACGGGAAGCGCAGGACTGTCTGTGGATTTCTGGAGGCTGGAGGCAGACAGGGTGTGGTTGTCAGGCTTGTGTCCTGGAGGGAATGGTGTTCCGGAGGCTGGGTGCAAGCACCTGTGGGGATGAGGTAGGTTGTAGTGCCCGGGGCCCAGCACCAGGGGGAGACCTATCTTCCAAATCAGGAGGCACAGACACCTTGATATGATGGTCCATTTGTACTAAGTTCCTTTCCCAACTTCTGAGGGGTGCAGATCATGGGGAGGGTGTTCACTTTCTTAGGAAAGAAGATCTTAGAGAAATACTGTCTCCTCAAGGCTTCTGGAAATAGCTGATGGCTACTGTTTTCAAAATTCCAATTTTCAATAGTTCTCTTCCCTTCTGATTACTCTTTTAAAATATTTTCCCAAATGACCCTAAGTATTCAAGTAAGAAGTACAGTTTTTAAATCACTTTCTTTTCCTTGATTTCTTTCATATGTTGTTGTTGTGGTTCATTTTGGGCTCCTCTTTCATGTTGTTGATTTTCCTTACAGTCCTTAAAGGCCTTGTGATCTGTGGCTGATTTCTCACATTTATGAGTGAAAGACAAGGCTGTTTGGTACAAAAGGCACACAAGGGACCCTTTGCCACTGTGTGCAAGGCCTTGGGCGGGGAGTATTGGTGTTGAGCATGGGCAGACAAGCAGGTTCATGATTCCCATCACTGCCTAAATACATTATTCTTGACCTTTGTCATAGCACTTCACTGTATTTTACTCTGCCTCCATTTCTGTTTGTTAGTCTGCTGAGGAGTTTGGGGGATGTCCAGTCTCTCCTCTCCACTTCCTCCAATACCCACACTGTGGCCTCAGGGCCAGCCACGTACAGACGTTGCAGCCAACATCTTTGTGAATCAGGAAGGCATAGGACCAATTAGCCCGGATAACACACCGTGGGTGCTAGTGGTGGGGGTGAGGGGGCTGAGGGTTGTGCATGTGGATCCACTGGGCGTGCAAAGAAATGCTTAGAACTTTTACTGACATGAATTTTATCTCAAATAAGAAAGACAATAAGACATTAATTTTAACATATAGATTGTCATTTCGGTAAGTCCAAGAGTTCCTTAATCCACTTATTTTCTTGTTTGATTGTCTTGTGATGAATTGCAGTTCATATCTTCTTGGTTAAGGAGATTTATGGATAATATATTCCATTTAAAAAATCTAATCCTTTTAAAATGGTTAAGTGATTAAAAATTCTGGCATAAGAAATGTGAATCAAAGAGAATTTGAAAATGCCAACAGTAGTAAACACCTTGAGAATAGCAACGTCTAACTTTTATTGACTGCTTTATGTGATGAAAATAATGATGATTTTATGAGATCTGATGGGAATTTGGTCCCTAAAGTTCAAACTATCATGAAGACTACTTGGAAGATGTAGTCTCTCATGATCATTAATGATTAATCTCACCTAAATATAAATTCTGTTGAGATATTTACTAATAAGTATAATATATGTATGTAGTTTATCAATCAATAAATTTACATAAACTGTGGACATGTGCTTAATTTTTTTAAGTGTTAGAGTATGTGACTCAAAATAATTTGGAAACCACTTCTTTAGATAGTCCTCCAACAAATGATTCTGATTTTCACTTCACAGCCAAACTCAAACGGGGAGATACTCTGGGGCTCCCCTGGGAAGTAGTGCACTTACTGCTGCTAGAGCTTTCTCCCTCATGGCTTTGAGTTGCAATAATCCAGTCACATCTATATTCCACTGTACATAAATTTTTTATCATTCCTGTTCCATCAATGACACTCTTCCATATATTTAAGGCTGCAATGGATTTATTCTTTTTTGCCAAATGTCTTTGACACTTCTGTGGAGTCCTGCAGGAGGTGGGGACAATGCATATGCATTGGCCACCACCTCAAATCTAAAGCCAAAATGTTGTTATTGAACGTGGAGAACAAGAAATTCTCCACTGAATGTCTCCTCTATAAAGACTACTTTCTTTTTATTTTCTGTTGGTCTTTATTAAAACAAAAGTCAACAAATGAACAAAAGCAGCCAGATTCAGGAATCAGGGGATAGAGCATGCAAGTTTAGATTTTGTAATGCAGTAGGGGACTCCTGGGGACCAACGTGGTTTTTGCAGGTTGTCCAAGGGGAATGTGAGACTGGCAGGATGAAGGGCAGGTTGTTATTATCATTGGGTGGTGTTATTTAAAGGGAAATAGAAATGACTATTTCTTTCCACCTAGAAAAATCTCTACCAGCATGGAAGTAACATCAGAATTAGAACCAAGCATTCCCCACTCACCCTACGCCGACTGCAACGTGCCACTTCCTGGTGCCCTTCCCTGCTTAGGTCCTTCGAGGCTCCTGGGTTTCCTTTTAATGAGGGAGGCTGGTTCTTTACAACAAGGCCCTCCTATTGCTTAACTTTATGTTGCACACACTCCCTCCTAAATATGTCATGTTGCACCTTCAACACGAAAATGAATTTAAATTAATTGGATTTGAGATTCCTTTTTGGAGAATTTCATGAAGTCCTTTGAAATAACAAAAGTGTCACAAATACAGGTTGGGAAGCAGACAAATACAGGTTGGGAAGCAGACAAATACAGGTTGGGAAGCAGACAAATACAGGTTGGGAAGCAGACAAATACAGGTTGGGAAGCAGACAAATACAGGTTGGGAAGCAGACAAATACAGGTTGGGAAGCAGACAAATACAGGTTGGGAAGCAGACAAATACAGGTTGGGAAGCAGACAAATACAGGTTGGGAAGCAGACAAATACAGGTTGGGAAGCAGACAAATACAGGTTGGGAAGCAGACAAATACAGGTTGGGAAGCAGACAAATACAGGTTGGGAAGCAGACAAATACAGGTTGGGAAGCAGACATCAGGTACAAAGAGTATCTTCTAGAGGAAGATACAGTTGTCAAAAAGGTATTTTTTCCCCCCACAGTGACAGGTGGCTCTGACAGCTCTGGTTTGTAAGCAGGCAGACACATGAGGATGAAAGGATCAGAAATGAAAGATGCCAGTGAAATTAATTCCTTCCGTGGCTTTGAAGTGATCATGGCATTGCTGTATCATAATGCAGCGCTGAAGACAGAATCAAATTGAAGTCTCTCAACCTGTAGGAGAAAATGTTATCTGATAATGCCCTCTGTCCAGCCCTTTCTATATTTACTGCTGTTCTCTGAGAGTTAACGGGAAGCGCAGGACTGTCTGTGGATTTCTGGAGGCTGGAGGCAGACAGGGTGTGGTTGTCAGGCTTGTGTCCTGGAGGGAATGGTGTTCCGGAGGCTGGGTGCAAGCACCTGTGGGGATGAGGTAGGTTGTAGTGCCCGGGGCCCAGCACCAGGGGGAGACCTATCTTCCAAATCAGGAGGCACAGACACCTTGATATGATGGTCCATTTGTACTAAGTTCTTTTCCCAACTTCTGAGGGGTGCAGATCATGGGGAGGGTGTTCACTTTCTTAGGAAAGAAGATCTTAGAGAAATACTGTCTCCTCAAGGCTTCTGGAAATAGCTGATGGCTACTGTAGTTACTGTCCCAAATGAATAGAGTCTGAGGGCTACAGCTGAGAACATAGCCAGCCACAGAGTCCTAAATAAGTTAAACTAGACACAGGGAGGGACGCTTTTTCCACCAATCGACCATAATGATGAAAAAGCATCTTCCTGCTGGGTCTGAGTGGAGGTAGCTGTGACCAAGAGCCAGAGAGGGGATTTGGGGGTATTAAGCTCAGAATGTGGGTGAGCACAGGAGGCAAGGGCTATCATAGAGATAGATGGGCTCTTGAATGGGTCCCAAATGCTGCTGCCTTATGGGATCTACTATGGCTTTGCTTCTCAAGGTTTTTCTGATCATTTGGGAAAACAACTGTATGTAAATCAATAGCCTGTACCAGTTCATGTGACAATGAGTTTCCTATGCTCTCCATCTACAGTGGGTAGACATTCATTTTTATCATACCTTCAAATTTAAGACTTGCTTTCCTAGTCTACTACTGTGGAGTTTGGGAAAAAGGTTTATATTCATCTTAACACTGCATATATTTGGAAAACTTGGCATGCTTGTTTCCCATTGGTAACTGTGGGCTACCAGTTCTAGTCTTAGGTATCAAGCCATCATTTTTTCTGTCAAATGAAAAAAATATAGAAGGGAAACAACAAGAGCTGGCCCTAAGTTCACCGGCTTTCTGTCTGGGGCCACTTTCCTTAAGATAGTGCAGAGACCTGGGGGGACCATTATCTCACTGACCTGAGGAGGAAGATATGGAGGTTTGAATCTGCTGACATGGCTTAGAGGGATGGCTATGAGCACACAGAGACCTGACATGCCCAGCAGGGAGCAGATGTTGCAAGATGAAAGCTGAACAGAGGTACCTGAGACCCCACAGTGCTGGGAGACATTCGAATTTCAACTGAGTCAGAGTGAAGAGTGTTTATTATACCTCTGGAATATTCAAGAAACCTCCAAAGGCCATATCTTAGCTACAAAAGTCACACACATTGTAAGAAAGAAAAAAATAGACATTAACAAAAGCACAAAAAATCCTTAACAAAATATTAGCAAATTGAATCCAGCACTACATGAAAAAAGTAATACACTTTAGCCAAGTGAGATTTAGCCCAGGCAAGTTGGCTTGACATTTCAAAAATATTGTAATTTACCACATTAACAAAGTAAAGGGGGAAATGTGATTATTTCAATAGATAGAGGACAAATATTTGACAAAATTCAACAAATTTTCATGATAAATATTCTCAGAAACTAAGAAGAAAATTGTCCCAATCTGATGGAGAGCATCTACAAAAAAAATATCCTACAGCTAAACATTGTACTTGATGATGAAGTATTCAACACTTTCCAGCTATGATTGGTGTCAAGGCAAGGATGGTCATTCTCATCACTTCTATTCAGCATTTTATTGGAGGTTCTAGCCATTGTACTAAGGCAAGATATAGAAATAAAGTTACAAAGATGTGAACAAAGAAGTAAAACTGTCCTTTTCCACAGTCAATGTTATTGTTCATGTAGAAAACTTTAAGGAATTCACACACCAAGAAAACCTACAGGATCTAGTTTATGAAACTGGCAAAGGACAAAATATAAAGTCAATACAGAATGCAAATGAATGTCTATATAGTAGCAGCGAACAATAGGAAAGTGAAATCACAGCATGATTATATACACTATAATTTAAATTTCAAGACATGATTGATAGATGACAGATAAATAATAAATAGATACATAAGTGACAGATAATAGGTTACTCACGTAGATAAAAGGTATTACAGGATAGGGGAAAAATAGATCCGAGGAAAAAGTAAGAATGTTTCCCCTGTGAACAGAACCATACATGTTCCACCCTCGCTGCTGTCATCACAATAAATGGCATCTCTATCTACCAGTTGCTCAAGTCAGATACCTGGAAGTCATTCCTGATCATAGCTCTCTCTCAAGCACCACATCCAGCCACCAAGTTCTGATCGTTCTTCCTTCAAAGACAACTTTAATCTGTCCACTTCTCTCCGTCTGAATTGCAATCACCACAGTCTAAGCCATTATCATTTCTCACTGGGACTTCCTCTTAAATCGTTTCCCCAAATCCAACACATTTTCCACGGGGCAATCATAGTGATCTTTTTAACCAGTAAACTGATGACGCCCCTCACTCTGCTTAACACCCTTCAAAGACCTCTAATTGCCTCCAAAGACATCCAAACTACCAGAGATACTAGCTGAGGCACAGTCTGATGAATACACATCTGGGCAGAAGAAAGATTCTTGCCGGCTGCTGTGTGGAGAGGGATTGGACTGGGTCACGTGAGGAGGAAGGGAGACCCAGGGGAGGTTGTTGCATCTATGTCAGGAGGTGGCAGTGGGGATGGAGAGAACAGGGCAAAGTCCAAGTACATTTCCTTTCCCCCTTGGCCTAGTGAAGATGGGTAGGGCCCAAACTCCTGGGCATCCTCTTAGTCTAAGACAGCTTCTCTCCATTCCTTGATTGCTGAGCTCTTTTCTCCTCAGCCTGAGAGCTGCTGGGCTGGAGCTGGGGTAGCTCGTGGTCCTAAAACACTTATGATTCATTTCTCCTTCCTTGGAGCTTCCTGACTCTCTGGGTCTATTCTTCCAGAAACTGGGCAAAATTCACCCAGAGCCAGAGGCCACTTACACTGATGGTATCAAAGTGGACTTAGGGGAGGGAAACAGAGAGAGCCTGACGAGGGTGGTGTCTCCAGTAACTTGGATGGTTTTTGAGGCAGTGGGAAGCCTGGACCCTGATTCACTCATTTCCTTAAATTCCTCCCTAAACTGCCTGTTTTCCAGCCCATTTCCTCTTCTCTCTGAGGAACGGATAGAAGTAATGGCCCCTTCCAGCCCCCTTCCATGCATGTGTAACTCATACATTAAGGGCAAAGTCTGGGGCAACAGCCCTTCTGCCTTGTGTGTCTGCGGGTGGAGCATAGTCTTGACCACCCAGCTCTGAACAGGAAGCTTTTAATCCATTCAGCCCTCAGAGCCCCGCAAAGTCCATGGACAATCTATTCACCAGGCCCACCGACCCATTTCTTGAGCCCAGTCCTACATCGCTCTGTTTCTAGCTCCAGCCTTCTTCTCTGAGAAGAAGAGCATTCACTGTTTTAAGGGAAGTGACATTCAAAGTCAGGAGGATGCTCCAAGCTCATCACGGAGGACTTGGGACAAAGCTGGGCTATTACAGCTGAGGAATCAGACCAGTTTGGAGCTTACAGAGGGCTTAAGGCCAATAACTTTTTCAACTCATTTGCATACTCCGTTTGCATACCAAGTATTTACTGGGCATCTTCTGTGTGCACATCTCTGCTCCAAGTACTGAAGAGAATAGAAATCAATCTCAAGGTAGGTCCTTACCTTTACACTTTACCTGAGAGAATAAGCACCTTATTCGTTCAGCAAACAGCAGGGTCTTTCCTGCTTAGAAAGGCATCGGGCATGCCCTACGCCCCAGTGAAATCTTTCCTCTTGGTGGCTCTCCCAGCAGTAAGGATTTGCAGGTACCCGAAGGGCAGACAAGGCTGTCTTGTGCTGGTCAATGAAGAGGCAAATCTTTGTCAGCCCAAAATTAGGCTCCTACCCTAATCTGATAGAATCCCCCCATAGGATTCTCCTCACAACATTCCCAAGAAATAGCTGGCCATGCACCCTCAGCTCTCTCTCCTGCAACATCAGGTTTGCTCTCTGCCAGGGTTGCTCATTCTGTGCTTGGGCAGTTCTGTTATAAAGTTCTGCCTTATACTGAGTGCAGACTTGCCTCCCTGTATGGTGATTATTCCGTCTTCCCAGCTGGCTCAGATCAAACCACCCCCTCTTCTGCAGGTAGTCCTGAGGAGAAGGCTGCTCTCAGGTGCTTTCTGGATGTTTCCTGGGCTCAGCCACCCATTTCTTCCTATTCTCCCTCCTAAGGCTTGGTTTTACTTTCCCTCATCATCCTTGGGCTACCTATGGCCATACTCCCTGTGATGGGGTCAGAGCTCAGAGCTAAACCCAGCACCCCAGGTTGGAGAAATGTTCTCACGTGAGTTCACTGGGGTCATCGACCCCCCTCCTGCCCCACTACCCAAGGCAGACATTCTAATTCTGTTATTTCATCTCTCGGTATCCCACTTTCCTGATCCATCAAAGGAGGACAAAAATGGTACTAACCTCATAAGGTCATTTGAGGTTAAAGCAGATAATCTATGTAAATCACCTAACACACTGACTAAACATGGTTTATGAACTTAGCTGGGTCACCTCTGGAGTCTGAGACGAAGATTTGTAGGCAGAGAATTTATTTTGGAAAAAGATGGCAGGGAATAGGAATGGGGCACTGGGATGGCCACATACAGTCCTAGGAAGAGTGAGAAAAGAGGGAGGTAGGGCCAATACATACCCGTGTCCTTGAGCTGGTCACCACTGTTGCCAGCTGGGGCTCAATCCTGCTGGGATCCTCTGCAAAGCAGCATATCTTGGAATTGTCCACCTGTGGTATGGAAGAGAGGGGAATTTTTTAAAATTTACATATTTTTTATTGAAGTATAGTTGATTTACAATGTTGTGTTAATTTCTGCTGTATAGCAAAGTGACTCAGCTATACACATATATATATATTCTTTTCCATTATGGTTTATCCTAAGATATTGAATATAGTTCTCTGCACTATACAGTAGGACCTTGTTGTTTATCCATTCTCTACTTAATAGTTTGCATCTACTAACACCAAAATTCCAGTGCCTCCACCATTCCCCCTCCCCTTGGCAACCACATGTCTGTTCTCTGTCTGTGAGTCTGTTTGTCTTTCATAGACAAGTTAATTTGTGTCATATTTTGGATCCTCAAATAAGTGATATGATATGGTATTTGTCTCTCCGGAAGGGAAGAGAATTTATTGTTGCCCACTGGCCAAAGATTGCCTTCTTGGGTGTTGACTTCCTCACACTTTCTGACTGCTTATGGAAGTGCCAGCCGGTTCCCAAAATGTCCCGCACGGAGGAATCTGAGAATCCTCAAAAGCAACAGGGACGAGGTGCAGCAGAAACAAGGTGTTATCGGGTTACACTTGAATAAAGGTGGTTGCAAGAAGTGTCCGATACACAGTGCTCGATAAATCTTTGTTATTTTTCTTCCTCTTGTCCTCATCACAATTAATGCAAGCTCAAGGTCACATTCACACTTTGTCAGCCACATGCTGGTCCTGGTCATTGTGTTGGCACAGAACCAGGTTCCCCAATAACCTCAGAGCTACACGTAGTGTCCTCTACTCTGTATCAGCACCAACTTCAGACAAATTGCACACTCAGCAAAGCATCCTGAGCCCCTCTCCTGTAGACTTCTTCATGACCCCCAGGTCTCCTGTGCTTACTCAATCCGAGTTTCCTAACCTGCAAAATAGGCGGCTGTGCATGCAAGGAGGGCAGCATCATAGAGCTTTTCCCCTGGTTGGAGGAAAGGGCTTTTCAAAGGCGTCTGCAGGGAGGAACTATGGATGGTCTGTCCCAAAAGCAGATGGGGCAGCGGTGCTCATTTGCCAGTGGTCTCCAGAGGACACAGACGTGGTCCTTGATAGCATTTTTGGGACATGGAGAGAATGAGGAAGAGGCCTGGGCTCTGTAGCTATAAAGGTGGACACCAAGGGAACACTGCCTAGTGAACATGTGCAAGGAAGGGCACTGGACACATGGGCCACTGGCTGATGCGCCCCAGAAGCAGTTCACACCATCTTCAATGCAGGTGAGAAATTTGGGGGCAAGTAGGAGGATGGACGGTGCCCTCTCCTCCCCACTCCCTGTCCCCCCAGGCCTACAATTAGGAAGGGGAAATCTAAAGAAGCAATCTAGACTGGAAATGACTAGAAAGCCCAAAATAGTCCAAGAAATATGTGAAGGATGGGAAGGGGAGATTAGACAAAGCACAACTGGAGACAGATATTGGAGGAAAACCCCTTCAGGTATGTGTCCTGCAAGAGTTCAGACGGTTCAATTAGCTGGTTACATTTGTGGAGCCGGGTGCCAGAGTGGACCACTGCGGGGCCAATTCACAGCATGCCCGTGTCTCTGACTTACTTTCCTACAAATTGGTCCATGGCATGGAGAGATTCAGGGCTGCCTTCCTGCCCAAATCAGAATGTCATGCTTGATTCTCTTCATTCCTTCCCTGGAAATGATGCTGACTAAGAATCAGATGGAGCTGCTGTCTCCTAATTTTCTGTGATTTTACCCAGGAAGGTGACTGGCCAAGGTGGGGTTATTACCCCTGGCCTTCCCATCTGTGCTGGAGATGAAGCCTGGCACTCAGCCATGGGTATACCGATCTGTGCTCTGGGCAAAGGAGCTCCTGACAAGCACACTGACACTTCCATTGCTCTCATGCCAGGGCGAGGCACAACTTTAATTAAACGAGGTTGCTTAAAAGTGTGGCAGGAGCGCTGGGGCTCAGACAGCCTCTTCTCGCCTATGACATCACCCGGCTTGCGGCCTTTCTTTCTCCTCTCCTCTGGACTAATCTCCCCTTGGCAGCTGCCGTTCTCTGACTTCAGACCATTGAGATTTCTTTAATTTCTGCTTTCAAAGCCCTTTACAAAAATAAACTCTGAGGCCAAATCTAGTGGGGAGTGGACGCAGAAAAAGCTTCCTCTCTGTGGGTTGCCCCTTTAGGAAGAGGGAAGTCTTTTTGTACCCTCTCCTGTTCACCCCCTACTCCTGTCTGGTTGTGCATAATAAGAGTAGGAAATGTGACTGTCCAATTGAGCTTTGCATGTTATCTAAGAGGTATCTCATTTGCTCATATCCTATAGACGGGGGTACAACCTGTGGGGAAAATAACCTGAGTCTTCCAGCAACATACTGCCATCATGTCCACAGAGGCCTGAAGAGTCAGTCCTTTCAGGACAGAATTGAGGGGAAAGCTTGTTTCTTCAGGACCTTGGGGACCTCAGTCTCAAGCTGCTTCCTCAGCACAATACTGGGAAGATGAAGGGACAGGGGGCTGGGAGGGGCGCATGGTCACATTTCCATATAAGTCTGGCCAAGTTCCAGTTGACTGACCTCCCAGGCATCATGTACAGGCACTTCTTCTGCATCGCTATTCACTGCCCACTAGAATTAAGACCGGGTTTATTGATTTTTGTATTTAGTTGTTTTCAAAGAGGGGTCTCTCTTTGCTTGGAGGTGGATATGTCTTTTTCCCTCTAAGTAGGATATTGTAATTCTGCTCTGGCTTTTGTTTTTTTTTTTTTTTGTTTTGTTTGTTTTTTTGTGGTATGCGGGCCTCCCTCTGCTGCGGCCTCTCCCGTTGCGGAGCACAGGCTCCGGACGCGCAGGCCCAGCGGCCACGGCTCACGGGCCCAGCCGCTCCGCGGCATGTGGGATCCTCCCAGACCGGGGCGCGAACCCGGTTCCCCTGCATCGGCAGGCGGACGCGCAAGCACTGCGCCACCAGGGAAGCCCTCTGCTCTGGCTTTTTAAAGTTGATCTTTGGTAGGCTGCCATATTTAAAGGAAGGTGAAAGAAAAACCAAATAAATAATCTCACCATGCTTGATAGCTAGGTGTCAGAGAGGGAGATAAAGGCCTATTCTTGGTGACTTATTCTTGGTATGAAATGTATCAGGACAGGGAGAAAAGCCTTGGAGAGAACGTTTAATCAGAGGAAGTGGTGAACGACGAACGATGGGCAGACTTCTGCCCAGATATCCGCCTTCTGCAGTGTGAGCCTCAGGAACGGGGAAAACAGTGCCTTCGTCTGCCCCTCTTAATGGTTTTTAACTTTTCAATGCATTAAAATCCTTTTTAAATAAGTGACGAGTTCTGAAGGTTTTTAAAATAACTCTGACTTGACTAAAAGTTGGATTGAGAACGTCATTTTTTTTTTCTGGAAATTTTCCCCAGCCTTTGAAGTACTCCCAACTATATTCTCCCTTCAGAGAGAAAATGGTTGTTTTGAAAGTTGCCTTTTAAGCAGCAACGCTGTTTTCTCTCTGCTGAGAGCTGCTCTTGTGCACTTCAAAAGCAGGGCATGTCAGCCTTCTCCACCCTGTTTCTCCCCTTTGAAGTAAGCGTGGGGGCAGCCGCTGTCTATTAATCACACTCTCTGGCATTTCCATGGCACTTTACAGTTTTCAAAGCTCTTTCACAGCCGTTTTCTTATTTGATCCTCACGACAACCCCTGAGGTGGGCAGGGCAGGTATCTTTATCCCCATTTTACAGATGAGAAATCTAGGGCTCAGAGAGATGGAGATTTGTCCCAAGGTGACAACAACCCCCAGACGTGAGGAGACTGGACCAGTGTCAAGCCTTTGATGGCTACATCAGTGTTCTTTCTGCCAAACTGCACTGCCTTGCCCTGTTGGCGTTTGAGGGACCAGGGATTGAGAAGCTGGGGTGATTGAGATAGTTGACATTGGCTCTGTCCAATGTAGGAGACGCATGTGGTCCCTGAGGCTTTCTGTGCCCTGTTCTGGAGACTGTGTAGGAATCGACCCCATTAAGACTTCCCTGGCTACAATGAAGCAAGCTTAAGTTAGAAATAAGGCTGACCAATGGCAGATCTCGTCCCGAGCTCTCATGCTCCATAAATTCCTGCAGCTGTGGCTACTTCTTCCCCCACCTCTGGACTCAGCCCAGGCCTGGCCCTGGGAGCAGGAACATCAGATGCTCTGGCTCAGAAGCTGCTGGTCCAACTAGTCCGTAGTGACATCGTCTTTCAGTGACTGAACTTCAGCTCATCTTGAACCCACTCCAGTACATTATTCATTTCTGTCCACAGCTTAATTGTTATGTCTAGAGCAGAACTTAACTCAGAAATCAAGCTTCCTCAGCAAGTGGTCATCTCTTTTACCTATACATCCAGGAACTGAAACTTAGGGAAATTTCTTTCAGTGTAGACACTTCATACTCAAGACTCTTTTTGTGAATTTCATCAACTGTTTCATCCAGCAAGCACCGTATACATAGTGCTTCCCCTGAGACTTGGCAGAGAAATGAGTGAGTCCAATGCAAAAAGAGGCAATGATGTTTTGATGTTTTGGGGTGGGAGTGCCAGGATGGGCATGAGCGCAGGTGCTGTGATCATCTCAGTCCAGAACTGGGGGTCAGAGAAGGCTTCTTGGGGAAGGAAAGGTCTGATCTGGATCCTGAAATGTGAGTAAATATAAGACAGGCAAAGATGGCTTGGGAAAGGGCAAAAGGAGGGGATAATCAGAGAAGACATTCTTGGAGGAAGAAGCAGCAACTGAGAAATGCCAGGAGGTGAGGGGAGGGTGCAGTGTGACTAGAGCATAGAGTTTGGGGAAGAAGAGAGAGGTGGTACATGAGTCCAGAGTGTGAGGGCTTAGTCATAAAGGAACACATTAAGGATCTTGGACTTTATCCCAAAGTCAATGTGTAGCTTTAATAAGCGTTTTTAACAAGATAATGTCATGCTCAGATTTGCATTTTAGAAAGATCATTCTAGTTGCAGTCTAGAGAATCCAGCACAGATATACAGAGGTCCAACCCTTCCCACAGGTCTGCTTCATACATAGGTGATTTGAAAGAGATAGACCAGCACACTAGTTCCCCATTTTCCTGGACCCCCTAAGCTCTGTACTTTTATCTAGCAAGGTCATCAGAAAACAAAATGCTTGGCCTGGGCCGTTTTAGCTCCCCCACAGACATGCCATTGCAGAGCTGGCATTTAATGATATTTCATTTATACAAGAACCATCCACCTGGAAAAATGCTCTGTGTTTTCCTCAAACTGAGGTTAAAGACATCAAGTAATTACCATCAAGTAATCAATATCTTTTATCTGAGGAACCTCTCTTTTATTTTATTTATTTATGTAAAATTTTATCTTTATTCAAATTTTTTTCTCACATCTTTTTTTAAATTGAATGAAAGAGTCCTTAAATAATTCTATAGTGCTATACAATTTTCAAAAGTTTCGCACACATGATTTCATATAATCCCACAATTACCCTCCCTTATTAGGAGCCTCCCTTTTAGAACTTTGTTTCTTTCAGCATCAAGAAAAACATCCAACACAGTTTTCCTATTTGTGATATGGGGTCATGTAATTACCTTTCTGGGCTGTTGGGAAGGTCGACTGTGGCCATATGTGTGATGATCCTTGGATCCTTTGGGTACTAAATAAACATCTTGTAACTTCTCATGATTTACATACACATAACCTTTAATTCTAGGAGGTGGTGGATGGATATGGGCTTGGAACCAGGTGCCAGATCTGAGCTCACATGCTGGCTCTACCACTTTCTACAGCAGAAACCATGGGCCAGGTATTTATTTAATTTCTTTGAACCCCTGTTCTTTTATCTCTAAATCTTGGAGACTAACATTCATTCCACTGAGTTAGAGAGGTGAATGAAATAATACATGGAGAGTGTTTGCCACACAGTAGGTGCTGAATGAACATGATGCCTTCTTCTTTCTGCAAACAAATCTGTGGGCTTCATTTCACCTTAGTGTGAGGGTGATATAAATCAGCTTCTTTCTCTTTCCTTCTTTTCTGCCAGGAAACTCAGAGCTCACTGCCAGCATCTATTCTTGTGTCCCCTTTTTTCAGATTTCTCTTTGTTTTCATTTTGCATCATTCTACTTTGTATGTGTTTCTGTTTTATACCCATCTCAAATACACTCTTGAAGCTGGCAGATTTAAGTCCATAATAGTTTTACTAAGTCAGTTTATTTGGTTATCAGCACCATGTTAATAAGGTTGAGCACCTGGATTTTATCCCTCTGTGGAGAGCTGACCTATGCCCTGGTCTTTGGCCATAAGCTTACAATTGAGCCTACGGATTTACAATCTGTAAATGTAATGTGGTAGGTGGTCTCCTATAGAAATAGCCATTCATCTTGTAACAGATCCTACTATTTGTTGGCAGTTCTCTGGAGTATTGTGTCAAGTAGATACCAAAAGCAATGGTGCACTGGCCCAGCAAAAAAGGAGGATATATGGTTGATAACATGGAAATGTTCAGAGATAATGCTGGTTTCAGGCAAAGCTTGATTGGGGCTTATACAACGTCACCAGGACATGAATTGTCTTGTCTCAGCTCTACCTTCCTCCATGTGTTGACTTTATGCATAGACTCAAGTTCCAGCAAGATACTGGTAGGAGCTTCAGTCTAAAAATTTTCAGGTCAGCCTTAATATTCTTTCTGCCCTTGTCCCAGAAATCACAGGATGGTCTCCATGCACCACATTCACTCTGGCTGAATTTTGTCATATTGCCTTTTAATTCCTCTTCGTGGTGACCAGTGTGATGTGGTGCTCTGATTGGCTTACACCCATCTAAGCCTCACCTCTGGAGCTGGGGGTGAATCGTTTTACCTAATTTGCAAGGATTGAGACTGAGAAAAATGGGTTCCAAAAAAATTTAATGATATTGCTTTTGTCCAGGAGAAAGTGGACGGATGCTGTGTGGCAAAACGGATAAATGAAACAATGCTGGGGCCATACAAGGATCAGCTATTCACCTGTTGTATCTCACCCTCAAGACCACTCCTTCATACTTTTCCCTGTGATGCTGGGGCAGAGACCCTACAAAATCTACTCCCCAGTCTCCCTTGTCGGCAAGCTTTCTATTAAATTTTACCAATGGGAGGCACTAGAGGAAGACTAGAAAAGAGAAGAGGAAAAAGGGGAATTTATTTCAGTTTTCATGTTTCCTTCATCTTCCTTCCAATAACAGCAGAAGGTTGGCTCCAGCCCCAGCTTCTTTTGGCCCTTCCAGAACTTTCTTGCCTGAGCTATTGCCTCTAGTTCTTCGCCTTCCTTATTTCTGGACATATACCCAGAGGTAGATTACATGTTCCAGAGGACAGGTGCAAAGTCTGTCTCAGAGGGAAAGAGCTGAGAGGCCCAAATATCTGCAAGATTTTGTTAATTTACATAAGCAGAGACCTGGAAAATAGTCTGGGGATGATTTATAAGGTGATAGAGCAAGAAGGGTTGTCTATAATAGTGAATCAGGCTGAATTTATCTATATGGTTCTTGGGTAGTCGACTGAAACCCAAGCTTAGTGATGCTGAGATACTCAAACTTCTCTAGCATAATAGAGAGGAAAGTCAAAATGCGGAAGAAAATAAAAATGTTGAGGTGAATTTATCTTGTGCAGACTCCACACTTCCTCAGCCCCACTAAGTCCACCAAAAGGCCCAGGGTGCATTTCCTTAATTAAGGTATTGAGAAGAGCGTTAGTGAAGGAACACCTGAAATCTTAATAGCTCTATTATGGCCATCTATAGGCTGGGAGATGCTGTCTCTGCGGTCGTTTCCTGATTTCAATGAGGTTGATAGAATTCTGAAGTAGCAGAAACCAAGTGATAACACCAAACTGTAAGAGACAAGGTGGATAGAATGACCATAATGAGCAGCAAGGACAAAGTGGTACTCGTCATTTGAACAGTTTTAACCTGCAGGTATTTTTGGCAGTTGGCTAGTTGATCACAATGTCCCAAGGAATAAAATATATAGGCAGCCTCTTAGACTGTTATCTTAATTGATATAACAGGAAAAACTACAGTCTGCTTGTCCGAAACCTGGAGAGAGATCCCAGAATGGAGGATGCTGGTCTCTCTCCCAGCTTCAAAGCCTAAATCAGGTCACAGACCCAGAGCCCTTGATGGCTGGGAAGACTGAGTTCTCTTGAGACAAGTCCCTGCTACACCACCTCCATGTCTGCCTCCACAAATTCTGCAAAGATGTAGAAAGACATTTACTAGGACGATTGTACACAGGCTAATGGGTAATATCAAGACCTTTCAGGAATTAGCCAGACACTGGCTCTCATTTAATGTTAATCCTTGAGGACCCAAAATGCCACAGAGGCTTGGTGATAAATTGGGCCCAATTCTGTCCCATCTGCTGCTCTATAGGTCCTCTTTGTGTGTATTTTCCTGGTTTTTTAACATGCAATTAGAATAGACATATTCAGCAACAAGTAGGACCCCCACATTGGCTGCCTGATTTAAGAAAGAAGGACTCTTATAGCAGGAAAGGCCAAGAAGAAGCCTCTGGAACTTATTGTCCCTATTAGGATAGTAAGCCCAAGGCAAAACCATACCTCACGGTAAACTTCAAAGATTAGTGCCAACATTAAAGACTTGAAAGTTGCAAGGGGGGTAATTTTTCTCAGATCCCATTGAATTTGGTCTCCTGGGCTTGTGCAGGAGGTGAATGGATCTTGGGGAATAACTGCAGAGTATTGTAAACTTAATTATGTGCTGACACGAATTACAGTAGCTGTTCCAGATGTGGACTCTCTCCTCGACACAGCCCCTGGAATCTATTACACAGCTATTTGTATAGCAAATGCTTTTAGCACTATATCAGTTTACAAGGGCTACAAGAAGTGGTTTTCTTTCACCTGGCTGGGGCTGCAGTACACCTTCCTGGTTGCTCTCAGGCTACGCCAACTCTCTTACTCTTTGCCATCTTATCCAGAGATATTAGTCATCTTGACATTCTATAGAATATCACACTGATCACTGCTGGCCCTGAAAATCTGAAAGTATCAGGTACCTTAGAAGTTTTAGTAAGACACATTGGTGCCAAAGGACTGGAGATAAATCCCATAAAATTTCAAGGGCTTACAATGTCAGTGACAAGTCTAGGGTTCCTATGATCTGGGTCTTATGGGATATAGCCTTCAATGTGAACGAAAGTGCCTGCACCTTGTACCATCTACCACAGAAGATGGAACAACAGTTTTCGAACTTCTTTGAATATTGGAGGTGACATATAGCACATTAGAGTGTGATGTTCAGACCTATTTATCAAGCGAACTGAAAGCTTTAAATGGGTCTCAGAGAAAGAGAGGATCTGCAAGAATCCAGGCTTCAGGGCAAGACACTCTGATGTTTGTTCCACTCTCTCACTTCGTCACAGCTTACCCTTCCCCCTCCCCATGTCCTCAAGTCCATGCTCTAGTAGGTCTGTGTTTTATTCCTGTCCTACCACTAATCTCTTCATGACATTTTTTTTTCTTAGATTCCATATATATGTGTTAGCATACGGTATTTGTTTTTCTCCTTCTGACTTACTTCACTCTGTATGACAGACTCCAGGTCTATCCACCTCATTACAAATAACTCAGTTTCATTTCTTTTTATGGCTGAGTAATATTCCATTGTATATATGTGCCACATCTTCTTTATCCATTCATCTGTTGATGGACACTTAGGTTGCTTCCATGTCCTGGCTATTGTAAATAGAGCTGCAATGAACATTTTGGTACATGACTCTTTTTGAATTATGGTTTTCTCAGGGTATATGCCCAGTAGTGGGATTGCTGGGTTGTATGGTAGTTCTATTTTTAGTTTTTTAAGGAACCTCCATACAGTTCTCCATAGTGGCTGTATCAATTTACATTCCCACCAACAGTGCAAGAGTGTTCCTTTTTCTCCACACCCTCTCCTGCATTTATTATTTCTAGATTTTTTGATGATGGCCATTCTGACCCATGTGAGATGATATCTCATTGTAGTTTTGATTTGCATTTCTCTAATGATTAATGATGTTGAACATTCTTTCATTTGTTTGCTGGCAATCTGTATATCTTCTTTGGAGAAATGTCTATTTAGGTCTTCTGCCCATTTTTGGATTGGGTCACATAGTTTCTGAAGCTCTTTGTGTCTACTGGCAATAATCACTGTGGTGAACCTTAGGATTTTGGAGGAAAACTCATCTCTCTTCTATAGATAAGTATTCCTTTGAGAAATAGCTTTTTGCTTGCTCTTTGGCCCTGGTAGTACCTGACTGTGTGACCATGGGACTCCAAGTGATCTGAGCTGCTCATCCTAAATTTAGTATTATTGGACTCTTCAAGTCATAAGGCTGGGCATGAATAAAAGCAACTTATTATCAAGTAAAAATATAAATGATACAAATGATCAGCCTCACGCAGGTCCTGCAGGCCCAAGCAAGTCAAATTCACCAGTGACTCAGACTTCTTCCTTATAGAGCTGCATTGCCTCTCTCCCTCTGTACACATATGTGGTGTCATGGGAAACTCCTTGTGAACAGTTGGCTCCCTAAACTCAGGCCCTAGTTTATAGACAGTTCTTCATGATACACTGGCAACCATAGGAAATACATTGCTACAATTTTACTGTCTAGATATATTATGGTTCTACCAAATATTCTGTTTTTTATCTCCACAGTATCCCTTCTTGTTTGGAAGTAGGCATTCCATGATCTTTCTGTTTTTCCTCTCCACCATCCTTAGCAGGTTGACTTACATGGTACAGTGGCAAGATGGCAGCTGAACTTCCAGACATCATTCATAGTCAATGCAGGAAGAAATGATAAAGGAAATGCCAGCTGGCTTCCCCATTAATCAACAAAACAAACCTTCTGGAAAACTTCTGCTGAAGTCTCCTTGGCTGTAACTGTGTAGTATGACTACCTCTAGTTGTGGCAGATGATGGCAAAGTATTTAGCTCTTCATATTCTTGCAGTGACAAGTGGCAAGGGGGGAGGGGGATGGGAATGGCTGGAGGGTACACCAACCAGCAGTGTCTGCCACAGGCACAACTAGTCATCAACGGCTCTTGGTGATGGAAGCTGCCTCATGAGACCCCTCCCCAGAATGCTACACTATCTTTAGACAAAAGAAGCTGGCCATTGTTTTCTGCTTCAGCAGACAAAAATAAATTCAAATCATCTGAAAACTATCAGAATGGGTATAGGGCACATAATTTTTTTATGATATTGGTAATTTTGTGAGGAATAAGGACATTTCTTGCAGTCTGATTCTTGCATTAAAGTCTCTGAAAGAGAGTTAAATAGGCTTGGGTAAATAATGAGGTTGTACAGCTTAGGCCAGGTTTGATTTCTGTCTGTGGTGTAAATAGTTGATGACAAGATCAATACATGCTTCCAGGTCTTAGGTTATCTTTTCTTGTGTTTCTAATTAGAGGAAAACAGACCACACAGAGTATTTCCAATTGAAGTACCTAGGTCTCTTGTTTATCTAAGGTAGAGCTGGTGCCAAATTGAAGGTACATTCAATGGGCTGATGTAGCTAAAATTTGGGGAAGCCAAGGATTACCTTCTTTAGAATCATTAAATAGACTTTGGGGCAAACCTGCCCAATTATCTGGAGTAAAGTGTTTTGGAAGAATCATAGTCCACAACCCAGTGCAGTTTTAAGGGAATCCTAGAATCAGAATTCATCTTGAAAGCTCTCTTCTTTGACTCCAGGCAGTTCATCAGATGTTGTGTCATCACTGGAAAAATTCTGTATCCCATTTGGCGTGGATTGGGTATCACATTGCCACAGATGTAGGAACCATGGCTCACCCAGACATCCAACGTGACCACTTCTTCAGAGACCTTGCCATAGGCCACATTTTTTGTGTGCATGTGTAGTAAGATTTTAGTAATTAAAAAAATTAGAGTATAGCATACGTATAGAAAAAAAATCAGAAACACAAAAGACCCCGAATAGCCAAAGCAATCTTGAGAAAGAAAAACGGAGCTAGAGGAATCAGGATCCCTGACTTCGGACTATACTACAAAGCTACAGTAATCAAGACAGTATGGTACTGGCACAAAAACAGAAATATAGATCAAGGGAACAGGATAGAAAGCCCAGAGATAACGCCACACACATATGGTCACCTTATCTTTAATAAAGGAGGCAAGAATATACAGTGGAGAAAAGACAGCCTCTTCAATAAGTGGTGCTGGGAAAACTGGACAGCCTCATGTAAAAGTATGAAATTAGAACACTCCATAACACCATACACAAAAATAAACTCAAAATGGATTAAAGACCTAAATGTAAGGCAAGACACTATTAAACTCTTAGAGGAAAGCATAGGCAGAACGCTCTATGACATAAATCATAGCAAGATCCTTTTTGACCCACCTCCTAGAGAAATGGAAATAAAAACAAAATAAACAAATGGGACCTAATGAAACTTTAAGGCTTTTGCACAACAAAGGAAACCATAAACAAGATGAAAAGACAACACTCAAGAATGGCAGAAAATATTTGCAAATGAAGCAACTGACAAAGGACTAATCTCCAAAATTTACAAGCAGCTCATGCAGCTCAATATCAAAAAAAACAAACAACCCAATCCATAAATGGGCAGCAGACCTAAAAGACATTTCTCCAAAGAAGATATACAGATTGCCAACAAACACATGAAAGGATGCTCAACATCACTAATCATTAGAGAAATACAAATCAAAACTACAGTGAGGTATCACCTCACACCACTCAGAATGGTCATCATCAAAAAATCTACAAACAATAAATTCTGGAGAGAGTGTGGAGAAAACGGAACCCTCTTACACTGTTGGTGGGAATTTAAATTGATACAGCCACTATGGAGAACTGTATGGAGGTTCCTTAAAAAACTAAAAATAGAACTACCATACAACCCAGCAATCCCACTACTAGGTGGATGGACCTAGAGTCTGTCATACAGAGTGAAGTAAGTCAGAAAGAGAAAAACAAATACCGTATGCTAACACATATATATGGAAACTAAAAACAACAACAACAACAAAAAAGGTTCTGAAGAACCTAAGGGCAGGACAGGAATAAAGACACAGATGTAGAGAATGGACCTGAGGACACGGGGAGGGGGAAGGGTAACCTGGGAAGAAGTGAGAGAGTGGCATTGACATATATACACTACCAAATGTAAAATAGATAGCTAGTGGGAAGCAGCCGCATAGCACAGGGAGATCAGCTCCGTGCTTTGTGACCACTAGAGGGGTCGGATAGGGTAGGAGGGAGATGCAAGAGGGAGGAGATATGGGGG
This sequence comes from Physeter macrocephalus, assembly GCF_002837175.3. Classification (NCBI taxonomy): domain Eukaryota; kingdom Metazoa; phylum Chordata; class Mammalia; order Artiodactyla; family Physeteridae; genus Physeter; species Physeter macrocephalus. Next base: position 32,804,486 of record NC_041214.2, read on the forward strand.
TGTATGTATATGTATAGCTGATTCACTTTGTTAAACAGCAGACACTAACATACCATTGTAAAGCAATTATACTCCAATAAAGATGTTTAAAAAAAGAAAGAAAAAAATCACAAATGATAAATGTCCAGTTTGATGAATTTTTTATCAAGAAGCAAATCAAGAAGCAAAACATTACTAGCGCATTACTAGCACCCCTTCCTGTCAATAATTCCTCTTCCCAAAGTGACAACTCTCTTGATTTTTTTTCAATATTTATTGAGATATAATTGATGTATAACAGTGTAAGTTTAAGGTGTACAACATAATGATTTGATTTATGTATACAGTGCAAAACAATCACCACAGTAAGTTTCATTAACATCCATCACCTCACATAGTAACAAGTTTTTTCCTTACGATGAGAACGTTTAAGATCTACTCTCTTAGCAATTTTCAAATACATAATACAGTAGTGTTAACTATAGTCACCATGCTGTACATTACATCCCCAGAACTAATTTATCTTGTGCTTGGAATTGTGTACCTTTTGACCCCCTTCACCCAATTCCCCCACCAGCTACTTCCTGCTTCTGACAACCACCAATCTGATCTCTGTTTCCATGAGTTTTTTTTTTTAGATTCCATATATAAATGAGATCACATAGTATTCATCTTTCTCTGATTTATTTCACTTAGCATAATGCCCTCAAGGTCCAGCTATGTTGTCACAAGGGCAGGATTTCCTTCTTCTTTATGGCTGAGTTCATTGTATATATAGATACCCCATTTTCTTTATCCATTCATCTGTCAATGGACACTCTCTTGACTTTTAACAGCATATATGTGATTCACCTGCTTTTGAAATTCATGTAAATAGAATCATAGAGCATGTCTTCCTTTGTGCCTGGCTTCTTTCACTCAATATTACAAGGTGGGATTCACCCATGTCAACACATGTGGTTGTAGTTCATTCATCCTCACTGATGTGCAGTATTCCAATGATTGCATACACCACTATTGCTATCCATTCTTTGTTAATAGTCATGTAGGTAGTTTCAAATTTTAGTCTGTCATGCACAGAGTTGCTATGAATAGTAATAATGTACATGATTTTGATGAATTTAGGATGTGTTTCTGTTGGATGAAATTGCTGTGTCATGCAGTATGTGTAGGTACAGTTTTAGTAGACACAAGCTGCTTCTTTCTCAGAATCGATAGGCACTGTTAGCCCTTGGTACCTCAGGCTGGGCCTTCCTCTGAAAGCAGTAGGGTCTCTGGCTTTTGCAGGGGAGAAAGCTTCTGATACAAAGTATAATGAGTTCATGCCATCTTCGTACAAGCTCCTGTTCAGATTCCATGTTGCTGATTTTTCTAGATTTTATATGTATTTTTAGATGCTTCCTGGAAATTCTCATTTAACCAGCTATTTTATTGCTCAAACTAGGGACAGTCAATGCCTAGCATAAACCAAACACTGCTAAGTGCTTAACCTATTTTACTCCATTACAATTCACATCAAGCCTCTGTGGAGGGTTTGCTTCTTTCATAGATGGAAAAACCCAAGATCATGGAGGGGAGTTGTAGAAGAAGTAGGGAAGACCCAGGCCAGTCTGCTTGCCTCTCCCTGTCAGCTGATATTGCTTCCTAACTTGTTCTCATACCTGGCTTTAACAAAATTGGAATTTACTAAAAACGGAAAGAGGCATTTCATAACTCTTCTCCCAACTTGCTCTTCTCTGTCAGCATAGACAGTGTGAAAAGGCTGCTGGTGGAGAGTTAAAGCCTTGATACTATTTGAAGCTCTACAAAGTGGCGTCGGGGGCGTGAATAAGAGGAGGCTCTAGAAAGCTGAGTGTGGAGCCAGTTAGGCTGAAGAAGGGCTTGTGCAGGTGCCTGGATCCCAACGTTGTCCTGAGCACACAGGGCATGGGCTGCTGCACCCATGCACCCATTTGTCTGACGCTTGCTTGGAATGGCTTTCACGCTAAGCACTCTGCTGGGCTCTCAGAAAGACGCGTGGTGCCTGCCCAGGAGGAGCTCATAGTGTACAGGAAAAGGAAGGAGGTTAAGCAGATAATTGCACACAATTGTTAAGGTGCTCTAACAGAAGTATGGGAGACACGGGGGCACAGGAAAGTAGCCAGTTATCCCGGAGAGAGGGGCTGAGCATGTGGTTCGGAGAGATCCAAAGAAGATGAGTTTGGAAGGTAAATAGTAGATGGCATGGGAGTCAAGTGTGAAGGGGAGAACGAAGTTAAGTGTAGACGGGGACCAGGCAGGAAAGAGCATGGTGGGACTTTAGCAGGGAAGAGGCTATCCTAGAGTCAACTCATGACAAGAAGTAAATGCCTAGCCACAAATTCCTGGACAAATGCCTGACCTGTTTCCTGTCAGCATCACCCCTTGTAAGAGGCTGGGTTGGTGTGAGGATCTGGCCCTGCCCTGTGGTAAGGTGGGCGTTTGGTCATGACGGGATGTGGCTTCTGGTCATACAAACAGACCTCTGGAAACTCACGGGCCTGTTGCTAATGCTCTTTCAGCCTGGGATATGGAGACATATGGGCATTTGCCTTCCAAACTATAGTTCTCCCTAGAGCCCAGTCCTCCCTGTGCTGTCAGGGGTGGGGGGTGCATATTTTCAGTGAAGTCAGATTTCACACTCGCAGGGAGGAGATTTCGTACTGTCAGTGAACTCACGTGAGGATCAGTCTTCTCAAGAGAGTCTGCTGCTGGTAGGGTGTTGAAAGGATTTCTTGAGTGAAACCCGCCCTTTTGCCAAGTGTGCTAAGGGGGTTCACCTAGGGTCGTGTTCATTCCACCCAGTTGAAGTAGAGAATGGTATCTTTCCTGACTACGATCTCCTAGCAGGGATGGAAAAGAGAAAAAGAATGTGTACCCCTGCGTCTAGGGGAAGAGTCCCACCGGGTCTGTGTCTCTTCTCCAGGCTCCTGTGACGCTTGAGAAACCTGTTCTGTAGTGAAAGCAGGCGGATCTGGGAGGCTGATGAAGAGAAGCTCAGAGGAATTCCTTCTGGGCAGCGTCTGCACAGTGACCCAGGGGTCCCTGTGTCTAGGGTCTCAGAGACACCAACCTCTCCACTAGACAAGGGCCTGCTCATTGACAGGCAGCCGTGGCCCCTACCCCCCCACCATGTTGCTTTCTTGGTAGGAAGGGTGCTCAGGAGCAAGGGCTGTGTGGCCTCGGGATGGGTGAAGGGGTCAAGGCGTTTCTACATGGATTCCTATTTCTTCCCCTTCTGCTGGTTAGCAGAGTTTGACTCTCCCCAGGATGGCACACGTGATCAAGCTGGACCAATCTCATATCCTATCCTGGAAAATATAACTGTGGGGCAAAGGAAGATAAAGGGTCGCACATATCACCCGAGAAGGACTCCTGGTTCTTGCTGCTGCTGATATGCGTGCAACAGTCCCGTCCCTGAGATCCCAGGTTCCGAGGCCAACTTTTCACTCCTCAGTTCTGTGAGCTACCTCGGGTTCCTTCCAGTTAATCACACACACAAACCTCCCTCTTTCCTCGCAGTTTTCTTCCCCCTGCTTAAGTCGGTCAGAATTGGTTTCTGTTGTTGCAGCAAAATCTTGGCTGATATAGAAATTGGTTCCAGAAATAAGTGGCTGTCAGCAGGCCCTCGGGGTGTGTGGAATTGCTCATGGGCCCAGATGGAATGCGTGAAGAGACAGAGAAGGAGCGGCGGCTCGGCTACCTGTTGTGCTCACCTGAGACTCCACGAGTCCAATGAGGGTGCAGTGCTGGGGACCAGCAGCCCTGCCATAGAGCACTTAAGGGACAAGCCGTGGGCATGGTGGGTCCTTGGCAGAGCATCCGATAGCATAAGCAAGTGTCCTAACCTCAGCTCAATCAAAAATCTCTCCTTAAAGTAGATAATTTCCTATCTGTGGCTGTTGGGCTGATGTATCTTTAAAAATTCTAAAGATTGAGTCTTCCAGTTTCTGAATGACAACACTCCTTAATTCACAACCTCATGACCCAGGGGTGTGGAGAAGGGAGCTCATGATATTGGCATGGGGACCTCTGAGCATGGGAGGATTTGAGGACCCTCCCTTTCCAAACCCCTCTGAAATACACACCCCCCTACCCCTCTCTTGCCTATAGAAGGGGCTGACAGTCTGCTCCCCCTCCTCACTGTTCCTCTCTGAATAAGCAAAAGTTGGAGTCGACATGGCCTGGAGGTGAAATGGATAATCAGGATACAAAAAAAAAAGTGATGTGGCTGGAAGTAATTATAGCTCCATCACCTGGGGTAACTTGGAGGCATACATTTTGAGAGTTAACTAATTAAGTTGAAATATAATTTTAAATGAGGCAGAATCTATTGTCATAGGTGAGTCTATCAGATTCTGTACCTGCTGTGTGCCTGCTTGGACAGTCAGTTGGGTTCCAACAATTGGATGCTTTCATTAATGAACATTTCTCCTGAAGACTGGCCCATGCTGGGTGGAACCAAATGGCCAGAAAGCGCTGCAGCAATGCAGGGAAGGAAATTCAGAAACTTACTCTCTTGCTTATCCCTTGACAGGGCCCCAAAGACTCTTCTATTTCCCTTGCCTTGAGGAAGAGATGGTAAGGGAAATGTCAGGATCTTTTAAAAATACTCTACTGATAGTTCCCTCTGGGCAAGAATACTGTGGATTGGGGCTCACTCAGAATGGGCCTTTGGTGTCCTTGGGGATGGAAGAATCTTAGAATGATACGGTCCAGGGCACAGCTAGAAGCAAAGCAGTTTTGGTTCTCAGACAGTTTTATAAGTGTGGTTGGGACTCAGTGAAGGGTCTTACACCTAGCAATAACTAGCTGTGATCAAACAGTCATGTGCCCCAGAGACTGTGACCACCTCAGAGTCTGTATCACTCAGGTCAGGCTAGGTCATGGTGCAGTAACAAACAACTCCTGCAATGGCAGTTACTTAAGATAACAAAGATGTAAATCCCTCTCACTCAATACCATTTTCCACTGAGGGTTACTCAGAGGAGGGGACTGTGGAGGGCTGTGGTCCTCATGGTTATATATAGGCCCAAGGGGATGAAGTAGCCACTATCTCAAATGATGTGGGTCACACCCAGGAGAGGGAGATCTGGGGAGTGGGTCTCACACTCAGCCTCAGAGGAGGGACACCTATGATCTCTCATTGGGCAGAAGTAGTCACACAGGCCCACCCAACCAATGGGAAGCCAGGAAACACAGTCTACTGTGTACTTAAAAGTGGAGAGATAAAAATAATTGGGAAACAAAACTAACTCTGACTACCACCCTATTCACCTGCTTATCACACAGTTCCTATGACACTATGGGAACATTCCCTGAGGCCTTTACACAGCAATGAGAAAAAAATGAGAGGTTGACCCTCGGGTGGTTCCAACAGCATCTGTCAGTCCCACCAAGAAGTGAATGCATCTCCTCTCAGAGATGGCCTGAACCACCACTGGAGAAGGGAACTCCTCCCAGAAGGCCAGTCCAGCCTGGAAGTGTAGATGAGCTGAGGTTAAGGATCCGCACAATTTCTGACAGTGGCTGTGGAATTGGGTGGGTGGTTAGAGTGTGTGAGAGTCTGCATGTGCCCTTGGAGAAAGGAGTCTCTGTTTCCACTGCCCTCTAGCTCTCCCATGCACCTGCCCCACTGGCCTTCAAAGAAGGATGTTTTGGGGGCACTCTTCCTGATGCAGAACTCCTGGGGCTGGGGAACCCGATATGTGGGGCTTGGACCCTCGATCCTTGTGGTGAACCTCTGCTATTATTATAAGCCTCCCGTCTGTGGGCACCTACCTGGGGGTGTGGGTCTCGACTTCTTTACCCATCTCTCTCTTTAGCTGTGGAAAATCTTTTCTGCTCGTCCTCAGATTGTTCTCCTAGACAGTTGCTCTGTAAATCGTTATACTGTTGTCGTGCCTATGAGGGAAGGTGAGCTCAGGGTTTTCCTACTCCGCCATCTTCTACACCTGCCTTTCCTTCATCAGGGCACACTTATACTCTATCAAGGTCTGGGTAGTGGAAGCAAAAAAAAAAAAAAAAATACCGTCTCTTCTGTACACATCTTCTTAGCAAACCCTTTCATGGATAAGGATGATTCCCATTGGTGTGATTCTGTGTTTCTTCATCTGTTCATTAGTTTACCCCTCAACCTGTGGGACCCCTCCCCAGTGCCAGGCCCTCACTACACTTATGACTCTGAATATGTCTCGTCTTCCTGAACCACAGTCTCCTTTGTTTATCACAACAGAACCCTGACCCTGGGGAAGGGACTGATGGGAATAAGGCTCCATGTTCCGGCCAGGGATTCCAACTCATGGTAGGAAAGGGGGCTTCTCTGTTTCTTGGATGGCTAAATTGGGATTAGCCCAAAGCCAGGCAGGGTAGAGGAGGGCAGCCCCAGGACCAGTGCTGGGGACCCAGGGGATGGGGAGCCATTAGAGATTTTTGAGGAAGGAGCAGAGGTTTCTGGATTGGTGACTTGACTCCTGATGGCCAAATGCTGGGTTGCTTCCTCTTGGTAGTGAGGTAATTGTTCTCTGAACCTGCTAAGGACACTGGCATAATAAGGCATGGGGAGTGTTTTCCAGCCTGAAGGTTCCCTTTGTAAGGCTCGGACTGCTGTCAGACCATACACACTCCTTGAAACCCCTCCAGTCCCAGGGAGAAGAGCCTGGGAAAGAGAATGTGGAGCCCCGGGCATCCTGCAGGAAGGTCATGACATTGTGGTCTGAGCTGTCAGCCAGCTCCTGAGTGGCACCCACTCAGGGCAAGAAGCAGAAACGTCTGGTCCAGGTCAATTGGAGACTGATTTACTTGACATCTCCATGTTATATGTCTATTGGATTTCCGCAGATGGCTGATCTGCAGTTGATATCACACCGGACAGAAGGAGAGTGATGAGATGGCTTGCCTGCTCAGATCCTGGCTCCTGCAGCCCTCCCATGTAACTGGACCATTTAACCCTCGCAGGCAGCTGCAGCCCTTCCAGTCTCAGAGACCACGTCCAGCTTCAGGCAGGTGTTCTGTAAGGAGCCTGGGCTCTGTGACTTGTTGGCTTGGGATTCCATCAGTCTGGTTGTGGTACCATGTCAAGTGTCCTGGATTACAGAACCAAGGCATTCACCCCTTTTCTAGGATCAGCCTTTCTTTTTATCTTCTTTTGACCCAGGCTTATCCTCTACAGTGAATTTGTATCTCTGGGTTCCAGCTCCTCCTGACCTATGGTAGGTCCTGATTGACCTCAAGTCTTCCAGAGATTGGTCCTGCCCTGAGTCTGTGCCTGGGATCCTGACATTACTCAGATTTTGTCTCATTCTCAGCTTTTGCCTTCCTCTGACCCCCACCCACAGGTTCTATCCCATCCCTGGACCTAGCCATTAATACCCCTACATGCCTTACACACCTACCAGAGTCCCTTATTGCTCCAGACTTGAACACCTGTGCCCCATCCTCCTGTTAAATGTCTGCCCAGACTACATCTTAGGATACCATACCCACTGGACATATCCTTATCTCCCTGCCTTCGTGGTCTAGGTTTCCAGCTCCTACTGGGTGGGTTTAGTGCTACCTTCTGGCCTCTTGTCTCTGTCCGGCTTGCTGGAAGATATTGGCAAGACCTCCTCCCACCCAATGCTGCCTTCATTGATCCCACGATCTACTGGGATTGTGCTGTGCCCTGTGTCTGTGGGTTGGCCCTGAAGTGTAGATCCATCCCTCTGGACAATTACTCAGATGCCAGCTTTATACTCAGGCTAGCTGGGTAGGTGACACCAGTTGCCTATCTGAAGGTATGAAGAGGGACCATATTTTATGCTAAGAAAGCTAAGCATGTGCTTCTTGGTTGTAAAGGGTGCTTTGACGGTATCCACCAGAAGGGTGCAGACCATCCAGTAGGAAGGGCTAGAGCAACGGGCCCTTGAAAATTGACTCTATTTTGTAGTCAATTACCTGATGTCATGTTACAAACATTTATAGAGTACCTACTGCATTAAAAGCAAACACGACCATCCTGACTACAGGGAAGTGTGTGGTGGTATCCTGAGTATGATGTATTGAGCCTCATTCCAATCTTGCAGCCTGGTTTGAGCCACATGAGGTAGGGTTCAGAGTTTCTGTTTGGGCTGGAATGTGAAATCATAAATCAGATCACCTGAAACCAGGTGAAGGTGGCATCAACTATTAGCAAGATCTCAAAGGGAATCAGAACCTTGGGGGTGAGAATCTGAGTGAACTGGTTCCATTGGCCCTCCTGTTGGAGACCCACTGGCATCCCTAGGAGGCTGGCAGTGGTGGAGTACTTACAAGTATGGATTTTGAATGCAGATGGTCCTGGGTTACAGACACACCTCCATCACTCACTAGGTTTACAATTTGGACAATTTACCTAAACTCTCTGTTCCTTACTTTTCTCACTTATAAAGTAAAAACTCTAATACTTGGGTTATAGGAATTAATTGAGATAATATATGCTGTATATAATATATCCAGTATAGAGCCTGGAACATAGTAAATTCTCAATAAATGGTATCTATCAAATTTAATGTTTCCAACCTTGGGTGATTGGGGTTTGTTTTATTCAGGAAGGAGGCAATTTCCTTTTACTATCCTGCTTGGTCAATCTTCTGTTGCCTGCTGCTTGGACCTGCACCTTTCCTAGGGCCTGAGGACAGATCCAGTCTCTGGGTCCAGGCCAACCCACTGTTTGGCAGTTCCCTCCACGTGCTAGGCCTCAGCTCTGGAAGGTGCCAGAGAACAAACCATGCATGCAGAGTGTGAGAGAGCTTCCTTTTATGCTCTCTATCCCTTGAAGATGTCTTGATAATGCATTTGAACTCTACCATCACAGTCAGGTGACCTAAAGAGCTTTGTGAGCTTCCTGTTAAAGAAATAATATAAAGTGAATGTGTGGGTTGAGAGGGGTGGGGAGGCAATAAAATAATGTCACTGGCAAACAGTGGGAAGATCAGGCTGACACCCATCTCCCTCCCCATTTCAACAAAGAGTTTGGTTTTGCAGCTCCGCCTTAGTCCTCTTTATGCATCCAAGTTGGGCCTTATGCAATCTGTCCCACTCAATAGTAATTAGGTGTGCATGTGAATTAACGTTTTCACACCCTCTCTTCTTTTATCCAACTTAAGCATTTAATTGTCTAATAAGGGTGTTTATAAGATAATCAAAAGGAAGGAGATTAGAGCAAGGCCTGGGAGGATGGAGAACCTGACAATGCATGAGGACATGCAATGGTGAGCTGGTGGCCCCCCACCCGACCCCATCCCCCATTGGTGTGTGTCCACCACCAAGATTCAAGCTAGAATTCCACCTGGCCACTCAACACACAAGCTCAGCTCCGAATTCCTTCAGGCTGAGTTAGGGATCACTCTCCTCTCTTTTTTCTCTTCTCCTCACAACCTTCTCCTTCCCCTTTGAAATAAACTGAATAGAAGGTTTCCATGTTATGTCCCATTGTTATTGGTGCTTCACATTCATTCATTAAACAAATGTTCATCAGAAGCCTCCTCTGTTCTAAAGATATTGGTTATGTCAATGTGAGTAACTGAGTGGAGGGCTTTGTATATTTTAACCATATTGAGCACCGGGGAGAATACAAGTTGTGCTCAAAAAATACCTTCCGTTGATTTACCTATTGTTCCTGTTTTCGGCCTTGAGAAAAATGATCATCATTTCTCAGATGGTCATGAAAAAAGAAGGCCCATCTTCTGTTACGAGTGTTGGGTACACACCACGTGCCAGGCCCTGTGCTGGGGAGTTCACGCTGCTATTCTCATCTTCTTGGCCCTTCCTTCCCTCCCCTTTCAGCCAGAGACACAGTCACTCAACAAGATTTTACTGAGAATCAGCTCTCAGTGTGGGGCTGGAACCACGCACTGGGATACAAGACAAACAGATAAATATCAAATGTCTTCTCTGAGTCAGGACCAGAAGATAAACACGTGAGAGACAGGCCACCTTGCCCACCCGACTCCAGGGCAAGGCGGATGGTATGGGGTGCTCGCTTCTGGCTTTCCTGTTTCTCCATCATTCACAGAGGCATCTGTGAACTACTATTGATAGTAGTGTGGTCTTTTGCTTTCCTGACACCCTCTTCTCATTCCAGCATCTTAGGAAGGACATTAGACTTGAGTTCTAATTCTGCAAAGCATCTCACTTACCTTGTACCCTGTTTGTCTCATAGCAAACATGACTGACAGGAGAAGAAAAGGCTCTGCCTGGCAAGTTTTGTTCTGTGTTGAGATGAAAGGAGATGGGTTTGCATTGGAGTGAGAGCTGTCTCTCGGGACGAAAGTGGTCTCACTGTAGGACGTCACTGACAGGGGGTCTCTCCTACGACAACCCCTTCCTAGGCCAGACTCTATGACTCTAGAACAGCTCCTCCCCTCTTGGCTTCTGGGACTGGCTCCAATTAGAGCTTGGGCTGCCCTGCTTATCGCCTGCACACCCTTCCCCCCTTTCCTTTGCCCTTCAGAAGTCACCTAGGACCCTAACGGTACTCTGCTTCCAGGCAGAACAGGGACAGGAAATCTGGTGCTCGTCCGCTCCTGCAGAGGCACAGCTGTTCCTGCTCAGCGGGTGGAGAGCCAGGCCCACCACTTCAAGAGAGGAGAGAACTTAGGTGCCACTGACTTCTGCCAGCGGGACGATGAGATGCCTACATCCCACTGAAGGACATGCCCAGATCCTTCCTGGCCACGTGGTGAGCAAAAATCTGTCACTGAAGTCTGCTGCCTTGGCACTCTCCGGGCTGCAAGTTCATGGAGAGACCAAGAGCCAGGAAATGAGTTAGTGAGCAGCGTGGCTGCAGGCAGGCTCAAAGAGTCTGGCACAGAAAGAACTTGGAGGCAGAGCCATCCAGCCACTAGACAGGGTCTCATGACAGCCGTAAGAAAGTTCTTCCTTGTACTGATGGAAATTGTTCCTCCCTACAATTTCTACCCATTAGTCTGAATTCTGAAGTTCCAAAAATCAGGCTTCTCCTTTGTGTGACAGTCTTCCCAGTATTTAAAGGCATTCGAGAGTCACAGCATCCATATGATCCAGGCAAGTTACCCCTTGTTTCTCCAGGGACTGTTTCTAAACCCCTTTTAATCCTCCTATTTTCACTGGATGTTCATAACTTGCTACTCAAAGTGCGGTCCACGGACCAACAGATTTCGCATCCCCTGGAAGCCTGCTAGACATGCCGAATCTTAAGTCACATCCTAGAAATCCTGAATTAGAATCCGCCTTTTAACAGGTTCTCTAGGTGATTTACATACATGTTAAACTTTGAGAAATACTGGAAGCACTGGCGTTCATATGTAACCTCTATGCCAAACAATAGGAGAAAGATTAATTACATTATGACATATTTAGGCTATGAGATATTATGCATAGAATCTGTGTAGAAACTACATAGAAACCTAAGGAAGTACTCATGATAATAACATTATAGAGAGCATTGACTACACCTCAGACTCTGTTCAAAGTATATTAGTGGTTACCTCCTTGAATCACAAGCTAGATAACACTGTTATTCCCATTTTAAAAGCAGTGAAAGAGGCCCAGAGAGGCTAACTTGCCCACAGTCATACAGCTAGAGTCCAGGCAGTTTAGTTTGAGAGTAACTGTGCCTGACCACTGCTAAAATCATAAAGCCACAGATACAGAACTGTATATAAGCTATAACCGCAGCTATGAGGATATATACTGAATATGCACTAATGCTGTCAGATTGTGCTATTGTAATAAAAATAATTAAAAAGCAGCATGCCCCAAAGAGAACACAGCTTTATCCAGCTCCAACAGTGTTTCTACCACCTCATTACATTTTCTTTCGAATTAAACCATGTTTACAATTCATGTATAATATACATTCATGGTAAAAAAAAATTCATACACACAAAAGGATATAAAATAAAAAGTAAAGAGCTCCCTCTCCAGTAGCCCTTCTCCACTTTGAGATCATCACTGTTAGCAGTTTCTTGTATGTCTTTCAAAAAATGTGTTCTTCATTTAAAATAATGAACACACACACATATACACACATAGGTACATATATAACACACACGCGATCCACTCTTAGCTTGGCTACATCTGTTAAACAGCCTTGCGATTGGCTCCTGTTTTATTTATGATGAATTGGAACAACCATATCTTTCGCACATGAAGTGTTATTAAGTTTTCATCTCTCCATCTTGTATAGTTTTTTTTTGTCACCTAAATGTAGGATATTTTATGTCTTCTTACTAAGTTTCATGTAGCTGGTTGTGTTCTAGCATTCCAGCAAATTAAATCTTTTTTTACTTCTGAATCTAAAGCCTAGAAGCTTTCTCCTTCATAAGTCTAATAAGTATACCCTTATTTTCCAAGGCCTAAAGGGGCAACTGCAGGGCTGGCGCGAAGTGGGTATAGGGATGGTTTACGAGGGTCAGTGTATTAACAATGAAATAGACCAAAAATGCACCAAATGTCAGCAGTGGCTATTTCCAGATGATGGGTATTTTTCTCTATTTTCCAAATGTTTAACGATGAGCATGGGTTAATTTTGTCATTTCTAAAAAAGAAATAAAAGCAGGAATTTTACTGATTGGATATTGTTTCCACCTCTTCATTGTCTTCCTGAAAGAGATGATACACCCATTCCTTTTGCTGGAACACTTTGTACTGGCTCCCAGTAGAGTAAGCACCGTGTTCGTGCCTGATCTATTGACTTTGGGTTTGGGGTTTGGCTATGTGACTTGCTATGGCCAGTATGATATTACCTAGTGTGATGTGAGTGGTGGCATCAGCTTGTCTGTGTGGTCTGGTTGGCCCCTTGTGCTTCTGCAGCCCACCATCCACCAGGAGAAGGGTGTGCCCCAGGTAGCCACTGGTCCCAGAATTGCGAGCCCTTGGAGCAGATGTCAACCTGGTCCATAGCCCAAGGCAGAAATCCCCATTCCCCTATCAACCCACGGAAATCTGATTGAGAAGAATAAACGTAACCAGGGGAGTTTTTAAAATAATATCATAATTACAGTAATAACTGACTAGAAGGGAGAGTCAGCTCCTCCCATGCTGACCAGTGTGTCCTGACGATAGTCGCCCACCCTCCTCCAGCTGCTGTAGCCACCCTCTCCTTGCTTTGTGCTTTGCCCCCAGTCACTGCAGCTATGCTTACCGACTCCTGCCCTTAAGTCACCTGCTTCCCACCAGCACCTACATGGCAGGTGAGGAGGTGGAAGCCACACTTCCTGGCTAGTCCTAACACTCTTTTCTCCAAACGTTCCTGTTCTGTGCAGTAGAAAGGGCTCTGGTCTACAGCTTAATTATGAGTTGCTGTGAGTTGAATTGTGTCCCTTCCAAATTCACTTGTTGAAGTCCTAACCCCCAGCACCTCAGAATGTGACCTTATTTGAAAATAGGGTCATTGCAGATGTGATTAGTTAAGATGAGGTCATAGTGGAGTAGGGCAGGCCCCTGATCCATTGTGACTAGTGTCCATCAAAGAAGGAGAATTTGGACATGGAGACAGACACACACACACAGGGAGAACACCACGTGAACCTGAAGGCAGAGATCAGGGTGATGCTTCTAAAAGCTAAGGAATGCCAAACATTGCCAGCAGACCATCAGGAGCTTGGAGGGAAGCATGAAACAGATTCTTCCTCACAGCCTCCGAAGGAAGCAGCCCCGCAGACACCTTGATCTCAGACTCCCAGCCTCCAGCAGTTTGAAACAATACATTTCTATTGTTTAAGCCACCCAGTTTGAGGAGTACTTTCTTATGGCAGTGCCAGGAAACTAATAGCTGAGGCCACCTCAGATTCTACAATTACAGTGTGTGGGTGGTATTTTCCCTACACTAAGCAATTCTCTGACACCAGCTGGGTGTCCTGCAATTCAACTCAACTCTGACACTACCTACTGGAGATAGTGTCAGATTCCACAGGTGAAGGGCTCATCTTACAAGACTGCTTCCCCCAACTTCAGATGGTAATCACAAGCCCAGGTTGTCAACTGTGCTTCTGAAGGACAGACCATAGACGGGAGGTATCAATAGCCTCCTCCTTGCATTCTCTTAATTTGCTAGAGCAGCTCACAGAACTCAGAGAAACATTTTACTTACTAGATTAGTGGTTTATTATAAAAGGATACATCTTAGGAACAGCCAGATGAACGAGACACATAGGGCAATGTATGGGGCAAGGGCTTGGAGCCTCCATGTTCTTTCAAAGCTTGCAACTCTCCCAGCACATCCATGTGTTCACCAACCCGGAAGCTCTCCAAACCCCATCTTTTTGGTTTTTATGGAGGCTCCATTACACAGACATGATTGATTTAATCATTGGCCATTGGTGAGTGATTCAACCTCCAGCCTCTCTCCCCTTTCCAGAGGTCAGGGAGATGGGACTGAAAGTTCCAACCCTCTAATCCCATGGTTGGTTCTCCTGGCAACCAACCCCCATCCTTAGGTGTTTTCTGAAAGTCACCTCATTAACATAGCAAAAGATACATTTAGTGCTCTTATCACCGGAAATTACATGAGTTTAGGAGCTCTGTGCCAGGAATGGGAATAATGACCAAATATCTATTTCTTATTATAAATCACAATATCACATCACAGCCAAGTTTTTCTGTCCTTTCAGTCCCCCTGGAGGTACAACTCTGCGCTACTGCTCCCTGCCTCCAGCAGCTGGGGCCGGCTGACCTTGAGTGTGAGTGATTAGGAGAGATGTTCTCTCCCCTCTCCTCCTCCTTCAGAACCGGTCCTTTCTGAACACGTGATGCCGTGCCAAAGCCACCCTCACCCCCCACCCCACTCCTTCCACTCATGGACTCAATGCCGGACTCTAGCATCTATTGCCGCAAACTCTTCCATTGCGTTTGTGGTGACTATCTTTCTGCAAAATGAACCCTAAGTACCTCTCTGCAGGTCCCACGTGGATGCCTTGATAACCCTGTCAATAAAGACAGGGCTATGTACCCTGCCTGCCTTCCACGTAGCCGTAAGCCTATGACCCTACTCATCAGAAGTGACTGTTCTACCACGAGCTGGCCTGCCTTCCAGCCCAGTGCTTCATCAACCACATGGCTCATCATGAATAGATCAACCAGACAGCCTAAACCTGATAGCCTCAAAATACAAGGATCTGTGGGATGCCCTTAATCGGCCAAGCTAGTGAGCTTATCAAATGTGAAATAAAGTTCAAATTAGAATGTTAGAAATTTAGAGCTGAAAAGAACCTAGATATTGTCAAGCTCAAGCCTCCATTTTATTGGAGGAACCTGAGGCCCCAAAGAGGAGACGACTCGGAACGAGTGAGTTCTCAGCAAAGCCAGGACTAGAATGCTGGTTTTCCACTACAGTTTTCATAAGACCACATTAAGGAGATTAAAAAAAAAAATCTATGAAGGCTCTAACAGATTGCAGTTTTACTTTCTAATTTTCCCTAACCATTGGTTTAATAATTTATTTCACACTTTTTATTATGGAAGCAAACATGCACATTGCTAAACAATTTCAAATTGTACAGTAGAGCCTGCTATGGAAACTGATAACCCTCGTTGTCCTCCTTCGGCCCAAACACACAAGTCCCTCTCCTCTGGGTTAGCCACTCATAACCTCTCCTGTACTTAGCATGTCTGATGGTCATTTATCACTGTGTCGCTAAATAACCTGCTATCCTCTTGTAATTGTACAAACTTCAGACAGCATTAATGTTAGGTTCTATTTTTTTATTTTCAACTTTAGACATTATCTACTCCCTACAATGCATGGAGAAGAAATTGACATTCATTTCTCCCCTGTACCTTTTACATGGTCAAAGTTTGTAACATTTATTTTTATTCTGTAAACATAATTTAGTCCTCTAAGCACTTATCCATAAGTTAATTCCAAAACTAAATAAATATCTCTTAAAATATTATGAATATGTAACAATTGTTCAATGCCACTTCCAATACTGAGATTTTTCCTCTCAAGAATGTATATTCTCCTTCATTATTAAGGAAGACTGGTCAGAATGTAAAAGCCAAGTGCTTTCTCTTTCCTTACACCCGTTTTAGCACATAACCATGCCTCATTTCTAACTTGCTTTTAAATAAAGAACAGTGTTTTTCTTGGGTAGCCTTTCATTTCTCCTAGACATTGTAACTGAGATCCTTTTCACATTTGAAGATCTTTAAGTGCCTAATCATGCTGTTGATTGAATGAAATTCCCCTTTTTTTACCCTAACAGTCTTCACAGAAATCCTCTATGCTCCTGTTTTTAAGTGACCATTTCTGTTCTAGGATGGCTACACAGCAGTTACGTTATTTTGGAAGTCCATGTTTTCCTCTTTTATTCAGGTATCTGGTACACATCCTTGAGTTTTTGTTTCAGAAAATATCAATATATGTGAATGGAATTTAAACTTTACGAATTTTGGAATGCCTGAAATGTCTTCATTTCAGCCTCACACTTGATTGATCATTCAGACTGGCATGGAATTCTGGATTCAAATGATTTCCCTCAGAATTTTGAAGGCATTCCTCCTTCGTCTTCTAGAACCCATTGTTGCATATGAGAAGTCTGGATCAGTTTGATTTTTCTTCTTTTGAGGTCATCTCCTTGTTTCTCTCTAGGAAGTTTTAGGATTTGTCTCTTTCTGTTTGTAGTTCAGAAATGTCAGTAAGATTTCTCTCAATGTGAGCTTTTTTTGTGTTAATCCTGGTTGGAATTTGGTCACATCTTTCCATTGGAAGAATCTCTTCTTTAGCTTCAGGACATTTTCTTCTAATATTTCCTTGATAATTTGCTATTATCATTTTTTCCCCTCAGCTTTCTCTTTTAAATCTCTTCTGTATGACTATTAGAACGGCTACACCTGTCTTACAGTGCCTGAACTTTCAATTATATTTTTCACTTTATTCTGTTTTGAGACATTAACATAACTTTATTTGCCAGAAGATCAACTTTGTCTTCAGCTGTGCACTTATTATTCAGAATGCAATTTAATTTTTTATTTTTGCAATCATATTTGATTACTTAGAACACTTTTTTTTTCTGATGGTACTTTTTAAATGATCTAATTCTTCTTCTAGGGATATAATTTCTCTTAAATTGTTGTTATGTATACTAATATGAATTATTATTAGGAACACAATATTCTGAACTTTGCTTTTTTTCACCTGACAGTTTATTTTGGCAATTGTTGTATGTCAGCACCCATGAGGTTATTTCAATTCTTTTTAATAGCAACATTGTATCTCATTTTATATTTTACATATGTGTAACTCTTTAACAAGTGCCCTAATAATGGATATCCTAACAATGGATATCTGGCTTTAAAATATAGAATTGATATTACACTCACAATTTTGCAATTATTCTCCTTGTATGAATATCTTTGTGCATATAGGTTATTATTTCAGTGGAATAAATTCATAGTTGTAAAAAGTACTGAGGTATAGCATGTACAGCATGATGATTATAGTTAATAATTTGTATTGCATATTTGAAAGTAGCTGGGAGAGTGGATCTTGAAAGTTCTCATCACAAGAAAAAAATTGTTGTAACTATGTGTGGTGATGGACGTTAACTGGATTTAATGTGATGATCATTTTGCAATATATACAAATATCAAATCATTACATTGTACACCAGAAATGAATAAAATGTTATGTCAGTTATATCTCAATTTAAAAAAAGAGTTGGCACCTAAACAGTACACTAAACAAATAAACAAAAAGTGCTAAGTTGAAGTGTATATGCACTGCTCATTTTGATAGGTATTGTCAAATCTTCCTCCACTGAGTCACTATTTACAATCCCACAGAGTGAAGAGATTTCTGTGTCCTACCCCTTCTTCAACAAAGTATGCTGTCAGACTTGACCACCTTCATCGGTGAAAAAATAGTATTTTAGTATAGTTTAATTTGCATTTTTATTTTTATGAGTGCTATAAATCAAATTATTATATGTTCAAAAGTCTTTTGCAATTTAATTTCTGTTAACTATTAGTTAAACCGGGACCACATATCTATTAAGTTATTGCTATTTTTAAAGTTTTATGGGAATTCTTTATGGATTACAGAAATTAGTATTTTGCTATCATGTGAGTTAAAAACATTTATTTAGATACTATTTATGGAGTTTTTTCCATCTTAAATTTCCAACAAACTTTTTATTGGAAAAAAAAATTTTAAATAGTTTCAGATTTTTTTTAAAAATTGCGAAGTACAGTTTCTATATACCCCATCCCAGATTCTCCTATTATTAACATCTTAGATTAGTATGATTCAATAGAAGCAATTAATAAATCAATATTAACATATTATTATTAACTAAAGTCCATACTTTATTGTTCAGATTTTCCTTAGTTTTTATCTAATGTCCTTTTCCTGTTCCAGGATCTTATCACATCACATTTAGTCATCACATCTCCTTAGATTCTTCTTAGTCAGTTTTTCAGATTTCCCTTGTTTCTGATGACCTTGACAATTTTGAGGAGCACTGGTTGGGTACTTTGTATAGTGTCCTTCAGTTAGGCTTTGTCTGATGTTTTTCTCATGATTAGACTGGGAGGAAGACCACAAAAGTAAAGTACCATTCTCATCACATCATGTAAAACGAACATACTATACACATGACTAAATTGCTGTTGATGTTAACCTTGATTACCTGGCTGAGGTAGTCAGGTTTCTCCACTATAAAGTCACTCTGCTTTTCCCCCTTTCTACACTTTACTCTTTGGAAAGAAGTTGCTATGTGCAGCTCACATCTAAGGAATGGGGACTTATGCTCCACTTTCTTGAAGTGGAGTATCTTCATGAATTATTGAGAATTCTGCATGGCAGATTTGTCTATTCTCCCACTATTTATAAGTTATGCAGGTATGTACATATTTGTTTATTTATTTAGTCAATGATTTATTTATGTCAGTATGGACTCATGAATATTTATTTTATAATTTGGTTTATAATCCAATACCACTTTATTTATTTTGTTGCTCCAATTGTTTTGCTTTGGCCATTGGGAGTTCTTTAGCTGGACCCTGTGTCCCTTTGGCATACCCCCATCATTGTGAATGTGTGGTTTCTTAAGTACTTCCTTACTTCAAGATGCTCCAGGTTCATCTTTATATTTCCTGTCCCAGTCCTAGAATCAACCATTCCACTAAGGAGCCCTATTCCTTTCACTGGAGAATGATATTACAAACCAAGGTATGGGTTCTAGGTGTGCTCATTTTAATTGGAATGTCATTGCTTCTAGGCCCTCTCAGCTGACAGAACAGGGAATATATGTGTGTATAATAACTCGTGTATATACACATATCTATAAATATTCCTATACAACCATCTGAATGTATACTAAGCTAAACATGAGTTCCTATCGATGTCTTCAACTATAATCCAGCACCACATGTTCTTTCTAGCTTCCTTCCTTGCCTATCAGTAAAATCCTACTCTAACATTGAGAACCCTGGCTCCTACCATCTGTCATGCACTTACTTAATTGCTCAATTCCAGTATACATGTATAGTGTTTTCAGAATTGTTAACCTACACTCCTTGGAAAACAACTTTATCAATTAGAGTACAGTGTTGAAGTACACGTTCCTTTGCTTTTAGTCTTACAGATTCTACTCACTTCCAAAGTACTTAGATTAGCAATTTTTCCCTCATCGTCTTCTGTGAGGTTGTTCCATACGTTTGTAATACAGTTAGCTTCTCCTGTCACATTCTACTTTCCATCCTAGAGTGCCCTCACAGTCTCCTAAATGAGTTTTTTAAATTTGCAGATGTTAAGGTTTACTCTTCGTGCTTTAAAGTTCTACAGGTTTTGGCAATTGTATAGTGTCATACAGATACAATTACAGTGTGTTTTGTTTTGGGGGGTGGCAAATTATGCTCAGAGACTGAAATTGTCTTTGCCAATATTTTATTTAACACAGATTCACAGTGGGAATTATAATAATTTTGCAAGCCAATAGCATACAGAATAATGTTTCTTAATAAGCCCATAAATAACATACTCCAAACAAATGATAGCTTTATTACTCTATTGTTCCAAGCAAGGTAAAATGAAAGGAATAAAATTCAAATTAAGTGGAGGTTTACATTTTCTAGAGTTTCTCTGGAGAGATGACTTTGCTGAAGTTCAGCTGCTAGCACAAAAATAAAAGTCCCTTGTTGCTAGAGCACATTGCTAGGGAACAATGGTGTTGACTGGCTGCCTGATCTTTTCAGGCTGTTGCAAAGTTTGCCACCACTGCCAGTAAAGGAGTCACCTTTATTAGGGCAGAGGCAAATGTCCCTTCTCTTCCTGAGACTGCTGCACTATTTAACACCACTGCCGACTGAAAAAGAGTCACTTGGCTATCTACGGCAGGAGCAAGTGTCTCAAGATCTTGAGAGAGCAGGTCAGCAAAGGGTAGCTTTCCTCTGACCGAAACTCTAGGATATTCCTTACAAACTCTCAATATTTATCGTTTAAGTGTCCCCTTTCCCTAGTTGCTTCTTTATCTGTTTTATTGATAACCCCCCAGTGGGAGCCCTCAGCAGTAAAGCTACTAAGTGCTTATCAATGACAACAGATGACATGATAAAATCTTGACACAATTTATTTCATTTTTATATCAAAACAACTTTATTGCTAAAAACAACTTTTTTGGTCTTCGTCATAAACAAATGGATTAAAACTACTTTTTAAAATAATAAACAAGTGGATTTGAAATCATGTCAAGCCAGTATACAGCACAGTATCGTACACAATAATTTCACCAAAGAAAAAGAAAAAAAAAAAAAAGTGACTTCCAGCACTTCTGCCCCTGATGAAACTTCCACCTAATCCCTGCTCCCTCTGGCATATACCTTAAAATTAGTCAATGAATCACCTTCCCATATGATCCAGGTGCTTTTCAAGCCTCTGTTTCTGTGCTGGGACTTGGAGAGAGTATTTGTGTGTGAACCCTTCAAGAGTGGAGTCTTGGTTTTCCCACAGCCCTCTGGTTCTCCCAGATGTAAGTAAGTCCTACAGGTTTTCAAAGCTAGATGTTATGGGGACTCTCTTCCTGCTGCAGGTCCCCCAGGCTGGGGACCCTTATGTGGGGCTTGGAATCCTGGCTCCTCAGGGGGAACTTCTGCGATTGTTATAACCCTCCTGCCTGTGGGCCCCCATACCAGGGGTGAGGGTTCTGATAAGACTGCATCTCTGCCCCCACCTACCTGTCTCAAAGTGACCTTTTCTTTGTATCCTTAGTTAGAAAAATCTGTTCTGCTTGTCTTCAGGTCATTCTCAGATGTTTGTTCTATATATAGTTGTAGTTTTGGAGTGTCCATGCAAGGTGAGTTCAGGATCTTCCTACTCTACCATCTCGATCCAGATTCCTCATATACAAAATTTTTACATGAATGTTGTGTCTATTTCTCCATTCCCTTTTCTGTTCCACTCATAGATATTCCAGTCATGTCAATAGTACACTAGTCACACTATATTTATAAAATATTTTAGTATTTGTAAGACTGATTTTTCCTCATTATTTTTATTTTTCAGAATTTTCTTAGAGATACATATGTGGTTATTTTTCTAACAACATATGATTCAATTTATTCTACTTCAAAAATAACCTATTGATTTTATAGGGATCAAAATTAAATGTAGATATTAAATTAAGACCAAGTGAACTCTTTATAATATTGATTTTTTCTATCCAATAATACAATAACTTTTCCATTATTAAAAACTTATTTTGTGTCTCTCAATAGTATTTTAAAAGTTACCCTTATAACAATGTTATTCAATAACTACATTAAATGAAAATGATGTCACCACTCTAACTGCACAGTGGAATTGTAGATTGGATAAGAAATAAGGCCCAAGTACTTGCTGCCTAGAAGAAATTCACTTTAAATATAAAGATATAAGTAGATTAAAAATGAAAGGATGGAAAATGATACAGCATGCTAACATTAATCAGAGTAAAGAATATTACCAGGGATAAAGGAGGGCATATCATGATAATAAAGATATCAATGTATCAAGAGAATGTAACAACCCTAAATGTTTATGCTCTAAACAACAGAGCTTGAAAATGCACAAAAACTGACAAACTACAAAAATAAATAGATAAATCAAACAATCATTTTTGGAAATGTCAATACTGTTCCCTTAATAATTGACAGAATGAGTAGAGAGAAAACTAGATATGGAAGGCTTGCACAACACTGTCAACCAACCTGGGCTACATGACATCCATAGTACACTCACCCAACAGCAGTGTAATACAGATTTTTTCAAATGCACATGAACTATTTACCAGGATAGACCATATTATGGACCATAAAATAAATCTCAATGCAGTTGAAAGAATTGAAATGATTAAAAGTTTACCCTTTGACCAAAACCAAAATTACATTAGAAATCAGTAAAAGAACAATATCTAGAAAATTCCCAAATACTTGAAAGTAAATAATGTGCTTTCAAATAACTCATGAATCAAAGAGAAAAATCAAAAGGGAAGTTTGAAAATATTTGGAACTAAAAAAAAATGAAAAAAGAAAAGAAAATATCCCAAATCAGCTTCCATCTCTAGAAACTAGAAAAAGAAGCATAAATTAAGTTCAAGTAAGTAGAAAAAAAGAAAACAATAAAAATCAAAGTGGAAGACAATGAAATAGAAAACAGAAAAACAAAGTCAATAAAAACAAAAGTTTTTTCAGAAGATCAAAAAATTGATAGACCTTTAGCCAGACAGATTATGAGAAAGAGAGAGAAGACACTAATTATCAATGTCAGCAATGAAATACGCAGCAAGACAGATGGATGGGTAAAGGAGATGTGTAAATATTGTATACATATATACAATGGAATACTACTCAGCCATAAAAAAGAATGAAATAATGCCATTTGCAGCAACATGGATGCAGCTAGAGATTATCATACTAAGTGAAGTAAGTCAGGAAGAGAAAGACAAATACCATATGATATCACTTATATGTAGAATCTAAAATATGACACAAATGAACCTATCTATGAAACAGAAACAGAATCAGGGACATAGAGAACAGACTGGTGGTTGCCAAGGAGGAGGGGGTTGGATTGGGAGCTTGGGATTAGCAGATGCAAGCTGGTATATATAGAAAGGATAAACAACAAAGTCCAACTCTATAGCACTGGGAATTATATTCAGTATCCTGTGATAAACCATAATGAAAAAGAATATATATATATATATATATATTATATATATATATATAAAACTGAGGCACTGTTGTACAGAAGTTATTAATACAACATTGTAATTCAACTATATTTCAATAAAAAAAATTAAAAGAAACAAATATGCAGCAAAACGGATTCTATAGCTATAAAAAATTTTAAGAAAACATTATAGAGAATTTTATAGCAATAAAATTTTAAATCTTAGATGAAATGGTTTATTTCCTTGAAATGCACAAAGCGTCAAAGGTTTTTTAAGAAGCAGATAATTTAAATAGCCCTTTATTATTAAAGAACTTGAATATGTAGCTAAATCCCTTCTCACAAAGAACCCCAGGCCTAGTTCACATCAGTGGGGAGTTCCACCAAACATATAAGGAGGAAAAATACCAATTATGCACAAACTCTTTCTGAAAATTTAAGAGGAAGGAAAACTTCCTGACGAATTCTATGTGGCCAGCATTACACTGATACCAAACCAGACAAAGACATTACAAGAAAAATAAACAGTAGACTAATATCCCTCATGAACATCGATGGAAAAGTCTTTAACAAAACTTTAGCAACCTGAATACATAAAAAGGATAATACACCATGACCAAACTGGGCTTATGTCAGGAATGTGAGGCTGGGTTAACACTAGCATATTAATTGATTCAATTAGCCATATTACAAGCTAAAAAAGAGAAAAACATGATCATCTCAATAGATGCAGAAAAAGCATTTGACAAAATTCTGTATCTATTCATGATGAAATATGTTTATCAAACTAGGAAAAGAAGTGAACTCCTTCAGTCTAAAAAAGGGCATCTAGAAAAACCTACATTTAACATCATATTTAGTGTGAAAGACTGAATACTTTCCCCCTAAGGAATAAGGCAGGTTTGTCTGCTCTCATTTATATATATATATATATATATATAAAATCCAGCATTTTACTGGAGTTTCTAGCCAGGCCAACAAGGAAGAACAAAAAGAAAGAAAAGACATCTAGGTTAGAAAGGAAGGAATAAAGCTGTATTTATTTGCAGATAACATGATTATCTATGTAGAAAATCCTAAAGGATGTACAAACAAGCTCCTAGAATTAATAAGTAAATTTAGCAAGGTCAAGATTAAAAAATAATTGCATTTCTATATAGTAGAGATGACCACTTAAATATACAATAAAATAAATAGTTCATTTGTTTAAAATATAAATTAGTTTAATTTATAATAGCATCATAAACATAAAATATTAACAAATATATTCCAATATTTGCATCCTGAAACTATAAAATATTAATGAAAGCTATCAAAGAAGGACTAAATAAATGGAGAGTTATACTATAAATTCATTGCAACTCCATTCAAAATACCAGCAGACTTTTTTGTAGAAATCAGAAAGCTGATTTTAAAATATACATGGAAAAGTAATGAAATTATTTAGAATAGCTAAAACAATTTTTTAAAGACCACAGAGGACACGACCACATCATTTACACACTTACCATAAAATACAATAATTAACACAGTAATATTTGTGAAAGTTTAGACATACTGATAAATGGAACAGAATAAAGATAGCAGAAATAGGTTCAAACCTATGTAATCAATTGATTTTCACTAAAGTTCCCAATGTAATTTAATAGATGAAAGACAGTCTTTTCAGCAAACATTGATGGAACAGTTGGATATCTACATGTAAAAAGAAAAACAAAACAAAACAAAACCTCAACAAAAACAACTGAAAATGGATCACAAACCTAAATATAAAATGAAAAACTGGGGATTCCCTGGTGGTCTAGTGGTTAGGACTCTGTGCTTCCACTGCAGGGTCCCCAGTTCAATCCGTGGTTGGGAAACTAAGATCTCACAAGCTGCGCAGAGTGGCCAAAAAATTTAAAAGGTGAAAAAAAAGAAAAGAAAAGAAAATGGAAAACTGTAAAGCATAACAAAGAAAACATAAAAGAGCATGTTTTTTACTTTCAGTTAAGCAAAGATCAGAGAAGACACAAAAATACAAACCATGAGATAAAAAAAGATAAATTGAATTTAATTAAAATGTAAAACTTAGGTTCTTTAAATGTTAAGAAAATAAAAAGCCATAGACTGGAAGAAAACATCTGGGGGGAAAAAAAAACTAAGTCTGATAAAAAAAAAATGTCTATCCAGAATATGTAAAGAATTCTCCAAACTCAATAAGAAAAAAAAAATTTTAAAATGGAAAGAAGACTTGAATAGCTGCTTCACCAAATAAGACATACAAAACGATAAGCACATGAAAGGTGCTTGGCGTCATTAATCATTAGATAAATGTAAATGAAAAGTATAACTGAACACTTATTAGAATGGTTGGAATTAAAAACAATTCCATGTCAAGTGCGAGGATGTGAAGTAACATTTTCATCCATTGCTGCTACAAGTGAACAATGGTACAAATCACTTAGGAAAACTGCAGTCAGTTTTTTAATAAAGTTAAACATGAACTTACTATATGGCCCAAGAATCTATTTCAAACTAATTACTCAAAAGAAATGAAAACATAGGTTCACACAAAAGCCTGTATGTGGATATTTATAGCATATTTATTCATAATAGTAAAAAACAGGAAACAATCCAAATTTCCATCAACTGGTGAATTGATAAAGAAATCGTTGTACGTACAATGGAATACTACTCAGCATTAAAAATACATGCACAAATCTCAAAAGCATTGCACTAAGTGAAAGAAGCCAGACATAAATTGTTATATTTTTATGATTCCATTTATATAACACTCTGGAAAAGGAAAACAATAGAGCTCAAACTCTGATCAGTGGTTGCCAGGGATTGTGGGTGAAGGGAAGAAACTGACAACAAAGGAGCACAAGTGAACTCTTGGGGATGATAAAATATTCTATATTGATTGTGCTAGTGATTACATGACTGTATATGTTTTTCAAAACTCAGAGGACTGTACACCTCAAAAAGGTGAACTTTATATAAATTAGATTTCTTGCATGTCTTATGGGTAAGGCAATGCTTATCCTTTGTTCTGGACTATTTTTTCAAGAATGTTTGCACAGCAAATAGCCTTGGGAGACACTGTCTGGAGCAAAGCACAGGCATACTTACTGTCAGGTATAGTAAAGAAAGTGTCTCTCTCTGGGTCAAAAAGAAAACTTACTATTGAGTAAGTTCAGGGTTCTTCTTCTGCAATGCAACATGCTGCACGTGCAGGTGTCCTTTGGCCCGTGTCATGACACCCTGTGGGAACTGACACTCAGGGAACCGGTCCAAAAGTTATGATATTCTGGTTACTACTATTTCTGTGGTAATAAACTGTCCTTCATCTCTGACCCAGGAGTCTGGTAGAACAGCATTCATGAAACAATGGCAAGGTAACTTGTTAGCTTGCAAGTAGGGTAAAATCTCTGACCCTTCACAGTTTTGACACTTTCAGCAAACATGTTGACCAAAATATATGTTCAACCAGGCAATAAATTGTCCTCTACTTCATTGCCTGTTAATGACAAGGAATTGGGGAGAAATTGTAGATCAAATACTAGGAAATAGGTTCAAAGACAGCTGCCTGAACTGGGCCTTGGATATTGTAACTTTCCTCTAGTGGGTGGACTTCGCCAGTCCGGTGGTCAACTTCAAGTTGACCCTATAACTGATATTAAGATTTTTCTTGAGGGCAGCTGGTTAAAGGTTCTGTCTCTATTAAATAACAGTTACAAAAACACCCACATACACAGATAATGAAAGGAGGGAAATTTGTTACCACAATGTGCAGAAAACAGGAGAATCTATAGACCTTTGGCCGATTCACTTGGGAGATTAAGGGGGTGGGATGCATGATGCTTCTTAAGGAAGAATGGGAACAGCTGGTTCATCTTAGGGTTTTGTCAGTCTGTCATGACAACTGCAGGTCCATTTGGAGCTGACAATAATAGGTTTAGAGATTTTTTTTTTTTTTTTTTTGCAGTAGGTACTGGCTGCAATAAGGGAGTTTTCCCTAAAACAGACAAACTCCTCTGGGAAACCATAAATGAGGTGTTGACTAGTATTCAGGGTCTTACTGCTCTGAACTGGGTTTACTGTAATGATGAAAGTGACCCACTGTAGAATGAGAAACTGACCCAACGAAATCTAGATAAATGCTTGCTGTCAACCCTGCCACCCTGGAAAATTCCCCTAGCCCTTATGTGGAGATCGAGTAAGAACTTAGGAAGTGTTATCTTCTTAATGGGGAATGAGGTCCCAGATTAATATGGGATCCTCAAAGATGGTTACTGCTGTGGGAGCCAAGCCCAAGCCAGCCAGATGGCACGCACCCCGTGACCCCAGCTGGAAATCGATGTGGTTGTGATTGCTGAGTCAAGAGATTCCCAAGGATGAGACAGAGGGTGTTAGCCATGAGAACATCACCATTCCACATAGTATTGGATAGGCTGAAACAATGGAATTTTGTTTATTTGAGCTGAGAGTAGCTGCTGCTCTGCTCGAAATGGAAAGTAAATGTGCTTTACTTACAGTGTGAAGCTACTCTCTCTCCAGTCCCCTCGATTCATCTTTCCCTCACTCTCTCAGTTTCTTTAAGGAGAAAGATGATTAGACTTGGGGCTGAGATCTCCTCCTGTTCAGAAGTACTGAAGGCAATATGCACCTGTCTGTGTGTGCTAGGGAACTTCAGGGAGGGAAGAGATTCAAATTTTGTGGCTCTGTTGGACACAGTTGCCCAAGTCACCATTGTGCCCATTGCCTGATAATTAAATATTCACCTTTATGAAAGTGTAATATAGAATAAAATTTGTCCAAATTATAGGTCAAAAGCCTGATGAATTTTCATAAAACAAACTCACCAATGTAACCACCACCCAGATCAGGAAATAAAAAAGCAGATGCAGTTAATGGGGTTTTAGACAAGGTTCAGAGAAAGGAAGGGAGTTAATGTAATTTTGTGGTTGGGACCCTTCAGGACAATTAAATGTACTATGGTTGTGGCTTTCACTGCTGAATGTGTAATTGATATTGATGTTTTAAATGCATGCATTGTGAATGCTCATAAAGTCCAGAGGAGGGTCTCTTGATCAGAAGAGAAGTGCTCACTGAATGCTTAATATTTCCCCATGAGTGCCTAAACTGTGCTGTGATTTGCCAGTGGTGAATGAATCAGATTTTAGCAAGAGTGTCTCTACTTCCTGATGTCCAATGCTTTCCTACATAAATGATGTCCTGTTGGTTGGCAAGTCAGAAGCTTGGGTCTCTGTGGTTGTGACTGTAATGTGATCATGCATAAATTATGTCCTGTTGGTTGGCAAGTCAGAAGCTTGGGCCTCTGTTGTTGTGACTGTAATGTGATCATGCCTCTGGGGTGGCCTATAAACTCTGATAACATTCAAATCCTGCTCTCTGAGTCTATGGGACTATGTGGATGGATTCACAATGTTCAAGTACATCCCTTTTGAAAAGCATCTATTAGTTTGCTCTTGTGGAAAGTGAATGTCTGATCATGAAGTCCTTATGACCCAGTATCAATGATTAACAAATTGGGGAGTGTCCAGTGAGCTTCACTTGTCAAACGGAAATATTATATTCAAGTCCTTAGCCAGGTTGGCCCAACAGCACCTTGGTTTTTCATGAAAAAGTGGAAGCTATTTCTTTGGGAGAAACTTAATCTCCTATTCTATGACTTTGGAAAACTACTTGAAAGTACCTATTAAAACAGTACATATAGATATTTCAGGACCCAGCAATTTCACTTCTAGATATATACTAACAGAAATGCAGACATGTGTTTATTGAATAACATGTACACCAAAAGACATGTGTGAGAATATTCATAGTACAATTATAACAATCAAAAACTGGAAATAGCTCAAATGTATGGCAATGGAGTAAATAAGCAAATTGTGGTATATTCATACAAATGAATATCATACAGCTATTCAGATGAATGAATTAAATTATAAGGACATGAATTTCACAGATATGATTTGAGCAAAACAAATCAGACACAGAATAATAAACACTATTATTCCATTTATATAATGTCCAAAATAATGCAAAACAGTCTTTGGTTTTAGAAGTCAAGAGATGGTTACCTGTTTACTTTTGCAAAGCTGGGGGAATAGTGACTGGGAGGGAACTTGATGCTAGTGGCTTTCTTATTTTCTGATGTAGGTGGTGGTTACATGGGTAAGTTTGCTTTATGAAAATTCATCAGGCTGTTGATATAATTTGGGCAGTTTTTCTTCTATATTATACTTTCATAAATGTGAAAATTAAATACTCAGGGCCATTGAAAATAAAATGCTAGCAAATATACAAACAAGAAAACTACACTTTAATAATATTTATTAATATGAAAGCAAGAATCCTAAGTAAAATTATAGCATATCAGATCCACCAGTAAATTAAAAACAAAACATGCCATGAAGAAGTAGAGTTTACTTCAGGAATTCAAGTCTGGTACAATATATTCTCTTATCTGTAGATGTTAAAATGCATTTGAAAAAAATAAAGTATCTATTTAAAATAATAATTCTTAGTAAATCAAGGATAAGGACTCCCTTATTTGAATATTCATATAATAGCAGCAACCAATAGCACACTTCATTGTGAAAAAATAAAGGCATTTCCATTTAAATGAGAAGAAAGAGAAATACATCTGCCAATATATTATTGAATATTTTTCTAGAAATTCCAGACAATGTAATAAGGCAGGAAAACAAATTAAATTTAAAATATGGATAACTTGAAATTAATATTCTCTTGTATTGTAGACTGTGATATTATGTGCCTGAATAAAAGACAAACAAATGAAATAATAAATTCCATTGAAGAAATTTTAAATAATAATAATGCTCAGAGTGTTGGATATTTATAAAATATACATTAAAAATTAGAAAGTGTAGAGGACCTTTAAGATGACAGAGGAGTTAGACGTGGAGATCATCTTCCTCCCCACAAGTACATCAAAAATACATCTACATGTGGAACAGCTCTTACAGAACACCTACTGAATGCTGGCAGAAGACCTCAGACTTCCCAAAAGGCAAGAAACTCCTCATGTACCTGGGTAAGGCAAAAGAAAAAAGAACAAACAGAGGCAAAAGAATAGGGACAGGACCTGCACCTTTTGGAGGGAGACGTGAAGGAGGAAAAGTTTCCACACATTACGAATCTCCTTCACTGGTGGAGATGGGGGGTGTGCGGGGCAGAGAAACTTTGGAGCCACAGAGGAGAGCGCAGCAACAGGAGTGCAGAGGGCAAAGCA
The DNA here is from genome assembly GCF_002837175.3 of Physeter macrocephalus. Classification (NCBI taxonomy): domain Eukaryota; kingdom Metazoa; phylum Chordata; class Mammalia; order Artiodactyla; family Physeteridae; genus Physeter; species Physeter macrocephalus. Next base: position 32,834,896 of record NC_041214.2, read on the forward strand.
GAGATTTCTGCACAGAGGATCAGTGCCGACCAGCACTCACCAGCCTGAGAAGCTTGTCTGCTCACCCACTAGGGCGGGTGAGGGCTGGGAGCTGAGGCTCAGGCTTCGGAAGTCAGATCCCAGGGAGAGAACTGACGTTGGCTGTGTGAACACAGCCTGAAGCAGGCTAGTGCACCACAGCTAGCTAGGAGGGAGTCTGGAAAAAGCTCTGGACCTGCCTAAGAAACAAGAGACCATTGTTTTGGGGTGTGTGAGGAGAGGAGATTCAGAGTACCACCTAACTGAGCTTCAGAAATGGGCGTGAGCCATGGCTATCAACACGGACTCCAGAGACGGGCATGAAATGCTAACACTGCTGCTGCAACAACCAAGGATCCGGTGTGCAAGCACAGGTCACTATCCATACCTCCCCTCCTGGGAGCCTGTGTGGTCCTCCACTGCCAGGGTCCTGTGATCCAGGGACAACTTCCCCAGGAGAACACATGACATGGCTCAGGCTGTTGTGACATCACACTGGCCTCTGCCACCGCAGGCTCACCCCGCATTCCGTACCCCTCCCTCTCCCAGGCCTGAGTGAGCCAGAGCCCCCTAATCTACTGCTACTTTAACTCCCTCCTGTCTGGGTGGAGAACAGATGCCAGAGGGCAACCTATATGCAGAGGCAGTGTCAAAACCAAAGCTGAACCCCAGGAGCTGTGTGAAAAAAAGAAGAGAAAAGGAAATTACTCCGTGCAGCCTCAGGAACAGTGGATTAAATCTCCACAATCAACTTGATGTACCTTGCATATGCAGAATACCTGAATAGACAATGAATCATTCCAAAATTGAGGCAGTGGATTTTCTGAGAAACAGTAGACTTGGGCTTTGCTGTATGTGACTGACTAGTTTCTGATTTATATGTTTATCTTAGTTTAGTTTTTAGCACTTCTTATAATGGGTGGATTTGTTTATTGGTTTTGTTGTGCTCTTTTTTTCTATAACTTTTAAATTTTAATAATATTAAAAATTTTTTTCTAATAATTTTTATTTTATTTTTCTTTCTTTTTTTTCTCTCTTTTCTTCTGAGCTGTGTGGCTGACAAGGTCTAGGCTCTCTGGCCAGCTGTCGGGCCTGGGCCTCGGAGGTGGGACAGCCAAGTTTAGGACACTGGACCACCAGAGACCTCCCAGCCCCACGTAATATCAGTTGGCGAGAGCTCTCCCAGAGATCTCCATTTCAATGCTAAGACCCAGCTCCACTCAATGACCAGCAAGTTCCAGTGCTGGACACCCCATACCAAACAACTAGCAAGACAGGAACACAATCCCACCCATTACCGGAGAGACTGCCTAAAATTATAATAACTTCACAGACACCCCAAAACACACCACTGGACTCGGTCCTGCCCAACAGAGAGACAAGATCCAGCCTCATCGCCCAGAACACAGCACCAGTACCCTCCACCAGGAAAGCTGAAAAACCCACTGAACCAACCTTAGCCACTGGGGGCAGACACCAAAAACAAGGGGAACTATGAACCTGCAGCCTGCAAAAAGGAGACCCCAAACACAGTAAGTTAAGAAAAACAAAAAGACAGAGAAATATGCAGCAGATGAAGGAGCAAGGTAAAAACCCACCAGAACAAACAAATGAAGAGGAAATAGGTAGTCTACCTGAAAAGAATTCAGAGTAATGATAGTAAATATATCCAAAATCTTGGAAATAGAATGGAGAAAATACAAGAAACTGTTAACAAGGACCTAGAAGAACTAAAGAGCAACCAAACAATGATGAACAACAATATAAATGATATTAGAAATTCTCTAGAAGGAATCAATAACAGAATAACTGAGGCAGAAGAACAGATAAGTGTCCTGGAAAATAAAATAGTGCATATAACTACCACAGAGCAGAATAGAGAAAAAGAATGAAAATAATTGAGGACAGTCTCAGAGACCTCTGGGACAACATTACATGCACCAACATTCGAATTATAGGGGTCCCAGAAGAAGAAGAGAAAAAGAACGAACTGAGAAAATATTTGAAGAGATTATAGTTGAAAACTTCCCTAATAGGGGAAAGGAAATAGTCAATCAAATCCAGGAAGTGCAGAAAATCCCATACAGGATAAATCCTAGGAGAAACATGCCAAGACACATATTAATCAAACTATTAAAAATTAAACACAAAGAAAAAAATATTAAAATCAGCAACAAATATATAATATACAAGGGAATCCCCATAAGGTTAAGAGCTGAGGTTTCCGCAGAAACTCTGCAAGCTAGAGGGGAGTGGCAGGACATATTTAAAGTGATGAAAGGGAAAAACCTACAACCAAGATTACTCTACAAAGCAAGGATCTCATTCAGAGTTGATGGAGAAATTAAAATCTTTACAGACAAGCAAAAGCTAAGAGAATTCAGCACCACCAAACCACCTTTACAACAAATGCTAAAGGAAATTCTCTAGGCAGGAAACACAAGAGAAGGAAAAGTCCTACAAAAACAAACCCAAATCAATTTAGAAAATAGTAATTTGAAGAGATTATAGTTGAAAACTTCCCTAATAGGGGAAAGGAAATAGTCAATCAAATCCAGGAAGTGCAGAAAATCCCATACAGGATAAATCCTAGGAGAAACATGCCAAGACACATATTAATCAAACTATTAAAAATTAAACACAAAGAAAGCTGGAGTAGTAATACTCATATCAGATAAAATAGACTTTAAAATAAAGAATGTTACAAGAGACAAAGAAGGACACTACATAATGATAAAGGGATCGATCCAAGAAGAAGATATAACAATTGTAAATATTTATGCATCCAACATAGGAGCACCTCAATACATAAGGTAAATGCTAACAGCCATAAAAGGGGAAATTGACAGTAACACAATCATAGTAGGGGACTTTAATATCCCACTTTCACCAATGGATAGATCAACCAAAATGAAAATAAATAAGGAAACACAAGGTTTAATTGACACATTAAAAAGATTGACTTAATTGGTATTTATAGGACATTCTATCCAAAACCAACAGAATACACTTTCTTCTCAAGTGCTCATGGAACATTCTCCAGGATAGATCATATCTTCAGTCACAAATCAAGCCTTGGTAAGTTTAAGAAAATTGAAATCATATCAAGTATCTTTTCTGACCACCACACTATGGGACTAGATATCAATTACAGGAAAAAAACTGTAAAAAATACAAACACATGGGGCTAAACCATACGCTACTAAATAACAAAGAGATCACTGAAGAAATCAAAGAGGAAAAAAAAATACCTAGAAACAAATGACAATGAAAACACGAAAACCCAAAACCTCTGGGATGCAGCAAAAGCAGTTCTAAGAGGGAGGTTTATAGCAATACAATCCTACCTCAAGTAACAAGAAAAATCTCAAATAAACAACCTAAACTTACACTAAAGCAATTAGAGAAAGAAGAACAAAGAAAAACCCCCAAAGTTAGCAGAAGGAAAGAAATCATAAAGATAAGATCAGAAATAAAAGAAAAGGGGGCTTCCCTGCTGGCGTAGTGGTTGAGAGTCCACCTGCCGATGCAGGGGACATGGGTTTGTGTCCTGGTACAGGAAGATCCCACATGCCATGGAGCGGCTAGGCCCGTGAGCCATGGCTGCTGAGCCTGTGCGTCCGGAGCCTGTGCTCCGCAACGGGAGAGGCCACGACAGTGAGAGGCCCACGTAACGCCAAAAAAAAAAAAAAAAAACCAAAAAAAGAAATAAACAAAAAGGAAATTAAGGAAATGATGGCAAAGATCAATAAAACTAAAAGCTGGTTCTTGGAGAAGATAAACAAAATTGATAAACCATTAGCCAGACTCATAAAGAAAAGAAGGGAGAAGACTCAAATCAACAGAATTAGAAATGAAAAAAGAGAAGTAACAACTGACACTGCTGAAATACAAAGGATCATGAGAGATTACTACAAGCTACTATATGCCAATAAAATGGACAACCTGAAAGAAAGGGATAAATTCTTAGAAAAGCCCAACCTTCTGAGACAGAACCAGGAAGAAATAGAAAATATAAACAGACCAATCACAAGCACTGAAATTGAAATTGTGATTAAAAATCTTCCAAAAAACTAAAGCTCAGGACCAGATGGCTTCACAGGCAAATTCTATCAAACATTTAGAGAAGAGTTAACAACTATCCTTCTCAAACTCTTCCAAAATATAGCAGAGGGAGGAACTCTCCCAAACTCATTGTATGAGGCTACCATCATCCTGATACCAAAACCAGACAAAGATGGCACACAAAAAAGAAAACTACAGGCCAATATCACTGATGAACATAAATGTGAAAAACCTGAACAAAATGTTAGCAAACAGAATCCAGCAGCACATTAAAAGGATCATACACCATGATCAAGTGGGATTTATCTCAGGAATGCAAGGATTCTTCAATATATGTAAATCAATCAATATGATACACTATATTAACAAATTGAAGGAAGAAAAAACCATATGATCATCTCAATAGAAGCAGAAAAAGCTTTTGAGAAAATTCAACACCCATTATGATAAAAACTCTCCAAAACGTAGGCCTAGAGGGAACTTACCTCAACACAATAAAGGTCATATATGACAAACCCGCAACCAACATTGTTCTCAATGGTGAAAAAGTGAAACCATTTCCACTAAGATCAGGAACAAGACAAGGTTGCCCACTCTCACCACTATTATTCAACAGAGTTTTTGAAGTTTTAGCCACATCAACCAGAGACAGAAAAGAAATAAAAGGAATCCAAATCAGAAAAGAAGAAGTAAAGCTGTCACTGTTTGCAGATGACATGCTACTATACATAGAGAATCCTAAAGATGCTACCAGAAATCTACTAGAGCTAATCAATGAATCTGTTAAAGTAGCAGGTTATAAAATTAATGCACAGAAATCTCTTGCAGTCCTATACACTAACAACGAAAAATCTGAAAGAGAAATTAAGGAAACACTACCATTTACCATTGCAACATAAAGAATAAAATACCTAGGAATAAACTTACCTAAGGAGAAAAAAGATCTGTATGCAGAAAACAATAAGACACTGATGAAAGAAATTAAAGATGATACAAAAAGATGGAGAGATATACCACGTTCTTGGATTGGAAGAATCAACATTGTGAAAATGACTGTACTACCCAAAGCAATCTACAGATTCAATGCAATCCCTGTCAAACTACCAATGGCATTTTTCACCGAACTAGAACAAAAAATTTTGCAATTTGTATGGCAACATAAAAGGCCCCGAATAGCCAAAGCAATCTTGAGAAAGAAAAACGGAGCTGGAGGAATCAGGCTCCCTGACTTCGGACTACACTACAAAGTTACAGTAATCAAGACAGTATGGAACTGGCACAAAAACAGAAATATAGATCAATGGAAGAGGATAGAAAGCTCAGAGAAACACCCATGCACATATGGTCACCTTATCTTTGATAAAGGAGGCAAGAATATACAATGGAGAAAAGACAGCCTCTTCAATAAGTGGTGCTGGGAAAACTGGACGGCTACATGTAAAAGAATGAAATTAGAACACTCCTTAACACCATACACAAAAATAGACTCAAAATGGATTAAAGAGCTAAAGGTAAGGCCAGACACTATAAAACTCATAGAGGAAAACATAGGCAGGACGCTCTATGACATGAATCACAGCAAGATCCTTTTTGACCCACCTCCTAGAGAAATGGAATAAAAACAAAAGGAAACAAATGGGACCTAATGAAACTTTAAAGCTTTTGCGTAGAAAAGAAAACCATAAACAAGACAAAAAGACAACCCGCAGAATGGGAGAACATGTTTGCCAACGAAACAACTGACAAAGGACTAATCTCCAAAATACACAAGCAGCTCATGCAGCTCAATATAAAAAAAAAAAAAAAAACAAACCCCAATCTAAAAATGGGCAGAAGACCTAAATCAACAGTTCTCCAAAGAAGACATACAGATGGCCAAAAAACACATGAAGGGATGCTCAACATCACTAATCATTAGAGAAATGCAAATCAAAACTACAATGAGGTATCACCTCACACTGGTCAGAATAGCCATCATCGAAAAATCTACAAACAATAAATGGTAGAGAGGGTGCAGAGAAAAGGGAACCCTCTTGCCCTGTTGGTGAGAATGTAAACTGATACAGCCATTATGGAGAATAGTATGGAGTTTCCTTAAAAAATTAAAAATAGAGCTATCATATGACCCAGCAATCCCACTACTGGGTATATACCCTGAGAAAACCATAATTCAAAAAGAGTCATGTACCACAGAACAGAAGCAAGAAGAACTACAATCCTGCCGCCTGTGGAACAAAAACCACATTCACAGAAAGATAAACAAGATGAAAAGGGAGAGGGTTATGTGCCAGATGAAGGAACAAGATAAAACCCCAGAAAAACAACTAAAGGAAATGGAAATAGGCAACATTCCAGAAAAAGAATTCAGAATAATGATAGTGAAAATGATCCAGGACCTCAGAAAAAGAATGGAGGCAAAGATCGAGAAGATGCAATGTTTAACAAAGATCTAGAAGAATTAAAGAACAAACAAACAGAGATGAACAATACAATAACTTAAATGAAAAATACACTAGAAGGAATCAATAGCAGAATATCTGTGGCAGAAGAACGGAGAAGTAACCTGGAAGACAGAATTGTGAAATTCACTGTTGTGGAAAAGAATGAAGAAAAAAGAATGAAAAGAAATGAAGACAGCCTAAGAGACCACTGGGACAGCATTAAACGCAACAACATTTGCATTATAGGGGTCCCAAAAGGAGAAGAGAGAGAGAAAGGACCCGATGAAATATTTGAAGAGATTATAGTCGAAAACTTCCCTAACATGGGAAAGGAAATAGCCACGCGAGGCAAGGAAGTGCAGAGAATCCTGAGGAGAAACACACCAAGACACATAGTAATTAAATTGGCAAAAATTAAAGACAAAGAAAAACTATTGAAAGCAGCAAGGGAAAAATGACAAATAACCTACAAGGAAACTCCCATAAGGTTAACAGCTGATTTCTCAGCAGAAACTCTACAGGCCAGAAGGGAATGGCATGATATACTTAAAGTGATGAAAGGGAAGAACCTACAACAAAGATTACTCTACCCGACAAGGATCTCATTCAGATTTGATAGAGAAATCAAAAGTTTTACAGACAAGCAAAAGCTAAGAGAATTCAGCACCACCAAAGAAGCTCTATAACAAATGCTAATGGAACTTTTCTAAGTGGGAAACACAAGAGAAGAAAAGGACCTACAAAAACAAACACAAAACAATTAACAAAATGCTCATAGGAACATCCATATCAATAATTACCTTAAACGTGAATGGATTAAATTCTTGAACCAAAAGACACAGGCTTGCTGAATGGAAACAAAAACAAGACCCACTTTTCTTGCTGTCTACAAGAGACTCACTTCACACATAGGGACACCTACAGACTGAAAGTGAGGGATGGAAAAAGATATTCCATGCAAATGGAAATCGAAAGAAAGCTGGAGTAGCAATACTCATATCAGATAATATAGACTTTAAAATAAAGAATGTTACAAGAGACAAGGAAGGACACTACATAGTGATCAAGGGATCAATCCAAGAAGAAGATATAACAATTATAAATATATATGCACCCAACATAGGAGCACCTCAATACATAAGGCAACTGCTAACAGCTCTAAAAGAGGAAATCGACAGTAACACAATAATAGTGGGGGACTTTAACACCTCACTTACACCAATGGACAGATCATCCAAAGAGAAAATTAATAAAGAATCACAAGCTTTAAATGACACAATAGACCAGATAGATTTAATTGATATTTATAGGATATTCCATCCAAAAACAACAGATTACATTTTCCTCTCAAGTGTGCATGGAACATTCTCCAAGATAGATCACATCCTGGGTCACAAATCAAGCCTCAGTAAATTTAAGAAAATTGAAATCAAATCAAGCATCTTTTCTGACCACAATGGTATGAGATTAGAAATCAATTACAGGGAAAAAAACTCAAAATACACAAAGACATGGAGGCTAAACAATATGTGACTAAATAACCAAGAAATAACTGAAGAAATCAAAGAGGAAATAAAAAAATACCTAGAGACAAATGACAATGAAAACACGATCAGTTCTAAGAGGGAAGTTTATAGCTATACAAGCCTACCTCAAGAAACAAGAAAAATCTCAAATAAATAATCTAACCTTACACCTAAAGGAAGTAGATAAAGAAGAACAAACAAAACCCAAAGTTAGCAGAAGGAAAGAATTCATAAAAATCAGAGAGAAATAAATGAAATAGAGATGAAGAAAACATTAGCAAAAATCACTGAAAGTAAAATCTTGTTCTTTGAGAAGATAAACAAAATTGATAAACCTTTAACCAGGCTCATCAAGAAAAAGAGAGAGAGGACTCAAATCAATAAAATTAGAAATGAAAAATGAGAAGTTACAAAAGACATTGCAGAAATACAAAGCAGCCTAAGAGACTCTATGCCAATAAAAGGGACAACCTGGTAGAAACGGACAAATTCTTAGAAAGGTAAAACCTTCCAAGTCTGAACCAGGAAGAAATAGAAAATATGAACAGACAAATCACAAGTAATGAATCTGAAACTGTCATTAAAAATCTTACAACAAACAAAAGTGCAGGACCAGATGGCTTCACAGGTGAATTCTAAAAACATTTAGAGAAGAGATAACACCCATCCTTCTCAAACTCTTCCAAAAAATTGCAGAGGAAGGAACACTCCGAAACTCATTCTATGAGGTCACCATCAGCCTGATAACAAAACCAGACAAAGATACTACAAAAAAAGAAAATTACAGACCAATATCACTGAAGAATATAGATGTAAAAATCCTCAACAAAATACTAGCAAACAGAATCCAACAACACATTAAAAGGATCATACACCATGATCAAGTGGGATTTATCCCA
>NC_041214.2:32844736-32845479 GCF_002837175.3 Physeter macrocephalus
TTGCATTCCTATACACTAATGATGAAAAATCTGAAAGAGAAATTAAGAAAACACTCCCATTTACCATTGCAACAAAAAGAATAAAATACCTAGGAATAAACCTACCTAGGGAGACAAAAGACCTGTATGCAGAAAAATATAAGACACTGATGAAAGAAATTAAAGATGATACCAACAGACGGAGAGATACACCATGTTCTTGGATTGCAAAAATCAATATTGTTTAAATGACTGTACTACCCAAAGCAATCTACAGATTCAATGCAATCCCTATCAAATTATCAAATGGCATTTTTTACAGAGCTAGAACAAAAAGTCTTAAAATTTGTATGGAGACACAAAAGAACCTGAATAGCCAAATTAGTCTTGAGGGAAAAAAACGGAGCTGGAGGAATCATACTCTCTGACTTCAGACTATACTACAAAGCTACAGTAATCAAGACAATATGGTACTGGCACAAAAAACAGAAATATAGACAAATGGAACAGGATAGACAGCCCAGAGATAAACCCACACACATATGGTCAACTAATCTATAACAAAGGAGGCAAGGATATACAATGGAGAAAAGACAGTCTCTTCAATAAGTGGTGCTGGGAAAACTGGACAGCTACATGTAAAAGAATGAAATTAGAACACTCCCTAACACCATACACAAAAATAAACTCAAAATGTATTGCAGACCTAAGTGTAAGACTAAACACTATAAAACTCTTAGAGGAAAACATAGGCAGAACACTCT
>NC_041214.2:32845695-32879459 GCF_002837175.3 Physeter macrocephalus
ATGGCCAAGAGGCACATGAAAAGCTGCTCAACATCACTAATTATTAGAGAAATGCAAATCAAAACTACAATGAGGTATCACCTCACACCAGTTAGAATGGGCATCATCAGAAAATCTACAAACAACAAATGCTGGAGAGGGTGTGGAGAAAAGGGAACCCTCTTGCACTGTTGGTGGGAATGTAAATTGATACAGCCACTATGGAGAACAGTATTGGGGGTTCCTTAAAGAACTAAAAATAGAATTACCATATGACCCAGTTATCCTACTACTGGGCATATAACCAGAGAAAAACATAATTCAAAAAGACACATGTACCCCCAATGTTCATTGCAGCATGGTTTACAATAGCCAGGTCATGGAAGTAACATCTGAAGAACCTAGGGGCAGGACAGGAATAAAGACACAGATGTAGAGAATGGACCTGAGGACACGGGTAGGGGGAAGGGTAAACTGGGAAGAAGTGAGAGAGTGGCATTGAAATATATACACTACCAAATGTAAAATAAATAGCTAGTGGGAAGCAGCTGTATAGCACAGGGAGATCAGCTTGGTACTCTGTAACCACCTAGACGAGTGGGATAGGGAGGGTGGGAGGGAGACGCAGAGGGAGGGGTTATGGGGATATATGTATATGTAGAGCTGATTCATTTTGTTATACAACAGAAACTAACACAACAATGTAAAGCAATTATACTCCAATAAAGATGTTAAAAAAAATAAAGCACTCATTATCACTGAAAAAAACATTAGAAAGTGTAATGAAATAGAAGATTCCCTTGACTACAGCAAAACTTGAATTATAGGCATTTTTAGCAAAAAATACACAGCATCTGTAAGAAAAGTACAACACTTTGCTGAGGAGTATAAAAGACTACTTGATGAAATGGAGAGAAATGTCCATATTTGTAAAGTAGAAGATATATCTGGTATAAAGATTTTCACTCTCCCATATTAATTTAATATTTAGAGCTATATCAATAAAAATACCAGTATTTTGGAACTTTACAAAATTATCTCATAATTCAACTGGAAAAATATACAGGTGAAAATAGTCATGAGATTTATGAAAGTGAATAAGGATGGATGACCCATGTTACACAACATTAAAATGTGTAATGAGGCTGTGATAATTAAGATAGTGCTGTCTTAGAATAAGAGTTGGCAGACTCACGAAGCATCTCATATGCCCAGAAACAGATAGGTATGTATACATATATGTATATACATATACATACATGTATATATATGTATATATATATATACACACACACATAAGTGTATTGATCTAGTTTAAAGGCAGCAAGGGAAATAAATGGGGAATGGTAGCTTATCCCCATTATTCCCAGCCATAGGCAACCATTCTACTGTGTTCAATGCAGATAATTTGGTTATGTATGTTCTTGTAGAATAGGTATTATATTACATATCCAACCTAATTCTTGCTTTGCCTATTGAGCCCTATGATCTTAAACTCTATGCAACTGTTAATGTGAAAAAAATCGAACCTGGAACACAAGTACTCCTGGTGTGCATCCAGCACATTTTGACTATTGACTTCTTCAGCAATGGGCACCCAGATTGCCTTGACTTCTTACCTTCAGACAACTCCTGGTAGAGTTCTGTGACATCAGTCAACCAGCTGGGAGATTTGAAATCACTTAAAATGGCTGACCTTGACTCTTCTGTTACTGTTGAGGACTTGCATCTTCTGTTGGCCCTGAGTTTTCCCTTTTCTAGTGTAAGACCATTTCCCTTGGCAAAGATGCATCTGCCCTGTTTGGAAGATGGGCCATACTTTGTGGCCATTCCCTTGTCCTCATGGCTTGGCTCTGTGTCCAATTTGTGATCCTCATCCCCACATCCACTTTTACACACAGGGAAGCAAGGTAAGTTTTAGAAAACAATGTGTGCTTTAGGATCATTTCAATCAGGATTGGAATCTCTGCTCTGCAACCCAGTACCTCAACCAAACCATGCAGACTTCCTAAACCTCAGTTTTTACATCTAAGTTTTTATATCAGTGAAATGCTAATGACAATAGCTGGTGCCTTGAGGCATAGTGAGATAGCATATGGAAAGTCTGTTTACTGTTCTTTGAAGATGTCAGGCTGTTGTTTGAATGTACCAGACCATAGCTCCAGTGGTGTTTGCCTGTAGGACTCCCATCCTGGCTCACGCCCTTACCTCCTTCAAGTATTTGCCCAAGTCCCACCTTCTCAATGAGTTCTGCCCCATCACCATAATTAAAATTGCAAACTACTCTCCTACTCTCCAACTTTTCCTTTTTCCATAGCACTTTTACCTTCAAAGATGTTAGAAAGTTTATTTTTGTTTAGGTTTATTGTTACTTGTCTGTCTCCCCTTCCTAGATCCTATTGAAGACCCAGATCTGCATTTTGTCTACTGATGGATCCTAAGCACTTGGAAAGAGTGCCTGTTTCCAGATGGCCTGAAGACCCTACTAAGTAAACATTTGTTGAATGAATAGTTACACTTAGCACTGCTAAAATCAGAGTAGTCCTGAGAGCCCCATTTTTCACAGTGCCAGAATGGATGCTTGAGAAAGTAAGTCCTTGGAGAAGACAAACACCAGGCTGAGGTCTGTGTGGGGTCCAGGTCCTTATTATCGATCACTGTCTAGGAGATCAGAGGTCCTTGGGGGGGTTTAGCTAGGCAGAGTCACCTTTCTATGGAGTAGGCACTTAATAAAGGTCTATTGGCTGGATTTGGAGACGGCATGCGTTTGTTAACTTTGAACACGCGGACATTTATGCCTAAAGCACCAAGAGCTCCACGACCAAATGAGAAATATCCTTGTTCATTGTCCATCAGCCTGACAACTTGGAGAAAGCTCAGCTTTGTGTAAAATTCAGCCTGGAAGCTGATCCTTCTGGTAGCTGAAATGAAAATGGAGTGCCCATTGGAAAGGATGGTCAGGAACCCACAAGAGCAAAGGAGGGACACCACCCCCATTTTTCAGATCAGCGAAATGACAAAGCATCCTTCCCAGGGTCGGAAGAAGCCTGGCACAGCTGCAGGTTACTGGCGGCTTGGAGGTCAGCTCAACTAAGAAACCCACTGGGAAAGAGAGGTCCCAGGTGTGAGGGCAGGTGTCTGTGGCGTCCGTGGAACAGTCACCTATGGGCTATTTGAAAACGACAAGGAGTGTATGAGTGGAGGGATAGACTCCCACCCACATTTCTCTTCTCGCTTAGGTGCCTCTTCGTCCTCCTTTGCCACCATCAAGACCTCTTCCTTCCCTCTCGCCTCCCTTCACTGCCCTCCTGCCTTCCTTCCTCTGCTCTAGATCAGTGGTCCTCACACATGAGTGAACATCAAAACTACTTGGAAGCCTTATGAAAACACAGGTGGTGGGGCCCATCCCTTAGCCCTTCTGATCCATTGCTTCTGGGCTGGAGCCCGAGAGCTTGCATTTCTATCAAGTTCCCAGGTGATGCTGCAGCTGCCGGTCTGGGGTCCACACGCCGAGAAGCCTTGCTCTATTGCTAGTTTCCTCCCTACTCAGCTTCTCACTGATTCTATATCTACTTCTGCCTCCGTGTCCTCTCTCTCATTGTATTGGTCTATCTTCTACGTCCCTGCTAATCTCTGTGTCTGCTGCTCCGAGGTCACTGATTTCTCTTTTGGTTACTTAGAATCAGGAGCAGGGAAGAGAAGGAAGCCCCAGGTCCCATTACTCAGCACCCTGCATCCCAGGCTGGAACTCTCTCTCTCCTCTTCTCTCTGATGCCCTTCGCAAGCCCTTGTGCCAAAGCCTCCCTGCCGGGGACTGTGACACCCTGCATGCCCAGGTGGGAACTAAAGCCCAGGTCCTTCCATATGGCAGACCTGTGCCTCTGTTCCTTTCTCCCACGGAGAAAGCCTGGGAATCTTCAAAGAGCAAAGAAGTGGGGGAAGACATGAGAGAAAGTGAATCCATTAAAAGCCTTAAAAGCTGACAGTTTCAAAAATAATGATCTGGATTTCCTCTTATTTAAAACTACCCAGCTGCCCTGCTGCTTCCATTGCTGCTGCAACTGACACTCAGCTACATTTGGAATTAAAAATACATAAGTGCTTTTTGAAAGAGCTGCTAATTTGAAGGTCATTAGCAGCCAAAACCATATTTCTTTTATTTATAAAAAAGACATGTAATAAAGCTATTAATATTTACTCTCCTCCCGAGCTCTGGCCTGCTGACTCACTCCAGCTTAAGCCTCCTGCCTCACCTTGGCCCCCAGCAACGTGCCCCCTGGTGGCCTTTGCATCCGCACACCTGCTCTGTGCCTGACACCTGCCTGGTGGCCTCCAGCACCCAGAGGAGCCTGTGACTTGCAACCGACTGGGATGGAGGAAAATTGCCATTAGAGTTGGTGAAATGGCCCTGTCTTCCAGGGCGAGGGCACTTGCAGCTGGTAAACACACTGATGGGTTCAGAGACACTTGCCTCGATAATGAGGATATTTGGGATAATGTCCCCTGTGGGCTGCAACTTGTGTCCTCACTCTCCCTGGTCTGTGTCACAGCAGCCAGGCAGGCATGCCTCTCCTGGGGGCCGGTGGGATGGCCAACAGTCAGGCTGGCACTTGGCCCATCATCCCTGCACGTCTGGAGGGAGCCTTCCACACCTCGCTCAGCCCCCCAGGATGGGGTGGCCCCGACTTCATACTGCTGTCACTCACTGTGCCCCGGACTCTTTCTTTGCGTGCACACCACTCTCTCGTGTTTCTCTGTCCCCTTGTGTCTTCCGAGGAGCTTGTTCCCTCCTGCCCACCCTGCAGCCCCACCTCCCAACTCCCTCTCCTCAGTTGTTTGTTTTACGAGGGAAATTACTAGAAGACCAGCCTGTCAGCAGCTTCCCTGCAAATCCTACTTGCAAAAGGAGGAGGGGATGGGGAGAAAAGCAGGAGGGGGGGAAAGGCAATGAGGCTGGGGGTTGTGGTTGCCATAGAAATATAGAAATGGAACTGACAACTGAGATGCTTCCTCAGAGCAAAGGAGAAGGAGGGGAGGGTGACAAACGGGGTGAGAGGAACAGCTGATCGATAGGCAGTTGCATAATATGTGTTTGGAGGAAGGAAGATATGGAGAGAGGTCCCCACCTAGGAGCGCAGATCCTGCCAGAGGGCAGGGCTGACATCAGAATGCAGTCCTAGAGCAAGAGACACAAACAACACAGGGTCTGCAGAAATGCAGCCATGCCACAGGGACCATCCGGATGCCCTCCGTCCTCAGCCAGCAGTGGGACCACCCACTAACCTTCTGGTGTGGGTGAGGCAGAGCCCCGTGTCGGCCAGGGCACCTTGGGATTCCTTCTAAAAACGTGATGTGTGGCAAAAGGGAACACAGTGGTGCACTCTGCCTTAATTTCGCTTCTTTTCCCTGAGGTTTATTCCTTCATTTTTTAAAAAAAGGTCATTTTGAGCTTATTTAACCAATTTTCGCTCATTGCTCTTATTTCTCCTAATTACACGTGTGAGGCAGCTGGTTATGCTTGCTGCTCGGCGGGGGCTGGGAAAGGGACAATTTCCCTGTGGTGTCTGGAGAGCGCAAGTCTTAGCGAGGCCTCCGGAGTGCTCTCGGGGCCCCCAGAGGCCGCAGAGGTGCGCTGATGGCTCTGAGAGCCAGGGGGAGGAGCACGGAGCATCTGGATCATCAGGGCCATCTCCATCACGGCCAGTGACAGGGGATCCCGCCTGGGAGGGTGCCAGCAGCTGGGGGCCAAGCTTCTCGAGCCGGCCTCTCTCTGGAGCATGTCTGCTGCTCCCTGCGTGTATGGAAATGGCCACCTTGTCTTCTAACAGATCTCTCAGCCAGGAGGCCAGACCTTCAGAAATCGGCCTCCTCTGCCTCCTCAGGACTCCTGCCCTTATGGCAGCACCTCTCAAATCATTTTTCTCTACTCCCTGATTTGACTGTTGAGTGCAATTAGAGAGAAGAGTGTGCCTGGCGTTTATAGGGATTCAGTAAAGAGGTGTGAGTCAATGACTGCATGAATACATAAATAAATATATATGCTTTACCTCCTAGACACTCTCTTTGATCTTGACTGCTACCACTCTCTCCTGAGTCACCTGCTTGGATGTCTCTACTTTCCCCTGACCCCCTGCTGGTTGCCTGGAGAAGATCTCATCATTTGCCCTAATCCCTAAGGAGTCCATGGGGCCGACTGTTCCCTTTCCTGGTGCTTTAGTCCAGGACCATGATCATTTTAACACGGACCATGAGCATCCACTTTTCACCACTCACAGTAATATTCTGAGAAAAGTGCTTTGTTTCCACCTTTCTGTACGATGGGTGGTAATAAGCAGGGTTAGAGTCCAGTAAGATTCTCCTAAAATGGGCTTTCAGGGATGATTGTGAGAGACCACTGATCAGACAGTCCCAGGATCGGGATTTAGTTGGGGAGGCTTTTATAAGTATTTTGGATTTCTGAACTTTGCCACAGTCTCCCTGACTCTAGGCACTGCCTATTCATCCATCTGAGACAGGTTGCAACCAGGTTGGCCTGACTCCAGAGCAGGGGCTCTTAACCACTAGTTAGACCAGGCTCGGCAAGGTAATACCTGTGTACTTTATGTAGCCCTCTACCTGTTTTTGTAAATAAAGTTTTATTGGAACACAGCCAAGCCCACTCATCTAAATATCACTCCTGTCTGCTTTTATGCTACAACAGCAGAGTTGAATAGTTGTGGCAGACACCATATGGCTCACAAGTCTCAAATATTTATTCTCAGGCACTTAACAGAAAAGTTCTACCGTCCCCTGGATTATATCTGCTGCTCTAGATTCTAGAAGAGATGCTGGGTAGTCTTGCTCTCTGGCTATCTGCAGGACTCAGAACCACAAATGGTTAACTAAATCTCAGCACTATATGACAGTTTGCAAATAAGACCAAAGGAATGATGTTCACTCAAATGAAATCCGCTGTACAGTTATGCCCTCTGGGCCAGACAAGTTAATGCTTGGCAAACTGCCCTCTCTGTGAAACATTCCAGCAGGAGTTAAGCCACATGGTGGAAAAAAAAAAAAAACCAATAAAGAAATTGTTAATTGTTAAATTGGTTGTCAGAGAGAATATCTTTCTAAGTTGCAGTAGGCAGTTGGCGTTTGGAAAGTATCAGATTGTGAATAAGGCTGGAGGTCACCAATAAGACAAAGGAGCCCTTCCCCCACTGGGCAAAATGGATGCAAGGCTTGGTGCCACCTGCTCTGTTCTGCAGAGAGACCCATCACCAGGTGCCCTGCTCAGCTGCTGCATTTTCCTTCAGAGAAAGCACAAATAAAACCATGTGAGCAAGGCAGTGTAAACACGGTTCTAAAGAGTTGTAGTAAACGTGGCCCAGTCTTGAGCCTGTAGTGAAGTAACTTCAAGAAGAATCAGTGTAATCAATGAGTATTGTTGGTCCTTTGGTTCCCTCGGTTGGAAGCAACTGTTGTCAGAGGTACATGGATTCAATTACTAGTTCATTTATTCAACAGATTTACTGTGTGATGACTGTGCCCCCAGGCCTGCAGATTCAGCCATGAATAAGACATGCTCCCCAGTTTGGCGAAGCGCCCAGTCTGGGAGGGTTGGATACAGACACATAAACAGATCATTATAATACAGAGAGTGGGCATTATAATGGTGAGAAGAACACGGAGCTGAGGGGCCCCAGAGGAGAAGCAGCTGACGGGGTGGGAGGCCTCCGGGGTGCCTTCAAGTGGAGTTGAGGCTCAAGGCACAGCTGGGAAGCAGCCTTCTGGTGAGAAGAGGTGGGCCAGGGCATTGCTCCAGCTTGGAATCCCAGGACAGAAGGAAAGGCCATGAGTATCAGGGAAAGTGAATGTCATGGGAGGTGCCAGAGCAGGGGTTGGAAAACACAAAAAGGTGAGGAGGATTCATAGGTTTCAGAACTTCCATTTTTCAAGTCCCTCCTTTAAGTTTTTTTGCCATATCCACGTATTAATTATACTATCATTTAGTTACTCTTTCTTCTTAAAACCAAGGCACTGTTTTACTTGAATAAATTTATTTTAAAAGGAAACTTCCTGATATCTGTGAAATAATGTAGTACGTATTTTATGCACTATATATATATATTTTCTCTAGTATACATTAAGATAAATGTATAACTTTTATGGTTTTAAAGAATTTGGACATGTACATCCTAAAACCCTCTAGCCAATTGATGCATTCTTGGAAACCCAGCAGGTTGACCCCAAGGACTGCATTTCAGTCACAAGAAAATCTCTGAATAGTTATTAGCTGAAGAAAGCCCCTCATATGGACCAATAGGCCCAGAAATTGGGTTTTAATCCAATGAAGAGGTTTGGTTTAGCACCAGAAAGGACGAGAGCAGGCAGCATGCATGCCTAGGCAGCATATTGAAGACGTTCCCAGAATCCAGCCCTTGGTCCAGGATGACAGGCAGCCTGGGAACCCACTCAGGAGCAAGGCAAAGCTCAGTTCCAACCTCGGCAAACAGGCAAGGTGAAGGCAGAAATGATCAAGATGACAGATAACACGCAAATGTGAAGTTCACACAAACCCCACATCCACAGATGTTAAGGATTGACCTTATCAGATGCAAGAAGGCTTTTTACAGCAAACCCCGGGCACTGATTAGCTTTCTATTTTTAGGTCATGTTTCCAAATCTCTAGAAGCAGAATAAACTAACCGATACCACGCAACATTTATGGAGCACTCCCTATGAAACAGAAACTAGCCCGTGTGATTTATAAGGGCCCCTCTTTTCCCCTCACAAAAACCTCGTGGAGTAGATAGTATTATCCCCATTTTACAGACACAGAGCCTCGGAGTGTTAATAATGTCACCAGTGCTGAGTGACAGGACCGGGATGGCCAGCAGGAATTCCTGCGAGACTCCTCGTTCCAGTGGCAGTACACTTGGTGATTCAGGGCACACACTTCAGACAAACAACCTGGGTTCAAATCCTCACTCTTCACTGTGATCTAGAACAAGTTTCCTGAACCTGAGCCTCACTAGTTAATTCATTTGTGAAATGGGTATAGTAATACCAGCTGTATAAATACTTGGTGTGCCTGGCTCATAGCAAGTGCTCCAAAAAAAAAAAAAGTAGGAATTGCTATTACCAATTATATAATTGAATTTGTGATTATTATTTTTGAGAACTTCTCAAGTGGCCATAATTCCGGCCTCACCCCAGGAATACCTCCTCTAATTAGCTGATAGAACGACTCAATTTAAATTCTAAATGTAGCATACTCCTAGCTCTTATTCAGACCGAAACCTGGTATAGGAGCCCTAATCAGCTTATCTGCCTTGGAAAATCTCTTGGCTGTGATCAGAGGTCCTGGAGATGTCTGTGGTCACACAGGAAGCCCAGTTGGTGCACCAAACCCCACCAGCCTTAAGTGCTGTGCACTCTACCCCCAGACCTCTCCTAATGCCTCTCCTAATAGGACTTGGCTGTCACCAAGTCCTATTGCCCCAGCAGCATGGAGGGGACTCTGTCAACACAGAACCACAGCAATCCAGCAAAGGTGGGCTAAGTGCTCGGTCGGACTTGGAAGCAGCATGTTCTATTTGTACAGCTTAGACATTGGACAGTTTCTGAGGAGGGCAGATAGAGCCCTGACATGGGCAGATAGAGCCCTGAGCTCACACGTCACCGCCCACCTGCTCATTCAACAGAAGCCACAGCACCTGGACAGGGAGACATCGCCGTGCACACTCAGGAGCGTGTCCCACAGCAGTAAAGCTCCTGGGAGAACAGCCCCGCCCCGCCCCCCGAGTTTTGTTGTGTTCCTCCTGTGTGAGCACTGGGGAAGCCACAGTTGAGGAGGCTGGTGACCTGCCCAAACACACACCAAGCTTGAGCGAAAAAGCCAAGGGTTCTCCCCGATCGGTCTGACCTGACTTCCTGGCCTGTCCGTGGATGGGCAGGGTAGGGCTGCCTCCTACCTTCCCTTGTCTGCTGGCTGGCTAGCTCTCCCTGTGGCTGAAGCCTTGGTCCCCAAGCAGGCTTCTCTTTGCCCTGAGCTATAGTTTTCCCTTTACATAGCTCACAAGGCTATGCTAACTTTATGACTTCATGGTATCCACCCACCACTCTGCAAAGCCCCCCAGAGCCCAGGAGCAGTCTCATGCATGTTGGTTGAATAAATGAGCAGAAACCTGATTTGCTATTACCAGGTTCTACTCTCCAACCCCCCACTCTAGTTCCTGGAAGTCTGGGGTCCTGACCCTGGGCTCTGCCCTCTGGTGAAGACCGTCTAACCCTGAAGCATAGATAGCCCAACCCCACTGTCTGCCCGTTGTTCAGCCCTTCCACTCATTAGGATGTCCATGAACTTCTCCTGGACTTCCCGGTCCTGACCCCTATGTGCCAGGGTGACCACCTTTGGCCTCTCACTACCATCCTAGCTGAGCCTGTTCCCCTAGGCCTGTTCCCCTTCCATTCTCTGGGTCTGAAGCTGTCTTGTCCAATGCCCAGAGGTTATCTATTTCTTGACCCCAGGGGACCCAGACTGCCCCTTCCTTCTGGGCTTAGTTTCCCTGGGCCTGGCCATGCCTCTCCTCCCATAAGTATTTATTATACGTGGTGCCTGGGCAGGATGCTGGAGACACACAGATGAATACAGTCCATTCCCTGCCCTCAGGGAGCTCACAGACTAGAAGGTGAGCCATAGGAGATGAGAAGGAGGCAAGTGACCAGGCAGATGGGGCCACTCTCACAAGACCTGTGACGTTTGAGCTGGGGCCTGGTGGGCTTACAGGCAAGGAAGTGGAAGGGATCCTAGCACAAAGACAGCCATGAGTGCAGAAACAGAGGTGGAAAGGGCAAGGCAGGCAGCAGGTGCTGTGGTGGGAAGTTTGGACTTTATACCCTTGGTGGTGAGTGGCCACTGAATCGGAGTGGGAGAGGGGCCTGAGATGCTCCACATGCCTTCCTCACCATCCTCTCACTGTCCACTTATCCATTTCATCACAAATGGGCCTGCTTACCTGTTGCTCTAGCATTGCAGTGGCAAGGCCCATGGGTTCAATCACGGCTCTGGAGGTCTGCACAAGGGGCTGCAGGAACCATGTGATTAGATTGGGAGGAGCTGGGAAGGTGAGCTCAAGGAGTTCTGCTAGGAACTCATGTCATTCTTCATTTCACCCTCCAAACCAAATTACAGTGGTTGCATTTTCAGCCATAGCACCCATCCGGCCACACCCCCTGCCTTCTTGGCACCTGACCCTCTCCATGAGCCTCCTTCTCTTCTTCTCTCCCCATGGACTCCTTTATATTGGCCTTTTTTTTTTTTTTTTTTTTCTGGCAACACTGAACTAAGATGCGAGATCTTAGTTCTCTGACCAGGGATCAAATCCATGCCCCCTGCCGTGGAAGCGGGGAGTCTTAACCACTGGACCGCCAGGGAAGTCCCGATTCCTTTTCATCGGCTTTTAACATGCTCAGGTCTTTCCCACTAAAAAATAACAACAAAAGGAAGACTCATCCAGCTCCTTCCTTCTTTTTCTTCTTCCCTTCGAAGTCGAGCTTCTTGAAAGATTGTGATGGCCTCCCTGTCCTCAATCCAGCCAGTGCCTTCTGCTACCACTTCTGCTGAAACTGCCCTTACCAAGGTCCCCCATGGCCTCCTGTGGCCAAACCCATGGGCAGCTTTCAACCCTTGCCTCGTATTAGCCCTGCTTGGTGGCACTGAAGCCTGGGGCCGCTGTTCTCTCCCTAAAAGGCTTTCCTTTGGCTCCACAGACACAGCACACTCTGACTTTTCCTTGTTCCCTGCAGTGGTTCCATCCCCACTTTTCTGTGGGCCTCCCTTTGCTGGGACATCTTTTAAATATGGCTGTTCTCAGGATTCCATGTCCTCTCTCCACCCTCACATTCTCATGCAGGACACTCTTCCACTCCTGTGGCTTTGATGACCACGGGAGTGGAAGAGTGTCATGATGAAAAAAGATGGCTCCCAAATCTATATCATCAGCCCAAATCTCCTTGCTGAATTATGAACTTCTGTGTCCAATGGGCCATGGGCAAATCAAATTCATACTGCTACCCCCTCCCCCATTTCTTCCTCCTTTTGTATCCCTTTTTTCAGTGAATGGTATCAAAGCCCACTCAGTTGCCCAAGCCAGAAATGGAGTGTCATCCTCAACTCCTCCCTCCCTCACCCCTGACAGCTAATCCACCTCTGCTGGTCTTACCTCCTTCGTATTTCTTGAACGGGTCCACTTTCCTCCATTCCCAATATTACTTCACACCCCCACCCAGGCCACCATCATCTCTTGCCTGCTTTATGGCCTACCAGCCTTCTAACCAGGCTCCCAGACTTGAGTCTACTTCCTCCACTCCATTTTCAATTTTGCGGCCAGAGTGATTTATAGAAAATGTAATTCCCTTGCTTCAACCCACTTTCCACCAATTGCATTCAGAAGAGTATCCAGATTACTTATGCCATATAAGACCCTTCATGATCTAGCCACTGCCTACCCCTCCCGGTACCCATATCCAGAATCTTATTTTACAGCCTTGCTGAACAGCCCCTGATCCCACACACATGCCACCTACTCTATGGCTTTTGAACTTTTGTCCAGGATGCTGCATCCTCCTCCTACAATACAAGTTCCATCACTGACATCTCCCTCTTCTCAATTTGGTAAGTCCTTTCACTCCTCAGTGAACTCCCTCAAGAATGCCTTCTTTGACCCCCTAGGACAATGGCAGTGCCCTTCTCTGGGCTCCTATGGCCATGTTTATTTCCCCATTGAAGTTATTTACGAAGTTGAGTTGTGCAATAAAGAAGGTATCTGGGACTTGCCATCGTATTCTGTGTCTGAAAGCCATTTCCAGAGCTACATTTGTTCATAATGTACTTGCCAATATGAATTGAAAGATCCGAAAAGGAAATTGAAGTCTTATTGGAGTGAAGAGAACCTCTCTCTTTTAGGAGAACAGCATAGCATGGGCTCAGCATCTCAGTAGCTTAGAAGTGGCTTATTTGCCCATCATTTTGTTTGCTTATTTTAACTTCTTCTGGTGAATGTGTGGCTACAGGAAATCTACAGGAGTAAGGGTGTCTTTAGAAAGGTAAAACAACTCTTAGAAGAAAGTCTTAGTGGACAGGGAATGGCAAAGATGCAAATAAAGTTCCCCTGGCCAGGAAAGTCCTGCCTATCCTCTTTGCCCAGCTGGACATCTTCCTGGAGGGACAAGGGCCTGGTTCTGCTTTCAGAAGGCTGGGCCACTCACTGTGCTTCATTGCCCTTCCAGTTTGCCTCTATTGTCCCAGGGATGGTGCCGATCTCATTTCTGCATCTCAGGAACTTTGCACAGTGACTGACACTCAGTGGGAGGCTGCTTTCCCAGGCTGGTGCTTTGGGGAAGTTCGTGACATCGTATCAAAGATGCAGGGTTGAAAAGGAGTGTGTTTAACTTCACAAAACTAAAATTAGAATAGCCTACAATTGATTGTAGTTCAGAGTAATGAGAAAGATTCCAACCAAATACCTAGGGATTCACTTCTTTAAAAGTCTGTTGTTAAGGTCATGGACAAATGCAGGTGATGTAGGGCATGTTAGACTTTCTCAGCTCAAACTTGTTTAAGCCACCAAATATGTATGGAGCACCTTCCTTGTGGTAGGCGGTGTGCCAGGTACAGAAGTGAATAGGACGTGCCCTGTGTCCACTCTCACTCCGGGGATCACCAGAAAGTTCTGTCTGGGAACGCTGTGTGCCAATCATGACTCCCAGCAACATGAGACCCATCAAGGGCCCGTGATAACATGGTCGGCCCAGGAGGGATGCAAGCATGGAGGGAAAGGAGTGGAGGGCTCTTCTTTTCTCTCAGGTGGGTGATACAGGTCCATCTACCACTGCCCATGGGTCTGTCCAGCCCATCCACCCTGAAGTGGGGTCTGCAGAATGCATTATCCCCCATCCTTACCCCCACCCCCAGGACTGCTGCTCTCTGAGAGGGACAGAGAGTTTGTTCTCAGACCTCTGTGCTCCTGTTCTATTCTCAATTGGAAAATGCTGATCTCAAAAGACTCCCGGTGGTGAGTAATTCACCTTTTGACCCCAATCAACTTGAATGACCTTCTTCCATTTGATAACCTTTCTGTGACCTCAGTGACTGCCCTGTACAGCCCCCAGCCCTCAGGCCCATTGATAATTTGGACAATGCAAAACCTCTGGCTACTTTTGAAAATGACCCTGTGACATCTATATGAACCGCGAGGTGTGGCAATGAACACGGAGCTCACTGACAGGGATCTTAAGTGTCCTTTGAGCCTTCCTGGTGGCAGTGAACCCTGGATGGTGCCTGTGTGCTGCTGGTACCCCATCACGCTGTGCTTCTCCCTTGCTTCACTTTCTGGGGGAGGAACTCATCATGCTTAATCAGTTGGTGCCATGATAATGAAAGTTCCAGGCCAGCCCACAAAGGCTTTCCTGGAATGAAACATAACTGTGAGCATCTTTGTTAACTGATGCTTTGAAGAGTCTCACCTTCCTGCCTGTCTCATCCTTCCTGCCCTGCAATGTTCTTGGAGTCCTAGTCCTCAATCCTCACTGGTTTCTGTTCTTCTTCACAAATGGATGGTCAAGGGTAACCTCTAATCCTCATTGGATTTAAATTATCCTAGGGGTCCTCGGTGTGAGCCCAGTGACCTGGTTCTACACATAACTTGGGGAGAGGGTTACAGGGAGGTGGAAGGAGGCATATGATTTTTGAAGTATGTATACCTGTTCAACATCTAAGAACTTCAGCGATCTTCAGATGATGCAATAAGCACATGTCTGTAGATTTATCTACTCTATTCTTCATTCCTATCTTCGAGTATTAGAGAGGGGCAGGGAGGGGCCACAAGGAGGTGAGTCATAATCCCCAAGGCTTTCCCACAAATCGCCTCCATTCCCATAACCCCTGACCCAGGAACATTAATTAAGCATGTCCCACCTGCCTCCTATGTCGTCCCCGCCCCTGTGACTCCTGGTGGCTGCAGGTGGCTCCCCTGGGAAACTGATGTCAGAGAGGTTAGAGACCGGCCCTTGCTCAGACGGAGTACACAGGGTTTCACTCTCCGGAGAGACACTGCCTTTCGGGCTATGGAGGGGGTGAGCTTGGCCTGTGAAGCCATGCTGGGCATCTACAGGGAGAGGCCATGTCCAGACTTGGTGACATTCTTTCCACGGGGAACTATGCCTTGAGGTGCCCAGGCCTTGGCTCTGCTGACCCCTCATGCTTTCCCCTTGTGTATGTTGGGTTCTTTCTCTTTCTCTCTTTTGTGGGATCTTATAGACAAAACTAACTAAAGGGTGTGATGTGACCTTCACCTTGACCTTGCTTTGTCCACAGCCAGGAGATGGGCTGGCCTTGGCGGAGGCACAGTGAGGATTTCGGGTTCAGGAGGCTGCCTGAGGAATTTGGTGACAAATTAGAATTCATTCCTGTGGAGAACTGAGAGTAGATTAGCCGAATTGCTTAGGCTTGTAAGACACGGCATGGATTGAGGTCATTGGGGTAATTAGCAAATTGTGCATGGAATTGGTAAGCTATTAATAAGGGAAGTTTTCTCTTCTACCGGCTATATGGCTGGATGGGGGCCCCTTGCAGCCATATGCCAATCTGCTGAGACAGTTCTCTCCATCTTCTTCCAGCCCACTAAGCAAAGGGTGGAGCTTTAAGATGGGGCTTCCCTGCATCAGAGCTGTACCCCCAGGCCTAAGAGCCTCTTTGAAGGGGCCTCAGAAGGTAAGGATCTCTCCAAGTACAAAGTTACTTCGGAATAGGGAAAAGGCTCATCTCACCTTAAATATGTTTGAAACAAGCTACGTGGGAATCCTAGCTTCTTCCTCTGCCTCATCCCCCCGCCACCCCGAACTGTACATTCACGGACCCCACAAGGAAGCAGTCTGGAATAGTCTTCAGTGGCTTTTACAAATTTGGCCTGGATGTGAACTTCTCAAACGCAGTGTATAAACTGAGCTCAGGGCAGATCGTGCGTTATCGGTGATTGTTTATTTGCCAGTGACTTCTTACGCTGCATATTTGAGGCTTCACAGCCTCCTATGTATTTAGTTCTTCCTTTGGGTCACTCCCGTGAGAGTGATTCTCACAAACTCTGCTTCTCGGGAGTCCCGGGGGCCGGTATGTGTTTCCCTCCCTCCCCTGTTAGGGGAAGAAGGGTATTTATTAAGGATTCTCCCATAATGTGGGGAGGGACCCACTGGAGTCTGGGAACACACACTCGGACACCATTCTATGTAAACCCAGACATGCCTCCGTTCATTTTAATTAGACAGATAAAATTAGCAAGGAGATTAAGGTAAAAGGAGAAATTAAAAATATTTAAATGTCAGGTGCAATTTACAAAAGTGAATTGAACATTGTGGTACAGGAAGGAATGCAGGGAAACACAGACACATCTGAAACATTCCTCGGATGTCACACAGCTTAAGCCAGTCCCCAGACAAGAGAAGAAGGACTCGCCCTCGCCATCTTGAATTGTAGATTCCAGGGATGTGGAAGAACATTCTCCAGAAATACCTTCCTTCTCCTTCTCTTCAGACGTCACCAAGAATAGTGAATCAGTCAGTATCATTCTCGAATGTCCCACACTGCATCCAATTCAAACCCACTCACCTGTTTCCTGCCTGAATTTGCAAGCCCTCCGGAGTTTTTTTTTTCTCCTTTTCATTTTATTTTTCTCCCTACCCTCTCTCCTCATTGAGCCAATAGGCCAATGGAGCCAATCAGAAAACCAGACCAACAACATGCCCCGGCCCCTTTAGATCTTCCAGGGACAAAGACTTCCCAGTTCTTTCTTGTTTGCATCTGTTACGAACAAGCAGTCATTTTATAACACAGACATACATAGGCGTGCCCTTGAACATGGAAACAGGTTTTTCTTTTTTTTTTTTTCTTTTTCCAATTTGTGGTTTCTTTTTTCCTTTTTGCAAAAAATGCAAACAAAAGAAAAACAAGGTTTCAATTGAAGGTACATCTCTTCTTCAATATGAAGACATTAATTGAATTGGTTGGATTCCCCATGCAGTGGTCAGCAAGGTCCTTTGGCAACTGACAGAACATCTGGAGACTCAGGAGCTGGGGTTTGTTTGAAGAAACTTCCCTACACGAGTCATGAGCAAAGGGAGATGGATGTGGGGGAAGGGTGAGGACTCGGGGAGGAGGACAAAAGGAGAAAAGAAAAGAATGTCATTGGTGAGGAAGAAAATGGGAAACTGCTTCTGTTTCTTCCCTCTACCTCCTTCCCTTTCTTCTTGTAGATGGATGACTCCAGCCCACCCAGGGTGGGAGCTGTGCTCACTCTTGGTGCCCCAGACACATATTGTTTTGTCTTCACTTCCGTTGAACATCACCTTTGAGTATTTTTATTCTTACATATTTGGTTTCCCACGGCATCTTAAACCTGCGTCTGTCACTGAGAAATGAAGGTTGCCTATTAGGAATAGGTCCAGTTTATTCTTCATTGATGAGAATGCATTTCTCAGCTGAAAAGCCAGTCTCTCCAGGACATTCCACAGTGGTCAACCTCTGGTTCCCCCCTGAGCCTGGTCCTTTTCCTTCCTCTCCTCCCCACAGAAAACGAGAGTTCTCATGCCATTGCTGTTGGTGATTGACTCATCTGGACCCTCATAGACAGAATGCTGTTCAGGATCTTCTTCTGATGCCCTGCCAAGGTGACTCCTATTCTCAGGAGGTCTCTAGGAGGGAAAAAGCCACAAAAGAAGGCACGTTAGTGCTTTTCACAGGTCAAAACTCATCACAGAAGGCAAGCTCCTGATAATAGTGGGGTAGGCAAATAAAAGTGTTTAAAATCCAATGAGCCCAAGATTACCCGAGTCTGAAAAACACCTAACTAGATATTCCCTTGCTCAGTCTCACTTCCTCCAAGCAGTGGCCCCCACCTCCAATGCCCTCTCCAACTTAGATGACCCTGGAAGTGCTGTGCCTTGTTCTTCACCTGCGGGTTCTGGAGCAGCCCTTCATTGTGTCCATGACCCTAGGTGGACTAGAACTTTCCTCTGCTATTTTTTTTAACAATGCAAGCACACACTGTATGGGGCTTCAGTTATTCTGTGAGGTTTCTGCCTAAATTAGTGATCGCCCACTGTGATTGAAAAGATGTGAGGCTGGCCTGGTTTTCTGATGTTTTCCCCTGAGTTTCCATTTTCTGCCTCTGTTTGAATGTTAACGTCATGAATTTTTAAGAAGGGTGATCTCAAAATAACTTTCAAATATCTGCCCAAGCAGGAATCCAAGGAAGATGTTTAGGATAGGGATTTGGACTGGATTCAACTTTGAACTGTGAGTCTTAATATGAACAAGTTCATTGCTTATATTTGTCTTTGGGGAGACCCATACATCTTTTTTTAGTTAATAATATTACAGTACTTGAGCGCTTCCCATGTGCCATATACCAACTCATTTAAACCTATGGAAGCATTTCGTAAAAACTGCCAAACCACTCACAGTCAATGATAATAATTTACCACCCATCATTTCTCTCGTGTGTCCTGCAGGCAGACAATAGGCCAGTTGCCTCGTATGTACTATTCCACTCACCTCTTACCACAAACCAGTGAGGTGGGCACTATTATTATTTGCACCTTTATAGAGTAGGCAAGCAGGGCTCAGAGAAGTTGAGTAACATGCTCAAGATCACACAGCAGGTAAGCAGTGGAGGAGCTGGGCTTCAAATTCAGGATGGTCTGGCTCTCAGCCACCCTGCAGGGCTGCTCTCAGAATTCTTCTAACGTCCTGACTGTATTCTCTGCGGACCCCCCTGCCCCAGCAGAGCAGATCGCTCTGTGCACGGTGCACACGATGTATGAGGAGGCCCCTGTGCTGGGGCCCCCTCCACAATGCCTGGGCTCTCCTGACCCTTCCTTTCAGCTGGCTGTCAGTCCCCCGAGGGCTGTCACTGGTCTAGATTGTCAAATTGCCCACGTCTTTTCAGCACACAAGTTTGAGAGGTATGCTTGGATTTTGAATTCACAAATTGTCCCTCAATCTACTTTATTTACGTACACATATTCTTTTTCTGCCTTTTATCTCTCAAGTAGCAAACGAAAGTGCACCAATAGTGTGTGGACATTTTTTACTTTGAAGTAAATCCCTTACTTTTCAGTTTCACTTTCCTTTTATTTTTCCTCTAGCTCTTTTTCATGTGGCTATTCCCAGACTGAGGGAATTACTCCATTTGACTCCTTCAGTTTGTGGGGCATCAGGTGATGACGGTCCCCGTACTCAGCCCCATGACAGCGGGAAAGCA
Source organism: Physeter macrocephalus (assembly GCF_002837175.3). Classification (NCBI taxonomy): domain Eukaryota; kingdom Metazoa; phylum Chordata; class Mammalia; order Artiodactyla; family Physeteridae; genus Physeter; species Physeter macrocephalus. The sequence goes on from NC_041214.2 coordinate 32,864,973, forward strand.
GGCGCAGCCCTGCCTTCATGGACGCCCACTCTGCCCCGAGCCCAGGCATCCTTTTCAGTTCTGTGTGTTGGGAAAGCTGGTTTTCCACTGGGAAGGGGTTAGTTTTTATTTTTGGTGTCTGACGATAATTCATAACGGTAAGGACGCTTTTAGGCATCACCAGGAAATGAACTCAGGTTTGAAAAAGTGAATTCTGGTGTTTAGTGGATCCGAGGCTAGAGGCACATCCAAGTCATTTCCTGGGAGAAAGTGGAGGTTCCATCATTTCAGGCAAGAATAAACCTGAGAGACATGAAGCTGGACTCTATGAAGGCTGACTGCAGAGCAGGAATCTGGGATGGAAGGCTGAGTGTCAATAAGCCACCCCCTGGGGCTCAACTGCTCAGGATGGATGACCCCCGCCTCTCCCCTGGGACTCAGCAACTGGCCTGTCCCAGCAGGGAATCCCAGCACCCAGCCCTGAACCTGACACAGAACAGGTGATCAATAAGTGTTTGTCAACTGCCTGGCGGACTAACTTATCCTCTGCCAGGGAAAATGTGTGTCACAGGCTACCAACCCTGGTGCTGTTAGTACACGTTGCAGCCGGACAGCTGGTGAGGTCCCTGCTGGGTGTGTGTGTGTGTGTGTGTGTGTGTGTGTGTGTGCGTGTGTGTGTTTGTGTATTCAAAATTCGACTTGCCCACTCTAGTCCAGTGGTTCCCAAGCTTGGCTGCACGTTAGAATCACCTGGGGAGTTTTAACATCCTGATGCCCAGGTCTCACCACGTACCAAATGAATCAGAAGGTCTACACTGGGTGTAGGAATCAGACATCAGTAGTTAAAGACTCCCAGGTGACTACAGGGTGTGTATAGCCAAGTATGGCCCCATGTGGCCCTGGGTAGACAGGCTGGAACATATGGACCCGGCAGTCAGGAAAGCAGGCTTCTGTTCCCGCTTTGTCACTCCTGATGGCCAAGTCTTCAGGCACTAACATCACCTCCTTTCTGAATCACTGAATAGAAGGGGTGGAACTAGATAGAGATTTCCCAAAATGCAGGCCCAGAAAACCCCACCCCTCCGAAATACGCTTCCATGGTATTTAATAATTTTGCGTGGGTTTCTTTACTTCCGGATTTCTTATGGCCTTTACAATGCTAATATGTGGAGTGACTCTCCAAGAGAGTGCTCAAGTGCTCAATATTTCCCAAATTTATTTGACCATGGGACCTTTTTTCCAAGGAGAACCTATTAACATTTCCCAGAGCGGGTGCTGCTCAGAACATTCTTGGGGAAATGATGGACTACGTGGGCCTTTAAGACCCTTTCTTGCTCTCATCTGATTTGAATAATTTTAGTTTTTGTATTCTTCCACACTCTTATGGGGGTTGCAGCCTGGAAAATAACTAGTGGGGGATGGAAACGTCGGCTTATTTACAAGCGCTGTCTAAGCACGAAGACAGGCTCCCAGTGCATCGGAGATTGCTGCTGAATCAGTGCTCTGCCTCTTCCTGCTATGCTGTTTAAAGTGCTGGCTGGCTGTGTTCTTTCCATCTGGATGCTCTCTTTGATGGGCTGAGTTTAAAAACTTAAACGGAGGAGAGACTCTCAGTGATTAGGCAAATGACATATGGCTGTGACTTTGAAGAACTCTCATTTGGGACCCAGAATAGATCTGGGCCTCCCCACCCCAGCCCTCCGTCTTTCCAAGGCGCTTCCCCGCCAGGTCTGATTCTATGCTGAGGTGGAGCCCTGAGGATGAGGCCAGAAGGCATGACTTGCACCACGGGTGATTGCAGGGAGGGAGCCTTGACCCCACCCACGGGCCGGACAGAGGTGATTCCCGTTACTCACTCCGACGTCATCTGCGTGACCAGCTGGAGGGAGGTGAAGCCAGCGGTGAGGAAGCTGTCCCTGTACTGGACCATTTTGATGGCACTGAGCCAGTCATCCACGGTGGTAAAGGCAGTGAAGTCTGGGATGGAACGGTCGAGCAGGGGCTGGGAAGGCCTGGAAGACAGAGGGGAGCAGGTGACCCCACAGCTGCAGGGGCGCATGGGCAGAGCCACACTCTGGGCGGACGGCAGACTTCATGGAGGTTCAGCAGCCCTGGTGGGATGAGGATTATGCAGGAAACCCGGTCTGACCGTTCCTTCCCTACACAATCCTGAGCTTGCATGGCTTCTCAAGCCGGGTGGCCAGTCACCCTGCCTCTGGGCTCTGTCCCATGCCAGTCAGCCCAGATGCGCAGACTGACACAGCAGGCCCTCTGAAGGGAAGAGAAGGGTCACAACTCCTCTGTAAACTGAAATCTAAGATCTTCACCAACCAAAGATATGCTCTTTTCACAAATATATAAAGTTCACTGCAACCTCTCCAAATTTTTTTGGAGAGGTTGCAGTGAACTTTATATATTTTTAAACATTTTTTTCTCCAGGTTCTGTCCTCAGCTAATTAAAAGAAACGGAACAGAGCAGCCCACCACTGACCTTCTTGGGCATGTTCTCAAAGCAGACCCCTCCCAAGGTACTCAGTCCAGAAATCAGGGTGCCATCTTCACATCGCCCTCACTTTCAGCACCCACACCCAACCCATCACCAAGTCGTAAAGATTTGACCTTCAAAATCTCTCAAACTCATCCGCTTCTTTCCACACCGTTAGCCTGATTTAAGATGCTATCTTCTCTATCATGGTTACTACTGCCATGTCCTCCTACCAAGTCTGTCTTCACGCTCCCCTCAACAACAGGTCCATGTTACAGCCTGGTGCTCTTTAAAATATGGAGATGTGATCCTGACAGTAACCCAACTCCTGACCCTGATTCATGTCAAACCCTTCAGTGGGCGATCATTGCTCTGAAAAGCAAGCTCCGAAGTCTTAGCAGGGCCTGAAGGCTCTGAGTGTCTGGCTCTCGCCCACCTCACCAGCCTCAGTCCCCACCTGGTCCCCCCACAAAGTGCACTCCGAACACGCTGGCCCTGTCCTTCCCACACTCGGGCCTCTGCACATGCTGCACCCTTGATCTGGAACCCTGACTCTCTACTCCCACCTTCCTTTCATTCAGTTAATGCACCGTCCCTCTTCAGCTCGCAACTGAAATAACAGGCATCAGGGTCGCCTCCCTGACGCCAGACCAAGGCGTATGCTCTCCAAGCATCAGGCGCTTCCCTGCTGCGCTGGCCAGTGAAGTCTCAACTTGTATTTCTTTGGGCAATCATCTGATTAATGTCCGCTGCTCCTAAATGATTCTAAGCTCCATGAGGGCATGTCTATCTTGCTCATTCTATACAGCCAGCAAGGGCACAGTGCTTAGCACGTAAGCACCCAATAAACTCTGGTCGAAAGGATGAATTAATAAATGAGTTAACGCTGCAAATGTAAACGAGTGATGTACAGCCGACTGTGGCTGACAGCTGACAGTTCTGTGCATTTGCTTATAACAAATCCAACTGCTCTGAATTTCTTTGTCCCACAGCAATCAGTGCCTTTACCTGTTAATAGGTTGGCCAAGGTCCCAAGTCTGCAGCTCCAGCTGCCTCATGCGCTGGTGTGGTTAACAGAAAGGGTGCCTTCTGAAACAGGATTGACCACAAGTGGGGTCTCATTCCAGTCAGACCAGATACACTCAACTACTACAGAGCCCAGTGCCCAGCCCGTCCGAGGCCAACGGAAGGTAGAGATACAGATACGTTATCTTTTCATCTGTCTACAGCCCATGCTGGAGGCAGGGAATGTTTCAGAGAGATAGAAGAGAAAAAGGAAGGGAAGAGTCTTGGAACTTCTTCCATCCGTGGATAAGCTCAGCCGTCTCCCCCTTGCTCTCGGTAGACGGAAGGCTAGCAGCCTCCCTCTGGGCCCTGCCTGACTATGAGAGCACCCACCCCTAGGAACCACCCGGTTCCACTAGACTCACACGGCGGTGATGGTTGCCACAGTCTTGAGACTTGCTGGGTTCCGGATCATCTTGTCCAGGGTGTTGACAATCTCTGCAAATCGGGGCCGGCTGTTACGGTCCTTTTGCCAACAGTCCAGCATGAGCTGGTGTAGAGCAGCTGGGCAGTCCATGGGCGGGGGCAGCCGGTAATCCTGCTCGATGGCATTGATGACCTACAGTGACACACGTGGGAACAGGTGTGACTGGTGATGAGCCGTCAGCCAGTCGTTCACAAATTAGCTCCCGAGGATGGCGCCTCCTTACCCCAGGTGCCCCGCCTTCTGTGCTCCTATACCTCCCACAGTCAGAGATTTTACGTATACTTGGCTTTGCCCCCTAGACTGTGAGTTCCCAGAAAGCAGGGCCCACCTCTTATTGTGCCTCTGTGTCCACAGCACCTGGCACAGGGCCTGACACACACTAGATGGCTGTAAATGTTTACTGAAGAATGGTTTGAGCTTCTCCCCGAGAGGACGTCAGGCCCAATTCTGCCTTATTGGCAGCTGGTGGCACCAGGGCAGATGAAACAATGGCACATGGGAAATGTGCCAACTATTCGCAAAGGACACCCACCAAAGCCCAATGTGACCTCATCCTTTCACTGCTACGGGAAAAGAAAGTGGGAGAAGGGGTCCAATTTGATGGAAAGCCTACTCCATGCCAGGGACCCTCTAGATGCTTCCTAGGCACTTTCTGCCTTAATCTTCATGAGGGAGCGACTGGAATTGGGTAGAAGATAATCTAGTTAAACAAATTGGTTCAGTACAATGACAACAGTGGAAATAACAAGGTGATCCAACATGAATATCTCCAATCAGGTTTTGTTAATTTTCGCAGACCCCAGGGGACAGTTTTGTAAAGATTTTAGGATCTTTAAGTCCTTTTTCTGCTTTTCAGATTGTTGTGTTTTTCACCCTTTACTTCTTAATTTCCAATTCATTTAAAACTATTATGCCTGCTCTGTAATTTATTATAACACAATGGAAGGCCAGGAATACAATGCAGGCCTTAAGATGTTACAAAAATGTGCCTATTGAAATGGAAATATACTCACATTGTAATATTAGGCAAAACAGCAGGCTGCGTAAGTGCAGGTATGGTATAAAGCAGGTATGGTATAAGCTTGTTTTTGTAAAACAACAAGAATCAAAACAAAACAGAAGCTAATAATTACACACATGCATAGAAAAGTCCTTGGAAGGATCTATACCACGGAGCTAACGGTGGTTGCCTCTGGGCAGGTAGAAACATGAATGCCCTTTGTGTTTTTCTTTTTGTTTCTTTGTATGTTTATTTTCTATAATAATTAGGCCTTGACTTTACATTAATATAAACAGTTAAAGCACCTTTAACAACATAGGGAATAATTTGGAGTTCAGAGATTTTCAGGTGTTTTTGCCTCTACTTAAAAAAATGTCAGATTCATTTCAACTGATTATTCTTTTTTTTTTTTTAACTTTGTAAATTGGTCAGAAAGTGAATATGCTCAATCAGTTTATATTTTTACAAATTCTATGCACAGTATACAGGGCATGAGACGGGGCATGAGATAATATAATAACCTGAAGTCATTAGAGATAATCAAGGTACATTATTCCTTCTATTCGATGTGGCAGGAAAACAAACAAGCATACAAACCACACCAATATGATCACTTTATAAAAAAACAGCAACTGGGAATATGCACTTTTGAATAATTTTTTTTTTTTTTTTTTTTTTTTGCGGTACGCGGGCCTCTCACTGTTGTGGCCTCTCCCGTTGCGGAGCACAGGCTCCGGATGCGCAGGCCCAGCGGCCATGGCTCACGGGCCCAGCCGCTCCGCGGCATGTGGGATCTTCCCGGACCGGGGCACGAACCCGTGTCCCCTGCATTGGCAGGTGGACTCTCAACCACTGCACCACCAGGGAAGCCCTGAATAATATTTTATACCACTAACAAATGTTTATCTTAGCCAGACTGTTGTCAGTCAAATTACCTGTTATCCTCTGAGGAGGGCATTTTAGCCCTATTTTCCCCATGAGGAAATGAATGCACAAACAGGGAAGTCATTTGCCTGAGGGCACGAAGCTAGTAAGGGATAGGGCTGCGAAAAAATCGCAGGGGTATCTGAGTTTAATTTTTTTTAAATATTTATTTATTTATTTATCTGTGCCGGGTCTTAGTTGCAGCATGCAGGAGGATCTTTGTTGTGACATGTTTAGTTGCAGTGTGTGGGCTCTCAGTTGCGGCATGCAGACTCTTAGTTGCAGCATGCATGTGGGATCTAGTTCCCCGACCAGGGATCGAATCTGGGCCCCTTGCACTGGGAGCGTGGAGTCTTACCCACTGGACCAGCAGGGAAGTCCCTGAGTTTAAGTTGTGAATACCTTGAAGCCCACTCTTCCTAGGCTCTGTGGGGATGCCACAGGAATCTCAGCCTGGAGAACAGTCCTTGGAGCTATTTGATGTCTTCATGGTAGGAAACGGGGGTATGGAGCTAAACCAAGTAATCCATGAGGATGAATAGCCTTGCTTAAAACTGGCATCCTTTCCAGCTCCTTCCAGGCAGCCGCATTGAGGGGCCCTGTCACAGAGTCCCCACTCACCAAGGGGACAAGTGGGATTACCCACTGAATGGCCCCACGAGCTCTTTCTGGGTTGCCTAAGGACAAGCTAGGTGGGACCAGCAGGAGGGGCTGGTGTCCAAATTCAACTTCTTTGGGCGGTTAGGGGCCCCCAAAGTCTTCCAGCGTAGGGCAGCTCCTGTTCCCCTTAAACCACTGGCATCACTGCTCAAATGATTTGATGACCAGATTCCCAAATACGAATGTTCCCCCCGACAAGACTACTCTCCTGTCTGCCCATAAGAGGAAGGAGCACTGGCGGCAGAGCCCCTCTGCGGGGGCACAGCTCAGAGGTGTGACCAGTTGAGCCGAGGACTCCTGGCACAGCATCAAGAGACTGGGGACCCAGGCACGTGCTGACTCTTCCGTCTGTGAGCTTTAGACTGGACACCACTAAGCTGCTTTTCCCCCGTCTCTTCTGCAGGCCACCTCATCGGAATTTTTGGAACACCATCCTGGCGTGTGTTTTTGTACTTCCTCTGTTTGTTTGATGTGCTGACTTTCCTTTTAAGAGGACATCAGAGAGTCACTGCAGGTCCACAGGAGTGTAGCCCCACGCGCTGTGTTAGTGATGGTCTGGCATTGCCATCAGGGGCATAGACCTTGGAGGTCTGGGTTCAGATCCTAGTTCCATTTCTTATTAGCTCCAGAAACTTGGGAGAGTCACTTGACTTCCTGAAACTGCACAGATGGGGGTGTTAGAAGGATTAAATGACACAGTGAGGCGATGCGCGTTGAGCACCACACATGTGAGCAGAAAGAATCCCATCATCACATGGAGGCTGTCAGTGCGGCCACGTCTATTACAGTGGAGGTCTTCTCTTCAAAGAGGGTTGCCGTTCTGCTGCCGGCCAACTGGAGGTCCAGGAAGATGGTGTTTGAGAAGCCCCAAGCATGTAGTGGGGACTTGGTAAATGCCACCTCCCTCTCTGTATCTCACCTTTCAGGACAGAGGATAGAGGAGCCCCCTCCCATGCTCTTGTTTACAAATGGGACTTTATTCCATTTTCTATTTCTTCCTTTTTTTTTTTTTTTTTTAATGTTTGGCCCCACCTCGCAGCTTGAGGGATCTTAGTTCCTGACCAGGGATCGAACCCGTGCCCTTGGGAGTGAAAAATCGAAAGCATGGAGTCCTAACCACTGGACCACCAGGGAATTCCTATTTGCTATTTCTTCTAGATGACTTTGTTGTTATTACTCCAGTAGATGCTCTGGGAGCATTGACGCTTCTTGCACATATGAAAAAAATAAAAGCTTTACCCTCCACTCCAAAGAAAAAGAACTAGGTCATTAATTGCTATATGGGTAACATTTATCTATTCAAGTCTTTCTCTGAAGCTCTATGCCTGTGGAGATTTTTGTTCTTTTTAAGGATTTGGGTGTTTTCTACATTTTCTGAATACATATAACTTATAATCAAATTAAAACATCATTATTTTGAAAAAGGAATTGTAGTCCTCTAATGGGGCTTTGGGATCACTCCCTGTCATGCCTCCCTTACTGGCAGGTGTGGAGAAAACAGGTAGGAGGCAGGAGAACCACTTTCAGTCCAAACACCAGTGACTGCGTCTGAATTGTGAGGAAAGATATGGCCCAAGCTTGGGGGCAGAGGGGGTCCTGCTGAGCAGAATAGAAAAATCAGAGCGAGTCCTGGGCCCCTTTCCTTGGTCCACAACAGGATGAGGTAAATGGACGCTGAAAAGACTGGAGATTGAAATGAGATCAGATGGCGTTTCCAGAGAGAAGGTGGTGGCAAGCGTGGCGGTGAGAACCAGTCTCGCCAGCTGTCATGGAGCAGGGCTGACTTGCTTTGAATGGTCTGCAGCAACGGGATGGGGTGAGGGCTGCCTTTGCTCACTTGTACCCCGAGATGGCAGGTGCGGGGGTTAGGTGGGGACGAGGGACAGGTGGTCTGGACCGGGGACCAGGGCTGGAGCTCCTCTGGGAAAGGAGCAGGGCCCCTCCCCTTGCTCTCCTGTCCCCAGAGGGGCTCCTGGCTGCCTCCAGACGTGCACTCTTCATTAGTGAAGTTGGGCGGTGGGCGGGCTTCCTCGACCTTTCATGCGGAGGGTGAAGTGGAAGAGCTCAGAGCAGTGGAGGATCCAGGGCAGAGGGGGTTAAGTTGAGCTCTGATGTTTCAATAAAACCGCAGCTTCTCCCCACAGACACTGCCACTCTCATTATCTCTGTCAATCAGATCCAAGCCGTAGAACTTCCAAGTTCTCTCTCTGGCTGACAAACTCTCTGTACATGTTCAAAGACCTTCCTGGGCTCCGGAAGCCCAATTACCAGCACTCTGACTTGCCTCTGCAATTCTCTTTCGTAAAGCCTTTCAATTGTCATCTGTAAAATCCTTTATTGCCACCACCTCAGTGGTTTCTGATGAGTCGGGCTGCAGCCCGAGCTGCTGGGAGCCCCTCCTGGCTCTCTCCCAAGGCCTGGTCAGAAGATACCTTCTGAATGGGCAAAAGTCACCCTCCGCCTTCCACAGAGAGCGGAATGGTACTTGGAACAATGCTGAGAGGGTTTATTTTGGAGAAATACAATAAAATTAGAATAAACAGCTACTTTGCAGATGTTCTTATTCCCTTTGAGGCCCAGCTCAAGTGTCAAATATCTGGAAACCTTCCTTACCTCCCCCCTAAATGTTCCCACAGCCCTGTGTATGTGCCACTGGGCTATAAACCCCCCAAGAATAGAGCCGGCAAGCACAATGCTTAGTCACAGTTAGCATACCCTGAGTGTTCGTTGAATGAATGATTTGGGAATTCTGGAAGTCTAATATCAGAAACTCCACTTGTTTTCAGCAGAGGTGAATGCATTTGCTGAGAATATCTTGAATGTCAAATCTTGCCTGTCAGAGAGTTTCATAATCCGTTCCATGTGTGCTGAATTGTGCTTAATCGGATTACAGTCTCTGGGCAGGACAAAATGGGTCTGCGTTTTCTCGCTAACGTTTATTACTCATCTAGCTGACAGTAGGGACAAAACCAGGGTGCACTTGATTTCATGAAAGCAGCCTTGGCATCAATTCCGACACTTACCGATTTGACATGCTACAGGAGCAGAGGTAAAGCATGGATAATCAGAGATAATAGAGGATCTAGATGCCACACATGGTCGGCAGAAGGACCTGGTTAAGGATGCAGCCATTTCACCTGCTCTAGGCTGAAGCCGCTCTACCCTTGGGAGCAGGAGGCACTGTCATGGCAGCACCCAGCTCCCATTTTGGCTCACCGGAAAGTGTTTCCTGGACTCCCAGATCGCCACCTTTCTCAACCTTAAGAGCGACAGCCATGGCTTGGAACGTCTGTCTGGATAGAGCGCTGGCTGGGGGCAGACTTCTCCAGTTTACGAGTAACGAAGAGCCCACCCACTATGTAGGTGCTTATGGGGTGGCTGGTTTCCCCATCTGGACTGGGCCAGCCCTGCCTCTTCTTGCTTGGAAGCTGGGAAAGATAATAACTGTCCCCCAAGGTGATGGGAAGAGCAAGCAGAGAACAGAGGTAACACGGGCACTGCAGACTCTCCAGGGGAGGGCATGTATGCAGAACACAAAGGAGGAGTGGCCCTGGGGAACAGCCCAGGGCCCAAGGCAGTGGGGCAATCCAGGTAGGATTTTGACTGGCACCTTACCAAAGCAAATCATCCTCAAAGGCTTCCTACCTTTCAGTAATTATGGAGCAAAGTGTCCCCTCTGGAACACCTCCCCAAAATGCCTCTGCTTAAAGCATCTCAGATGGCCCTTTCCTTTCGCCCTGTCCCTTGTGAGTGGCCTGGAGGGGTGGTGCTGACCTCCACCCAGACAGGTCCCCTCCTGAGGCCCATCTGGAGCTGACCAGCTTTAGGACGCTCACTCAGCACCTCCTTCACTGACAGGTGACACGGACTCCCAGAAGAGCAGATTCTCAGGAAGGAAGGACCTTTACGATTAATTCCTCTCTTTAAAGTGGAGAGGTGTGAGTCCCAGACAGAAGCTGCAGCTGGCTCAACACAGCACATCTGTCAGAGCAGAGCAGCCTGGAAGCCAGGCCCGCCCTCCCACCAGCAAGGCTTCCCTTCCTTTACACATGATGATGGAGCTCTGAAGTGGGGTAGAATTGCCTGATTAACTTTGGGCCTGATCTATTCATGGTTCCTGACCATTCAGAACCAGCCCGTTGTCTCCTGGGTTGGCCTGGGCATCTTTACAGGCTTTGGGGTCATGCTGGGCTCTTTGATTAGTTCAAACATTGGTGCCAAGGGGATCCAATATCCCGTGCCCTGGACACCTCACGTTCACGTTCTGAGGCCCCAAGCAGAAAAGAGATAGGTGGGCTTGGCATGCCATGGCCTGTGGGACCCCTTGGGTAAAGGTTGTAGCAGCCAGGTGCCACTGACACTCACATCTTGGTTGGACATATCCCAATAGGGTCTCTCTCCAAACGACATGACTTCCCACATGACAATCCCGTAGCTCCAGACGTCGCTGGCAGACGTGAACTTGCGGTAGGCGATGGCCTCTGGAGCCGTCCATCTCACGGGGATCTTGCCTCCCTGTGGGAAGGAGAAGCCTGGTCAGCCCAACCGTAGGGCTCCTAGCTGAAGGTGCGTGAGAACAAAGTGGGCACACGTGTCCTTCCATTCCACCCCCGCCCCGACATTTCGTGAATTAGGACAGCTGGTGTCCCCAGGCAGGGGGACCCGCGGGGCTGGGCCATCTCACGCCGCGTGTGGGCACATCGCACCGCACGAGAGGTGGCAACTGGGGCTGCGGCTGCACTTACCCCCCATTCCCTACGTCCTGATTCTAACGTCACCGTGGGTGGGAGAGAGTGAAACTGGCAGAAGAGCACTAGCGCACGATACTGCCTGAGATGGGCCACGTGAGCCGTGACAGGCGGGTGATGCTCTGCTGTCCCATAGCATGTGTGAGTCACGACACTTGGGCCAGACGGAAGCAAAGCAAGCAGAAACGAAGGTAGTGATTGGTAATACCTCCTGGGACAGCCCTGATACAAGATCACATTGCGCCGCCCCTCTGCCCCACTTGCCTTGTGCCCCATCCCTGGGGGATAGGTTTTCCTCACTCTGCAGCCTGCAGGCAGCCCCAGCTGCACTGGGTTTACCGGGCCCAGAGCGGATAGATGCTGGCTCTCCTCCCTGCCCTTCTGTGCAGGTCGACATCCAGAGCTGCAGACACAGTTTTCTAAAGGGCCGCTCTTAGGTTTGTTTCTCCATTTTACCCTCGGATCCCAGCCTGGGAGTTTCCCACTTGGCTCTGTGCTTGGCCCTTGGTTTGTCTGCCAGAACTTGGCCTGTTTTGTTTACCTAAGGGGTTGATATCCATCCATCCATACGTGCACCCAGTCAACAAATAGGCAAGAAGCACTGCTTCGTGCCAGGCCCTTTTTGAGGAGCTGGTGTACCAGAGCTGAGCCAGCCAGGGGCCCTGCCCTCAAACTGGGCAGGCATGGGGAGGCAGACAAGAAAACAGAAACTTAATACATATTGTTAACAGGGTGGAAAGTGATGAGGGGGAGGCCGAGGGGGATACAGGGTGTTCTGAGAACCAGAGGAAACTCCCTAACATAGGAAGGGGTCAGGGAAGTGGCCAGGAGCAGTCCGAAGGGCAGTTTCCTGGAGCCTTTGGCCAGGTGTGGATACCAGTCCTGTCCCTTTCTACCTGTGTGACCTAGGGCAAGTTACCTAACCTCTCTGTGCCTCTGTATCTCATTGCCAAAATGGGGGTAATGATCGCACTTCCATAGCCAGGTCATCATGAGGATAAGTGGATTACGATCCATCTAGTGCTGGGGCGGGGCCTGGCATAGAGGGTCCATGCTCTACACGTGGTAACTAGTTAATCAGGCAGAGTGTGGGGAGGAGGGAAGTCCAGGGAGAGAGGAGAATATGCAGATGCTGGGGTAACAGAGAAGATGGTAACTGCCAGCAGTGCGGGATGGCTAGTGCACGGAACCCTCACGGGGGAAATAGAGGGGAGCAGAGGGCAGAGCAGCTCTGTAGGGCACTGACGCCCCTCACGGGGGGAGAGTTCTGCCCCATTCTCCCATTCTCTAGAGCCGATGATCCTCATTTTCAATTCTTCAGGCCAAATATTGGACTTCACTCCCACGGCCCCGTTGCGATGCCTGGGCCATGAGACCTGCAGCTCTCTATCTCCTTCCCCTTCTCATCTGCCTCCTGCCTTGGCTGAAGGAGGTTATTTTTATACTGACCATTCCCACGATCCGTTCAAATCACCAGCGTTGGACTTTAGCAAAAATACCTTTAAAACGTATAAGTGGTTAACCTGAGCACAAGTGAGGGAAAAAGAAGCAAACTGCAAAGTGTATTTTCACCTGGTTTCCTACCCGGGGTCTGGGAGGAATAAAGGCTGTCAGGCCCGGACCTCCCGAGGCACACATCCAGCTCTCTGCCAGGAAGACAGCCCTGATGTGCCCCAGGACGACGGCAGGCTTTTGTGGTGGGAGACATCCTCAGCTCGAATGCCAGCAACATGACAAATGCCTGGAGGGCAGGCTTGGGCTGCGAGGCCACAGGAGGCTCTGTTCTCACCATTCCCCAAAACATGAATGAATTTACTGGCTTTATCTCCTCGGTACCATGGCTGGGAAGAGAGGTGGAAAACTCAGCCAGCGAACAGGGAGTTGTCAGACACCTGAGGTCCCCGAGGCCGGTGTCTGACAGCGCAGGGACCCCATGCTGCATGTCCCCATTTGGGGAGGTGGTGTTGCCACACTTGGAGGGGGCCTGGGGCTCCGCCCGAGGGGAGCGGTTTCTGGTCTCTCAATACACCTGGGTTACCCGAGGTAGGAGAGAGCAGTGTGCGTGTGTGCGTGTGTGTGTGTGTGTGTGTGTGTGTGTGTGTGTGTGAGAGAGAGAGAGAGAGAGAGAGAGGGAATGAGACTCTGTGAGTGAGAACTTACCAGGGTGTGTGTCAGACAGACAGAGAGAAAACTTGGCCTTGTGGGTCTGTGGGTAAAAGAGAGTTAGGGCTTATCTTTTATGCATCTGTTTGTGTCAGAGAGAGGAGGGAGGGGAGACGAAAGTGTGATTCTTCTGCATTTCAAAGAGGAAATGTGGGAAGGTGTCCTCTCTGCCGAGTCTGCAGCAGACCCCAGGGGCCACCGGTGACAGCTGTTGAGCCCTCCCTCCTGCATGTCAAGTAGCAGAGCCAGGCCCGCTGACGCGCCTCAGCCCTCCTGCCACCTTGCGCTGTTGGGCCTCACTGAACACGGAGTTTGGCCTGTCACTACCCCGCCCCCATCCCAGCAGGTGGCAGAGACTTTGAGAAGAGTGGCCGGACAGGCAGGTGACAGCTTGTCACCACCGGCCCTCTGCCACGAGAGCAGGGGGCGCTGACCTCCAAGGCAGCCAGGGGAGCACGGAGATGGGTGTTTTCCTTCTGGGAGTTTTTGATTTCCTCTCAGCCTTTCAAACATCATGTCATCAGCATTGCCCTCTGATGCTCAGAGGTAATTATGGTGATGATTATTTAACCCGTCTTCAATTACATGAAAGGAAATCTATTAATGTAGAGCACGGTGACCAGCTCCACGCAGGGAACTAGGAGAAAAGGAAGTGGGATGGTGTTGCAGCCATTTTTTTTTTTTAACTTTGTAAATTGGTCAGAAAGTGAATATGCTCAATCAGTTTATATTTTTACAAATTCTATGCACAGTATACAGGGCATGAGACGGGGCATGAGATAATATAATAACCTGAAGTCATTAGAGATAATCAAGGTACATTATTCCTTCTATTCGATGTGGCAGGAAAACAAACAAGCATACAAACCACACCAATATGATCACTTTATAAAAAAACAGCAACTGGGAATATGCACTTTTGAATAATTTTTTTTTTTTTTTTTTTTTTTTGCGGTACGCGGGCCTCTCACTGTTGTGGCCTCTCCCGTTGCGGAGCACAGGCTCCGGATGCGCAGGCCCAGCGGCCATGGCTCAC